>NC_138777.1:205066494-205573994 GCF_965119305.1 Pelophylax lessonae | reverse complement strand
TTACAGGCCTATATCATTACTCAACGTTGATCTGAAACTTTTTTCAAAAATTATTGCCACCAGATTACAAAATTACCTACCTTCTTTGATACATTTGGACCAGGTGGGCTTTGTACCCACCCGAGAGGCACGGGACAACACGGTGAAGGCTTTAAATCTTCTGCATCTGGCACACGAATCTAAACAGGCAAGTGCCTTTGTGGGAACGGACGCAGAAAAAGCCTTCGACCGGGTAAGCTGGAAGTTCATGTTTAATGTATTGCAATACATAGGGGTTGGTCATAGGATGAGAGACTGGATATTACAACTGTACTCCGCCCCTACAGCCCGGGTTAAGGCGAACGGGGTATTGTCGGAGGAGTTCAGGATCTCAAATGGAACAAGACAGGGCTGCCCATTATCCCCTCTTTTATTTACGCTTACGTTAGAGCCCTTTCTTTGTACCATTCGGAATAATTCTGACATTAGTGGCATAATAACGGCAGGAACACAACAGAAGCTTTCAGCATATGCAGATGATATGTTATTTACTATTACTAAACCCTTAATTTCTCTCCCAAACCTATTACAGGAATTTCGTCATTATGGAGTATTATCAAATTTAAAGATTAACTTAAGCAAATCTGAGGCTATGGGAATAGGAACACCTCCATCACTCACAACATTATTGCATTCAAACTTTAATTTAAAATGGACTAAGGTAGCTCTAAAATACCTGGGGACTCTGCTGCCCCCGGAACCTTCCCAGGTATATACACTTAATTTTCCACCACTATTGAGTAAGATCTCCGACCAATTGCGAAGATGGCAAACGGGACTGAGTTCCTGGTTTGGAAGGTGCAATATACTTAAAATGACGATTCTACCAAAGTTCCTGTATTTGCTTCAGGCTTTGCCCATTTCTATCCCATCTGGATACTTTAGACAGATACAGATAGCATTCTCAAGATTTATTTGGGCCAAGCGGAGACCAAGAATACAGAAACTTCTACTCGCTTTGCCTAAAGAAAAGGGAGGATTAGCTGTACCAGATCTCTTAAAATATTATCAGGCAGCACATTTGAGCAGATTTATAGATTGGTGCCATCACACAGAGATCAAAATTTGGCCTAATATAGAACAGGCGCAATGTGAAATACCATTGAATAGATCTCCATGGTGTATGGGTACATTGCCTCGAGATATGATGCGACACCCAACAGTGGGGACAACAATTCGGATATGTGCTAAACTTTTCAATAAATTAGCTCTTTCTACAAAATACTCGCCATTAACACCTATATTGGGAAACCCAAAGTTTACCCCAGGCTATCAGGATAGCTATTTTTGTAGCTTGAAGAGGGCGGGGATATTCCAGGCTGCTCATTTTATAGAGTCAGGAGCCTGGGTATCAGTAAATACTTTGATTACTCAAGGAGGGAGGTACGGATTAGATCATTGGAGGGCACTCCAATTGACACACTTCTTACAATCATTACCCCTCCCTAAAGAGTTTGATAAAACACCTACCCTCTTTGAGAATATGTGTTTACAAACAGGTACGATATCACACGTACTTTCAAAGACTTACTCACTGATAGTCACACCAAATGCAGAATACAGACCCCAATATATTAACAAATGGGAGAAAGAATTGAATCATAAATTTTCAACTAAACAATTACAACATATAATAAAATTCACGTTCAAATCTTCCATCTGTACACGAACGCAGGAGACAAATTATAAATTATTATCTAGATGGTATTATACGCCGACACGTCTCCATGCAATCTCGCCACAGACGTCGGAAAAATGTTGGAGATGTCAGGAAGAAAAAGGGACCTTATTACACATTTTTTGGAAATGCCCCAGGTTGGAGGGGTTCTGGAGACAAATAAGAGAAGTAGCACAGAGATTTATTGAACAAATAATACCAGACGATCCAATATTTATGCTTTTTCATGCGCCGGATATATCAGGTAGACAATACAAACGATCAATTTTACGCCATTTATTGGACTCGGCCAAGGCGTGCATTCCATTGAGATGGCGAGATCCTAATCCCCCGACCATTAAGATGTGGAGGGATAAAGTGGAGGAAATTAACAAATTCGAAGACCTGATTTTCTCAACACAAGACGGGCATGAGCAATATATTAAAAAATGGGCATTGTGGAACCAGTTTATAGCATCAGATGATGGGAAGGCCATGCTTGGGGACTTTTAAAAGGGATCATGGGGGTAAGTGGAATCTCCTGTTCTCTCCTATCCCTTCCCCCCCTCCCCCGGTGGGGTCGTTTTTTTTTTTTTTTTTTTTTTTTTTTTTTTTTTCTCTCCTTTACCTAGGAGAGAAGGGAAGGAGGTATTGATGGATTTTACGCACAGGTTCACAAATAAGATTTCGTGGGGACGAACATGACACTGAAAGGGATTGTAGTAATAAAACAATCCGAGAAAGTCACTAGTAGAGCACTAAGACAATAGGGGGAAGACGTCAGTAAAGTAAAAGGGCACACATAAATAGACTTAGGATACACAGAATAATATATATAAAAGAGGGAGGAGAAAGAAAGAAAGGGGAATAGGACTATCACGACAAAAGCACGAAGAGAACACACAAGGGAAAGGGAGGGAAGGAAGGGAAACCACCCCCCCCCCCCTCTTTTTTTATTTTTTTTTTCTCTTTTCAGATCACGACACTGAAAGGGATGGTATCATTTAAACACAACTAAGTTAATCACTAGAAGGCACGACACTTAAGGGCACTGAGATTATAGGGGAGAGATGTTAGGAAGGGGAAAAAGGGAACACATACATACACATGGATATAGGGGTGGGGAGAGGGGGAGGGGGAGAAATCCCCCTTCGCCCCCCCTTTCCCCCCTTTTTTTTTTTTTTTTTTTTTTTTTTTTTTTTTTTTTTTTTTTTTTCCTTTTGGGGGAAGGGAGGGGAGAAGGAGAATACCGCTGATGGAATGCTTTAGAGGCCCTTTAGTATCAAGGTACATGGGAGTGGACGGAGGAGGGATGGGGGTCCTACTTCTTGCTCCTGCTTGATGTCTGAGCATCTTGAAGAGGGGTCGAGTGGGCGGGCATTGGATAAAGGAGGGAAGAGAGAGAGGCTCGGAAGAACGGGGTGATGTCTGTATTAGGTGAGATGGAGTCAGAGATTTTCTGGGTGGTGGTGTTCTCATCTTGGAAGGATAAATGAGTGATGAACGAAAATATAAATGTGTAAACAGTTGTGGAAAATTATCTTGTCCCCCCTGCTTTTTTTTTTTTTTTTTTTTTTTTTTTTTTTTTTTTTTTTTTTTTTTTTTTTTCTTTCTTTCTTTTCTTTCTTTTTTTTCTCTTTCTCTTCTTTAGAACTTATTAGGAATATAAAAAAAGAAAAATTTTCTTATTTGAGACATCGGAGAATACTGATGGAGAGTATAAATAAGTTCAAGTTAAATATGAAAAACGTTTTTCTTAGTTTGTTTATGTATTTATGGAAAGTATACGTTTGTACTGTATAACCGGAAAATATGAATAATGTTGTGAAGTTTCTCCTTTGTTCCATTTATTATAATAAATAAATAAAATTTAAAAAAAAAAAAAAAAAAAAAAATAACCTTTAATTATAATTTAAATCCCACTTTTTAGTTTGAGTTTATATCTCTTTCCACTGTTCTATTAAGAGTAGTATAGTATAATCACTATTAGTATATAAGACATTTTTAATTTATTTTATGGTTGGTCGTTTGATATGATATACTGTAAGAATTACCTGCCTATGTGATATAGTTGTTTTATTGGGAAATGCATGCTTTTGCCCAGTTAATAATGTTCATCCAATGGCTGCCAATGGCGATGCATAAAATGGTGGAGGAGACAGTGGTGGCCAAGCTCCTCATGAAGTCCTGGATGTGCCAAAACGTGGGGGGGGGGGGACTTCCAGTCACCACGTCACTTCTGCTGATTAGAGTGCACACTGGCTCTGGAGCAGATTCACTTATCATTACTTGTGTAGCATCAGCACACAGGCACCATTGGACATTAGCACTTTTTGATGCACTGTTTTTGCACTTCAACGTTTTCTTTATGCACTTTGTTGATTATTGCATGAAATGTGTATTGTTTTATATTTATGGAATTTGATTACTTCTTGTGAATCTACACTTTATTATTTTTTATGCATTCATTTTTTGCACTTTAGAGTGGATAGGGTAAGCGCAGCTCTTATATTATAATGTATTTATTGCAGAGGTATTTATTGCAGCAATGGCCGTAAAAAACATCCTTTGTTCGTGAGATATTAACTAGCTTTTTGAACCCGCTATGAAGGGCCATTATACAGATGAATATACAGTACCATCACAGCACTTATGGAAAGGATTTCCTCTTCAGATTTTGTCTTCAAACAATCCACCAATGATTCCATATTACAGCCAGAAATGTTGGCGATTATCTGCAAGGATAAGACATTTGATTACAGGACAGCCGAAGCTCAATCAGGTGTGATGTTATTTCTGAAACACAAAAACAAACACTTCTCATATATATATATATACTGTATATATATATATATATATATATATATATATATATATACACACACACTACTCAAAAAAATTAAAGGAATACTTTAAAAACACATCAGATATCAATTGGGAAAAATCTCATGCTGGTGGATGGTGGATATCTGTACTGGTATGGACTGGGTAATGTGTTAGGAACTGAAGGATTCCACATCGTTTGATGGGAATGAAAATGATCAACCTACAGAGGGCTGAATGCAAAGACACCCCGAAAATCAAAGTGAAAAAATGATGCAGCAGGCTAGTTCATTTTGCTGAAATTTCATTGCAGCAACTCAAAATGGTCCTCAGTAGTATGTATGGCCCCCTCGTGCTTGTATGCATGCCTAACTATGTCTCCTAATGAGACGAAGGATAGTGTCCTGGGGTATTTCCTCCCAGATCTGGACCAGGGCCTCCCTGAGCTCCTGAACAGACTGAGGTGCAACCTGGCGGAGTAGGATGGACCGAAAAAAAATGTCCCAGAGGCGTTCTATTAGATTTAGGTCAGACGAGCATGCGGTCCATTCATTGGTATCAATTCCTTCATCCTCTAGGAGCTGGCTACTTACTCTCGCCACGCGAGGCCGGGCATTGTTGTGCACCAGGAGGGACCCACTTCACCGGCATAGGGTCTAAAATGGGTCCAAGGATTTCATCCCGATACCTAATGGCAGTCAGGGTGTCATTATCTAGCCTGTAGAGGTCTGTGCGTCCCTCCATGGATATGCCTCCCTAGACCATCAATGACCCACCACCAAACTGGTCATGGTGAAGCAGGCAGCATAATGTTCTCCATGGCTTCTACACACCCTTTCACGTCTGTCACATGTGCTCAGGGTGAACCTGCTTTCATCTGTGAAAATCACAGGGCGCCAGTGGCGGACCTGCCAATTCTGGTGTTCAATGGCAAATGCCAATTGAGCCCCACAGTGCCAGGCAGTGAGTACAGGGCCCTCAGGCCACCCTCATGAAGTCTGTTTCTGATTGTTTGCTCAGAGACATTCACACCAGTGGCCTGCTGGAGGTCATTTTGTAGGGCTCTGGCAGTGCTCATCCTGTTTCTCCTTGCACAAAGGAGCAGATACAGGCCCTGTCCAGCTCTCCTAGAGTGACTGTCTGTCTCCTGGAATCTACTCCATGCTCTTGAGACTGTGCTGGGGAGACACAGCAAACCTTCTGGCAATGGCATGTATTTATGTGCCATCCTGGAGGAATTGGACTGCCTGTGCAACGTCTATAGGGTACAGGTATTGCCTCATGCTACCAGTAGAAACACTGACCCTAGCCAAATGCAAAATTAGTGAAAAACAGTCAGAAAAGATGAGTAGGGAAAACATGTCATTGGCCCTTACCTGTAAATCCATTCCTGTTTTGGAGGTCGTCTCATTGTTGCCCATCTAGTGCATCTGTTGTTAATTTCATTAACACCAAAGCAGCTGAAAATGATTAAAAAAGCCCTTCCGCTACTTAACTGACCAGATCCATATCCCAGGAGTTTATTTGACTTGACTACTCTGATTAAAATGTGTTCCTTTAATTTTTTTGAGCAGTGTATATATCTTTTACACAAACACATACATAAATCTGGTAACAGTCCAGGCCTCTCTGAGATTTTTCAGGCATGTATTCTACTTGTGCAGTTCCAATACTCTGTAGATGGCGCTGCATGTGCAGTTCTATCAGAGTTGTGACAGATTCCAAACCATCATTACGACACACACACACAAATCTGTTGCACATTCGAACATTTGTTGCAGTGCCCATAGACAGACGTCTGCAGAGTGTCTATGACACTTTTTATGACCTCCCCCAGTTATTTTCTCAGTAATACTCAGACAGGAATTTTCACTGCTAAGAATCAGTGTGCACGGATATCGTATATCCACCATTAGCACCGGGACTTACATGACGCACAAAGCTGGTCTCCTCGGCAGACTTAGCGATTAGCCCCGGAATAACGGCCGCACCGCTCTCAGCAATGGCTCGGTGGAACAAGCCCTTGGTTAGTGGGGACAAGACCTGTAAGAGGAAAACACAGAGATTAGCTACAATGTATCACACTCAGGAAACCGTATACTCAAGAGAACCTGTCAGAACAGTCATCTGAGAGCCCACATTGGTAACTTGTCCATAGTGCAGGCTCTTAGGAAAATGCTACCTTCTTGGCTGTTTGTGGTTCCAAAACATTGAGATGCTCACCTAGACCAGCAAGCAGATCAGAAAATTGACATAGAACTCTTTATCTACTGGTTCCAGATTAAAGCCTTGGAAAGAACTGAAGCCATAGGCGTGCGCACTGGGTGTGCCGGATGTGCCTGGGAACATCCGAATCAACCCATGTGCATTAGCATTATTGCTCTGTGTGCAAGTAGGAAGATAGGAAAGATCTCCCTCTCACCGGCTTTGCCATATGAGAAGTGTTTACACACTTCTCTTTCACTGTGCTGGCAGGGAGATCAATGTGCCAGGGTCATATATACACTATATTACAAAACTTATTGGCCATACACTAGCCGAAAGACCGTTCAAAAATCTGTCATTTGGTCCGATCGTTCGCTTTTCGTACAGTTAATGGGCACAAATAGAAAATCATTTTGAACTTTTCAGAGCCGAAAAATCAAAGGAACAGTTTTGAAAGCCGAACGATAAATTGAAAGGTTAATGTGTTTCTTGGCCGACCTGTTTGCACTAGGCATATGTGACAAACTAACGAAAAACTGATTCATTTAAGTCCACAGAACAATTTATCGCTCGAAATTCGGTCATTACATGATGGCACGATCGTCTGCTCTCACGGCCGATTTTTCGTTTTTTGGAAAATGATATTTTGGCTAGTGTATGGCCAGCTTTAGTCTTAGTTCATAGGGTTCATTATTGAGTTGACCCACCCTTTGCAACTTTAACAGCTTCAACTCTTCTAGGAAGGCTGTCCTCAAGGTTTAGGAGTGTGTCTATGGGAATGTTTGACTATTCTTCCAGAAGCGCATTTGTGAGGTCAGGCGCTGATGTGGATGAGGTTGAGGTCAGGACTCTATGCAGGCCATTCAAGTTCCTCCACCCCAAACTCCCTCATCCATGTCTTTATGGACCTTGATTTGTGCACTGGTCCAAATCATTTGGTGGAGGGGTTGATTATGGTGTGGGGTTGTTTTTCAGGGGTTGTGCGTGGCCCTCTTAGTTCCAGTGAAGGGAACTCTTAGGGCGTCAGCATATCAAGACATTTTGAACAATTTCATGCTCCCAACTTTGTGGGAACAGCTTGGGATGGCCCCTTCCTGTTCCAACATGACTGCACACCAGTGCACAAAGCAAGGACTATAAAGACATGGATGAGCGAGTTTGGGGTGGAGGAACTTGACTGGCCTGCACAGAGTCCTGACCTCAACCCGATAGAACACCTTTGGGATGAATTAGAGCGCAGACTGCGAGCCAGGCCTTCTTATCCACATCAGTGTCTAACCTCACAAATGTGCTTCTGGAAGAATGGTCAAACATTCCCATAGACACACTCCTAAACCTTGTGGACAGCCTTCCCAGAAGAGTTGAAGCTGTAATAACTGCAAAGGGTGGGCCAACTCAATATTGAACCCTGTGGACTAAGACTGGGATGCAATAAAAGTACCACCCTTTTCTAGATATTACAGAAGGAAATATAATTTTGTGGTGTTAAGCCATTTAAATGAAATGTGTTTATGATAACAAGAAAAGCAGGAAAAATAGACCCCCTGCAGCCAGCATTGATAGATCTCTCCTCCCACCAAAGTATTTTCCCAGCATCCATAGACCCACTCCAGGAAAAATAGACCCAACCCAGCACCACTAGAACCCCAAGCAACAATAAATCTCCCCAACAACAATTGTCCCCCCACAACAAAATATCCCCCCCAGTAACAATAGACCCCCTCTCTCAAAAGTTGATCCCTCCCAGCAACATCTAACCCCCCTAGCAACATAAGACTCCCCAGCAATCAAAGACCTCCTCAGCAACAATTGATCCACCCAGAAATGATAGATCCCCACCAACAACAACAGAACTCCTTAGCAACAATAGATCCCCCACCAGCAACAAAAGACCTCCTTAGCAAAAATAGATCCGCCATCTACAAAACTTCCTCCAGAAACCAGCAACAATAGACCCTCCAGCACACCCCATCACCCCTTGCTATTACATACATTCAGTGCTGGAGGTGTCGGGACTGTGAATAAAGTTCATGTGCGTGTAAAGGCAGGCGTCCTAATACTTTTGGTAATATAGTGTATTCAGACACACACACATGACTGTTTGAGCTATAGGGTGCACACCCTAATGTAATTGGCTGCGCACACCTCTGACTGAAGCCACTAAATCAGCATAATGACAGCCAAGGATTGTGTTCTCAGGAGAAGTCACTGGCTGCTTCCAGCTTGGTGACTCACCAGGTGGCATAGGGAGGATGAGGATGATGGTTTTGGAGCCAAAACCTTTGAAATCAAGTCTCTTTTTTTTCTTTTTTTTTTTTAATCCTACAGAAAAAAAAAAAAGTTTCTTCTGCACTCACCAAAGCGGAAACGCTGACTCCTCCAGCAGACTCTCCAAATATGGTAACGGAGTTTGGATCGCCCCCGAAATCCGCAATGTTCTCTTGCACCCAACGCAGCGCCTCCACCTGGTCCAGGAATCCGTAATTTCCTGGAGCTTTGCTGTCTCCGGAGCTGACAAACAAATATTCCAGAGATCATGTGATAAGTCTATAAAAAAAATGGTCTTCTAGAAGAAAGCCCCACCCCCTAAAGGTGCCATTTACAGTCTCCTCCTCTGCTTACAAGAGGCAGGTGGGTCATACTCAAATGGGGAGAAAATTGGTGCGTTAGTTCTTCTCTGGGACCCACTTATGTACTGGAGTGCTGAGAGAATGAACATTAAAATTGTTTACGTGAACTCGTCACAAGGCTAGAAAATCAAGTTGCAAAATACACAAAAAAATGAACCTTTAAAGCGGTAGTATCCCGCTTTTTGACACTTTTATCTACAGGTAAGCCTATAATAAGGCTTACCTGTAGGTACAAATAATATCTCCTAAACCGGCACGGTTTTGGAGATATTTACAGTGCATGCAGCCGCTCGCGCGAGCGGCGCGTGCGCTCTGAAGGTCCGGGGGGACCTTCAATTATGTTTGCCGGAGCTTGCCGGAAAAATCACTCCCGCGCACATGCGCGGGAGTGACGTCATCGTGGCTCCGGCCAATCATCGCGCCGGAGCCGTCTCTTCCGGCCAATCAGAGCGCCAGAGCCGCCGAACCTGGAAGAGACGGCGAGGGATCATGGCAGCGCCCGCAGCGATGTCCGGGGGTCCGTGTCGGGGCTTCGTTTTAAGGTAAGTTACACATAATGGGCTAGTATGCGATGCATACTAGCTCATTATGCCTTTGTCTTGCAGGTTTTTTTTTTTTTATTTTTTTTTTTATAGGGTTTACAACCGCTTTAACAAAAACAGCATATCAAAATATTCAGCTGTTTTAGAGATACAGACATCTGAATTTATATCTAATCTTGACTTTTCCTGCATAAGTCAAGCCAGACCCCACCCCCTACCTCCTCCTGAGTCTCACTGTTGGTTCTTTTATCGCTTGAATCCAGATTAATGTTGTCAGGCACAACTCCTCATGCCGTGGGAAAAACAATCTAACTATGAATTAGGAGCGTGCAGCTGTGCGTGATCCTAGTTCAGTGACTGCACCGTCACTGACTTATGATAAGAAAAAAATATCATCATGGTTCCTGATTATGTCATCAATAACAGCCAATCACAATTTTCCAACAGATTTCTCCAGCATGTTAGAAAGTAATAAAGTATGCAAAACAAAAATTCTGGGGATTGCCCAGAAGCTGTTTAGCAGGGAATGACGCGCCTGCACCGGAAGTGATGAGCGATGCCGGTGCAGGCGCATTGATTCCTGGGAGCGATGAGGTTCAGCTCCCAGGAGTCATCGCAAGCCGGAAGAGACGGCGCGGGCCGTGGCCGCAGAGGGAGGAAGTGGAAGGAAGGTGAGTATATTTTCTTCAAAAACAAGGTAAATGAACAAAAAAAAAATTCTTTTTCAGGGGACCCTTAGCAAGCGGATGGCCCAAAATCAATTTTTTCAATTTTGAGGCCGGAACTCCGCTTTAATCTGATGGGGGAGGGGAGGGGGGTTAGGTCTACCTACTGACCAAAAAGCTTGGAGGGCAGGAGGCAGTGGAGCCAAACTTGACTCCTAAAGTGGTTGTAAACCTTTACATGTACCCAGTGAAGTGACTGACCTCAGGTGATACACCGAGATCATACAAATCCTCCTACATACGTTGTACATGTTTATCCGTAGTCTTTTCTTCTCTACATCCATTTAAACTCTAGAATTTATACAGCTTGTGTGAGCTGTCAGAGAAAAAGGAGGCGGAGGGCTGAAATGACACTCTGCAAAGCTCAGTGAGGAGAGCTCTGAGAGCTGATTGAAGGGAAGGGAAACACTCCTCTTAACACAACACACAGGAACACAGCTGAGGCTGCCAATCTACTGGAGGTCCCTCACTTGTGAGAAGTGATTCATGCTGATAGCAGAGGAACAAAGCAGCAGACAGAAATGACTCTTAGTGCTCTGGATTGAGACAAGTACACACTATAGAGGGATATGCTTTGCCCATATTTATTGCCTGAGGTTTACAACAGCTTTAAAGGAAAATGTCAAAGATCTGCTTAGAATTTCAACTTCCGGAATCTCTGGACTGATTGGTGCCTTACCTGAAGAATCCTAGAATCCCCAGACGATACTGGATGGAAACAACAATGACATTTTCATGGGCACTCAACGCAAAACCCTCAAACATCAAGGCTGCTCCTATAGCTAATCCACCGCCGTGAATGAACACCATCACCTGGAGAGAATCAATAAAAGATCAATGACCTTCTGTCCTCTCTGCAGATCCAGGCAGAGTACTTGGTCCTTATTGCCAGCATACGACTTCTTACCACACATCCATAAACATGTACCGCATGCTGAAGCTGTGATCTGCAAGCATAGCGCAACCAAACCAAAGGTGAGCTGGTCACCGAAACCCCCAAATTAGGTGCACCGCTGCAGTGGCCTGCCTGTGCCATCATATCATGATCTGCTCAGCATGGCAACGGCCAAAATGTTTAAATTAACTAAAATGTATAAATATATTTAATCTTATTTTGCATTAAAGAGCACTTGTCCTGAGGAAAAAAATATGAAGGCTGCTATTGTTGGTCTCCTTCTGAAAATGCAAGTTGCCTGACTGCCTCTCATAAACCCATAACAAGCATGAAGCAACTAAAAAGTCAGAATTCCTTATTGCTATACTAAGTCCGGACCAATGACACTGCAAGTAGTGAACTGAGGCATCACATGACAACCAGCCAGCTTGCGTCCACAGATGGAGAACTAAGCAATAGCAACTTTCCTTTATCTTTCATGACAGGTTCACTTTATTTTCATATCAGTTTGACAGCAAAAAACCGCGCCTATGCCTGTTTCGGAAATATCAGAAGGAAAGGCACAGACCCTTGTTTGTAACCTCTAGAGGTGTTTCATAAACTGCAGCTTTGACAGTTTCATGTTTTAGGTGGAAATGTGACCACATAAAGAAACGCCAGCCGGTAGCTTTAAGACCCCATTCACACCTCAGCATTTTGTAGTTTGAAGCTCCAAAATGCTGGAGGAGAAAAAAATAAATTATTCTCTATGAAGATGGTCCACATCTCCACCACATCTCCACCCAAACCTGAACCAAAAAAAACATAATAATAATTATTTATTTATTTATTTATTTTGTGTTAGGCTGTTTAGCTATTAAATATTATTATTATTTTTTTAAGGGTTAAGGTTGGGGTAAATTATTATTACTTAGTATTCATTTATTGTATTTATTATTTCATTATTATCATTAGTAGTAATAGTAGTAGTAGGAGTAGTAGTAGTAGTAGTAGTAGTAACACCCTAGCCCTAACAAAAAAATATATATAAATAAATAAATAACCCTAACCCCTAATTCTAACCCTAATCCCAACTCCTAATCCTAACCCTAACCTAACCTTAACTCTAACCCCCTTACCCTAACTAAAAATGAATAATAATAAATGAATAATATTAAAAAAAATTAAATAAATGCTAATGGAAAAGCTAAAAAAAAAAAAAAGCTGAAATACCTAGCAACAAATGATGCAACAGATAGTGGTTTTCTCTATTGGCTAAAAAAAAAAAATGCCAAAGCTCAAAAACGTTGTATAAAAATGCGCAAGTTGCACATAAAAACGCAGAAAAAATGCTCAGAGACGCTACCCTCAGGTGTGAATGCAGCCTTAGTGCCATGAACAATGGAAATATGGTACAGGTCTTCTTGGGTCATCACAGTGACTTGATAAAATGTTTCCTGACTACTGAGGATTTCTACAATCCACTAATATCTCCTATAATCTGCGGCAAGACTCACCGGTAGTTTGGCCTCCTGTCCGCGGTCAGCCGGAGTGAAGATATTGAGGTAAAGGCAATCCTCAGATGTGTCTGGAAGCTCAATTTTGGCTTTGAACATTTCTATAATACTTTTTACGATGTCCTTGCTCTGCACACACCTAAAAGAGGAAAATATGGATATATATATATTGTGACAGGAAGTCAGGTAAATCTGGGAATGTAGTCACAGGAAGGAGATACATTCCCACCTGCTTTGAAAAATTCACTGATACTATAGGGTGTTGGCTGCAAAAAGAGCCAGCAGGAAGTTGAAAACCATTCAGCTGTTCAGAATGAGGAGATCAAGGCCTCTATAATTTGTCCAGAGAAAATCTATTGAGTGCTGCCTCCTGTCGCCGTGTAGGCTGGGAGAGGAGGACAGACATACGTGTACCTCCCGACGCCGTGTGGGCATGGGAGAAGGACTGCTGCCGCCTGTCGCCGTGTGGGCTGGGAGAGGGGGACAGTCGGATGTGTGCCTCCCGACAAGCTGGTGAGCATGGGAGAAGACCCCCTAAAGCGTTGTGAAGCTAAGGAGGGTAACCACGAGTGAAGACGTCTCAAAGGTGAGAAGACAAAGTGTTCCATGTGAAGAGTGTGAAGAGTAAAGGGACCTGTTAAATGAACTGTGTTCAATATGAAGAATCTGAAGAGTAAAGGATCCTGTTATAAATGAACATGTGCTGATGTGAAAGAAACAAAGGGACATGTTCAATGGACAATGTTTGTGCTGTGTGAAAAGCAAACAAATGGACATTTGAGTGTCTGCTGTAGGATCAGCAGTGCCGGCCCAACAGTAGGTTGGAAAGACTTCTTAGGTAGGTTCCAGCGTGAGAAGGTAGCCGCCCACAGAGGCAAGGATTTATTTTGTCTTTTATTTTATTTTGGCTGTTTTGATGCTTGCAATTGTGTTAAGTAAATTGCATGAATAAATCAGTCTTGTTTTCAACCTCTAATCGGCTATCTCTCTGTGAAAACGCACCCCCAAAGGGGTCATCCACGCCTACCACCGAGCTAATCCCTCACATATGGTGGAGGTATGCAGTGGGCATAAGCAGAGATCCCTGCAAGGAAGTGCAAATGTTTGATGAACTTTATCTGGTGCATGAGATTGCACAATCTATGTGTGCAGGAGAGAAGATCCTGACAGAAAAAAAAAAAAAAAAAGTGTTTTAAAGAGACAGCGGTCTCAAAATTATTTGATGAACTTTGTTGTGTCTGGTGCAAGTGACTGCACAAACTGTGTGTGCAGGAAAAGAGATCTTGCAAGAGAGAGAAAAACTACATGTGTTAAAGAGACAGTGGTCTGAAAATTTTTTGCTGGACTGTGAAAAATTTGTGGAGTTATTGAAGATGGGGCGATCCAAACGCCTGAAAAATGCAAAGATAGATGAAATGAGAGACCGGATTCTATGGATGGAGGGGATGCTACCGTCTGAACCAGCCCCATCCATGCCTAAAGAGAGTCTACTAAAGAGGAAGGGTGTTGTCCCTAGCAACACTGATGAAACTGCTATGGAGACGCAGTGTGCTCAGATGAAAAGTAAACCCAAAATGGGGGAGATGCTGAAACAACGGAGCTTTGCAGCTCAACAAAAGGCTCATCAAGAGAGCATGGCAGGCTGGAAACAGAGACGCCAGCAGCCAATGGAGGCCATCGGTTTGGAGGAAACCGAGTATGTGTGCAGGGCTGAGTTGGATGCCTTGCAACGGAAAATGGAAGAAAAGGAACAAGCCTTGGAATTGCTTAAAATGGAGCATAGAAACTTGCAGGAAATGAATGAACTACTCAAGTCTCATGTGTTACAGTGGGAAGAATCCACTGCTCTTCTTTTGGTCGAGTTGCAAAAACGTCAAGACACTATAAAGGAGAAAGATACCATCCTCATGGAAAAGGAAAGTGAAATTCAGACTTTGCAGAAGCAAAGTATGGCTGATATGTTGGAGTTGCGTAATCAGCTGGAAAAAAGTCTTCAGTCTTTGGGAGCTACAAAAATAGACCTGCAGGAGTCGCAGGAACAGAATGTCGCTCTGAAAACGACATTGTCTCTCAGCGACAACGAGAAAAGTGAAAGAGAGGCTAAATTACTGAGTACTGTGTATGAGCTCACTACTTTGAGCAATGTGGTAAATGAATGGCGTGCGGACTGTGAAAGTTGGAAAGGGGAAGCCCAACGTGTCCAGCAGCAGTTAAAGGAGAAAGAAGCCTGTGTGGCAGAATTACATTCTTATTCCCAGATGCTAGCCAATGAGGTGAAGGCTCTTATGCAGGGAAAAGGAGATTGTGAACATAAGAGGGAAAAAGTAGAGGCACAGCTTCTGGAATCGCAAGTCAAGGTGTCAGAAGGTGACCGATTGTGTGCTAAGCTGTCAGAGAAGGCAAACCGACTGCAGGTTGAGTTGGACAATGTTACAAATCAGCTTTCTCAAGCAGACAGCAAATCTAGAGAAATTGCGGAAGATTTTTCTATCTTGGAATCGCAGCTGCAAGACACGCAGGAACTCTTACAGGAAGAGAGGTGTCAAAGGCTGAGTTTTAGCACAAAGCTCAAACAAATGGAAGATGAGAAAAATGGCTTCCTGGAACAATTAAAAGAGGAGGCGGAAGCAAAGAAAAACCTATCAGAGCAAGTCGCAACATTGCAAGCTCAGATAGCGGATATGAAAAAACGCATGGAAGAAAGCGTTGGTTCATTACAGTGTGTTGAAGATGTGAAAAAGAAGTTTGATCAGATGCTTGGTGAAGAGAAGACTGTGTCTGCAAAATATGCAGAAGAACGCGCCCGTGCAGAAACGGAGGTGCGTGATAACGAGAGCAAAGCCCTGTTCTTGGCTCGCTCTTTGGAGGAAGCTCTAGAGTGTAAGGTTGAACTAGAAAGAGTTAACCAACAGCTGTGTACAGAAATGGAAGATTTGGTCAGCTCCAAGGATGATGTTGTGAAAAGCGTTCAGGAGCTAGAAAAGTCTAAGCGAGCCTTAGAACAGCAAGTAGAAGAGATGAAGATTCCGTTGCAGGAACTGGAAGAGGAATTCCAGGCAACAGAGGATCTGTCCCAAAGAGGGGATAGTGTGCCTGATGCAGTTTTTAAAAGGATCAGTGTTTTGGGGTCTGTCCTGAGTGAGCCTCAGAAATGTGATGACACGTGGCTTGAATCACCCCTTTGGAATAAACCGTTCCTTCAAAAACTTCAAGCATTGGAAAATGTATCATTAGAGCTTCAGCAAACAAAAGAGTTGTGTAAGAAATGTGATGATTTCTCAGTTCAGGCTGAAAACCTAGTGGAGAAAACTAAGGCTGTTGGTGAAAACGTGAAGCAAATGAATTTCAAGTGCCTTTCAGGGAGTGTTTCCAAAATGGAACTGGTGAAAGACGGGTGGCAGAAGTTTGATCGTGATCTTGAGATGCATTCCATGTGGAATTCAGATAGAGAAAAGGAACTAGGTGACTTTGAGCGGTCAAATAGTTCAGCAGAAAGTGCATTGAAGAAACCTGTAAAAGAATGTGTTGCAGTTCCATGCTTCTTCACTGATGCAGAGAGGAGGTCTATAATGGATACCACCCAGATCGCTGGGTTCAACTGTGTTGTTGCCTTTAACCCCTATGTTGGTGGAAGGAAAGTTGATGATGTTCTGGTTGGCTACTTCTGTGAAGAGTTTGGCAAGAAATATAAACTGAATATCAAATCAAATAGTAGGCCTTTACTGCGACTCGCTCAGGAGGGCGAAAAGTTTAAGAAGTTGATGAGTGCAAATGCTTCAGATCTGCCTATGAATATGAAATGTTTGAATGATATTGATATCTCTGGGAAAAGGAACAGGGGTCACTTTGAAGAAATGTGTGACAGCCTGTTGTCTCAATTGGAAAATCCTCTGCACAGCATCTTAGAGCAAGCAAAGCTCAAGAAGGAAGATCATTCCCTTTTACAACAAAAAGTCAATGATTGTGTACAGCTGTATGGAGAGGCAACTCAAGTCACAGAGGGATGTCAAGAGTCCCTACTTGGAACAAGCCTTAGTGAAGCAAAGGTTCTCAAAGTTTTGTGGAAAACATTTATGGATTGCAGAGAGAGGCGTCTTAAGAATGTTGAAGACATTAAGACTAGCCCAATTGAGTTGCCTATGGATCACGGTCCTCCATGGTGGATTGGACAGACGGTTATGAGGGACAAGCTGTCTGACATTTATGAGAAAGCTGTCAATGAAGATGACAGAAACGAGAAGGAGCAAAATTATGCCAAAAATGCAGTTGAAGAATGTGTATATGAGATGAGAGACAAACTGTGTGGCATTTATGAGAAATCTGTCAGTGAAGATGACAGAAACAGTTTCATCCGGAAGCTTGAGGATAATAGGAGGCTTATCAGTGAGTCAGCAGTGCCTGACACATGCGTGCCTGGAAATATGTGTCCCAACCCTAGGGTTGAAACAAGAGGGGGGGGTATGTGACAGGAAGTCAGGTAAATCTGGGAATGTAGTCACAGGAAGGAGATACATTCCCACCTGCTTTGAAAAATTCACTGATACTATAGGGTGTTGGCTGCAAAAAGAGCCAGCAGGAAGTTGAAAACCATTCAGCTGTTCAGAATGAGGAGATCAAGGCCTCTATAATTTGTCCAGAGAAAATCTATTGAGTGCTGCCTCCTGTCGCCGTGTAGGCTGGGAGAGGAGGACAGACATACGTGTACCTCCCGACGCCGTGTGGGCATGGGAGAAGGACTGCTGCCGCCTGTCGCCGTGTGGGCTGGGAGAGGGGGACAGTCGGATGTGTGCCTCCCGACAAGCTGGTGAGCATGGGAGAAGACCCCCTAAAGCGTTGTGAAGCTAAGGAGGGTAACCACGAGTGAAGACGTCTCAAAGGTGAGAAGACAAAGTGTTCCATGTGAAGAGTGTGAAGAGTAAAGGGACCTGTTAAATGAACTGTGTTCAATATGAAGAATCTGAAGAGTAAAGGATCCTGTTATAAATGAACATGTGCTGATGTGAAAGAAACAAAGGGACATGTTCAATGGACAATGTTTGTGCTGTGTGAAAAGCAAACAAATGGACATTTGAGTGTCTGCTGTAGGATCAGCAGTGTCGGCCCAACAGTAGGTTGGAAAGACTTCTTAGGTAGGTTCCAGCGTGAGAAGGTAGCCGCCCACAGAGGCAAGGATTTATTTTGTCTTTTATTTTATTTTGGCTGTTTTGATGCTTGCAATTGTGTTAAGTAAATTGCATGAATAAATCAGTCTTGTTTTCAACCTCTAATCGGCTATCTCTCTGTGAAAACGCACCCCCAAAGGGGTCATCCACGCCTACCACCGAGCTAATCCCTCACAATATATATATAATGGCAATTTTTAGGCATTTTGCCAAGGCACCTCTGAAGAAACTTCATGGCAACCTGGTTGAAAAACGCTGGTGTAAACTTATGGCAGACCTGGTAAGAGAATGCAGTGAGAATCTTGAGGTGTGCACAGCTTATTGCATTAGGGTGTGCACCCCAGAACCCAAACATGTGGGTCTACATATATATGACCCTGGCACATTAATCTCTCTACCGGAACAGTGAAAGAGAAGTGTGTAAACCAGTGTTCCTCAACCTTTTTTCAGTCAAGGCACCCTTTAAAATGATGGACAATCTCGAGGCACCCTTTCAAAATTATGGACAGTCTAAAATGTAAAAACTATTCAAATAGTTTTACATAATGCAGCAACATCAATTCACATGAGAAACCCAACATTGGAGGTGATTTATTTTTCCCAAGCACATACACTTTTGCAAACTGGTACTGACTAGTATTCCAGTGTTTCTCTTCCCCCTCAGTTTTTTTCCATCACTCAGCTAATGAGACCCCCAAAGCTGATGGAGAGAGGCAAGGGAGGATCAAACAAGAATGATATTCAGGCAACTGACATCCTCCTTATCAACTGATGACATCATTGGCCATTGGGAGGTTGGCAGCTAGAAGGTTGTATTGGAGAAAAATGAAAACCTGTGGCTTTGTGTAACTAAAAGGCAGGTTTCATCTACCCACCAGCTTGTATACAATTTTGGGGCAATTTTTAGGCATTTTGCCAAGGCACTAAGAAAGAAAAGGGTTGTACACCTACGCCTATGGGTCACCTCTAGGAATATAACAAATAAGAGCATTTATTAAACTAAAGATATGTTTTATATGTGTATGTGCACCATAGAGTTGTGATTTTAGTTAGTGATTTTGGGGGCGGAGGAGCTTGACTGGCCTACACAGAGTCCTGACCTCAACCCGATAGAACACCTTTGGGATGAATTAGAGCGCAGTCTGCAAGCCAGGCTTTTTCATCTAACATCAGTGACTGACCTCACAAATGCGCTTCTGGAAGAATGGTAAAACATTCCCATAGACACACTCCTAAACCTTGTGGACAGCCTTCCTAGAAGAGTTGAAGCTGTTAAAGTTGCAAGGGGTGGATCAACTCAATTATGTGTAGCGGGGTCTTCCATTATACAAGTTCTAAAAGACTGCTGCTTGACATTTGAGAGGAACTCGGCTCCATCTAGTGGCCAAAAGGACACATTGCAGCGGCTATGGAATGTCTTTTGATGTTATTTTCCTTTCAGGAAGTTGAGCAGTCTTCATCGCCCATAGTGCTTTGAGAATACCAGGGTGCACTGCTGCACCGCACAGCCTTCTGGGGGAAGCTTTATAAAGGAAGGGAGGAGCCAGGCTCACTCTCTTGGGAAAGACACAGTGAGACAAGCAGGATGCCAGTGCTGTGGGCTGATGCTGTATGCTAGGCCGAAACTCCTGGGCCTTAAGTGACTAAGTTGCAGTGTTTCATCTCCAGTAGAGGATCCCTCCTGGAGGTCCCATCGATGTTCTACAGAGACCAGACTCATCCACCCCAAATACCTAGCGCGGCTGGTGACAGAGGCCGGAGACTGAGACAGCAGCGGAGGCTTCCTGGGAGACAGTCCTGTTGGTGAGAGGGCACCTGCCCAAAAACTGACTCTATCTATCAAAGAAGTAACTTTAGTCAGGATTAGCCTTAGAGTAGTAGAAGGCAATATACCAGGTGGCCCAGTACATCTCTCACAGAAGTTTTACCGGCAATCCTGCACAGACACCCCGCGGTGATTACTAACTGTTTGCTGCCATTCTCTCTATTGATCACCCATCCTCAATGTGGATTACAAATTGCGAGTGCACCAACGTTGCTAGCGAAGATATAGAGAAGAAACAGCGGACTCAGATAGGTCTGACATTCTGATACTGTGTCTAACTGAATGCTGAGCCTTATCTCCAAAAGTATAATAGTGATTAAGATGGCGGTCCTATAGGCTCTGAGACATTTCCTGAAACAATTAATGTGCCCTTGAGGAGTGATATCACAGTATTTATCTTATCTTTGATTAATTAATTAGTATATCCTTTTACAAAGTCATATTTTACTGTATCGAAACTGTTTATTTGATTCACAGTAAATAACTTTCCTGTTTAAAAGCAAGCTTGTGTGTGGTCACCTTGTATTACCCAGAAGGACTGCAGCTGGAGAGAGGTAACAGGTCATTATTATTTATTGAAGTGTTATATTCCAATCTGTGTAGCCATTTGGTATTCCAGTCCTATTCTGGGTCAGTTGTGCCTAGGGAGGGTTCGAGCCAATTCTGTGGGTTGTTAGGCAGGACGTAGACCCAATAATCTAATCAGCAGCTCCTGCGGGGGTGGTGCTACACGTGGGGGCTCGTCCGGGATCATCTACAGTCCTGCAACACAACCCTCTCAGCCACAGAATCCCCCTCAACGCAGAAATGGATCCTACCGCTGCAGCCGAGTGGTGCAGGGAAGAGAATGTCGTAGTGGAAAATGGCCTGGTGGTTGAAATCAAGGGAGAGGTCTGGACTGAGGAAAAACTCCTCCCAGTTTTAAGGGCACTGTCCACAGACAGGAAATTCTGGGTGACTGACATAAAGACAGACACCACCGTTCCACACACGTATGCATTGTGTGAGTGGAGGAAGGGGGTCCCTGATTACTTTAAGGGAACCAGTGTAAAGACTACTGACCAAACAGAACTTTTCTTAATACATCCAGAAGTCCTTACTGAAGGTCCCTCATCCACCACTCCTGGGGGATCCAGCAAAGAAAAAGGTGTCCAAGAAGGGAGTCCAGAGTCACCACCTTTGTCTACCTTTAGCTCAGAACTGTGTGCTGTTCTCGGGGAAATCGTAGCAAAATGTAGTAAGGACTCCCCAAACTATCTGATGACTGAATATAGGAAGCTCAGGACATTCTCTGGGAAACAGCCTGTGCCTTCGACAGAAGATGGGTTTGAAGAGTGGTTAGATACCGCCACTCAGGCTTTGGAAGAGTGGGAGGTACCAGAACAGCACAAGAAACAGAGAATCACAGAAAGTTTAAAGGGACCTGCACTAGAGGCCGTACGTAATCTCAAGCTAAGCAAAAAGAACTGTACTGCACAGGATTATCTAGACATTCTACAAGATGTATTTGGTCGGACGGAGAACGTGGCTGAACTTCTTTACCAGTTAGACCACTGTTACCAAGAAGAGGAAGAGAAGTTGTCCGAATTTATTAGACGCCTAGATAAGATCATCCACCAGATCTTGATAAAGAAAGGGATAGACCCCCGGAAGGTAGATGAGACTCGTGCACGGCAGGTGCTGAGAGGGGCTCAACCCTTAGATCCCATTGCCATACTGTTGCGAACTCGCCAAGATGGTGGCATTCTGGAATACCCTGACCTGATCCGAATGGTCAGAGAAGAAGAGGTCATGTTAGACAACAAAAGGAAGAGTCGGCAGTTTGACTCAACTGCTCGTGTCAGAGTGATAAGTGCAAAAGAAAGTGACTCGCAAGTTGAACTCCTAAAGACCCAGGTGTCCCAGTTGATAGAAATGGTGTCCATCCTGACTAGTCAGGCATCTACTCTACCTGATGGGAACGTGTCAGAGAAGCCGGATAAACCTTCTAACCTTAGAGTAGACCCGGAACCGAGACCTAGGAGATCGCTAACTTGTTTCAACTGTGGGGGAGTAGGACATGTTAGAGGAGTATGTCCCAGCCCAGGAAATGTCGCCTCAGAACCTCGCAAGCCAGCGGAAAAACTTCAGAGGGCACCCGTGAAGGAGTCGACCGGGTGCCCGCCAGTTTCAAGGGAATCCAAGAGACTCAATGATTCAGGGAATCTGAGTCAGGGAGTCAGATCCAGGTACAACGCCCCTAGTTCTATACTCCAGGCTACTGAGAGAAGGAAAATCAATGCACACCGGGCCCAGAGGGGACTGAAGTCCAGAAGAAAAAAAAAGAAAAGAGCCTGGGTGCAGAGAACTGAATCAGACAACAAGGCCACTTCAAGAGAATTCCCAACTAACTTGGTCGGGCCTTCCCCTGTAGTCTCTGTCCAGGTAGAAGGAATTTACACAAGAGCCCTCCTTGACACTGGGGCCCAAGTGACTCTTCTGTATAGAGACTTCTATGATAAACACCTTACCCATCTACCTCTGCAGAAGTTGGAAGATCTGGAGATATGGGGTATCGGGACTCAAAGTTTTCCCTATGACGGGTATCTGCCAATCAAGTTGACCTTTGACCCATCAGTGGCTGGTGAAGCTGAAACCTTCGACACCCTAGCGGTGGTCTGTCCTCGTCCGCCAGGGGCCAACAAAAGCTCTCTCATCGTAGGGACCAACACTGACCTAGTAAGGCGCCTCCTGACACAACTGGTCCAGGGACAGGATGCTCCAGCGCCAAGGATTCACCCCATGCTACGGCAGGCCTATCAACGATTAGTATTGGAGCAAGAGACTCCTGCAGAAGGAGTTGGAAGACTCTGGAAGTTGGACAGAACGGAAAAGGTCTTGCAGCCAGGAGAGGTGGCTTGTCTGAAAGCTTCCGTTAAACTCACATGGAAACAGCCGGGCCCTTTTATCATCTTTGAATCAGGTCCACAGGAAGAGGAGAGAGGGATAGAAGTAATCCCTGAAGTGATCCCTTTGAAGGTGTTACAGAAAAACCATGGAAGGGTTTTAGTGAGTGTCAGAAACACCTCTACTACACCGGTGAAGGTACCGGCCAGAGTGCTGTTGGGCCAAGTTAACCCGGCTACCCCAGTTGTCCCATCTGATCTTAAAGAGGAGGGAAGGGGTGAAGATGTTATAGAAGAGCTCTGCTCTGGAAACGCTGCCCTCCCACCAGAATGGGTGAAGAGGGCCAAGGCACAACTTGCTGGATGGCGAGGAATATTTTCTAGGGCTGAGTTCGACGTGGGATGCGCCAGGAGTGCCACTCATAAGATCCGCCTGAGTGAGGACAAACCTTTCCGAGAAAGAGTCCGGCGAGTTCCCTTAGGTGACTTAGAAGATCTACGTCAGCAGCTGGCGGAACTCAAGAAGACTGGGGTTATTCGAGAATCCAGGAGCCCATATGCTTCTCCGATAGTGGTAGTCCGGAAGAAAAACGGATCTCTGAGGCTTTGTATCGACTACCGAACACTGAACAGAAGAACCATCCCAGACCAGTATACCACTCCTCGAATCGAAGACGCCCTACAGAGCCTGTCAGGGGCGAAGTGGTTCAGTGTGATGGACTTAAAGAGTGGGTATTATCAGATCCCCATGCACCCTGAAGATCGGGAGAAGACAGCCTTCATCACCCCTGTGGGGTTCTTTGAGTTCAATCGCATGCCTCAGGGATTGTCAGGGGCCCCTGCTACCTTCCAAAGGCTGATGGAAAGGACCGTTGGAGATATGAATTTGATAGAGGTACTGGTATACTTGGATGATGTTATCGTGTTTGGCAGAACTTTGGAAGAACACGAGGAGAGGTTGGAAAAGGTCCTGAAGAGGCTACATGAAGAAGGCCTGAAACTTTCTCCTGAGAAGTGCCAATTCTATCAGTCCTCGGTCCATTACCTGGGCCACATCGTGTCTGAAGAAGGGGTGGCCACCGACCCGGACAAGCTGGATGCTGTCGCCTCCTGGCCGAGACCTACAAATGTGACCGAACTTCGGTCGTTCCTGGGTTTTTGCTCCTATTACAGGAGGTTTGTAGAGGGGTTCGCCAAGATTGCCCGACCCCTCAATGAGTTACTAAAGAACGAAGAAGATGACGTTCCTGAACTGGTCAAGCCAATGAAGTCCACCATGGGACCCCGGAAGGCCAAGGAGTCCATCCAGGATCAGTGGACCCCAGAATGTGAAGGGGCTTTCATTCAGTTGAAAAAGAATCTAACCACTGCCCCTGTGTTGGCCTACGCAGACCCCACGAAACCATATGAACTACATGTCGATGCCAGCCGAGATGGGCTGGGTGGGGTACTCTACCAGGAACATGGGGGCCACCTGCGACCCGTAGCCTACGTGAGCAGGAGTCTACTACCTGCTGAAAGGAATTATCCTACCCACAAACTTGAATTCCTGGCCTTAAAGTGGGCAGTGGTCGACAAACTGAAAGATTACCTGTACGGAGCTGAATTCATTGTCAAGACGGATAATAATCCCCTTACCTATCTGTTGACTACAGCTAAGCTGGATGCAACAGGACACAGATGGTTGGCTGCCCTCTCTAGCTTCAACTTCAGCCTGAAGTATCGGCCAGGAATCGGGAACAGGGATGCAGATGCCCTATCCAGAAGGTTGCATGCACCACACGAACCTGATGAAGAATGGACCCATTTGGCTCCAGAAGGGGTGCGTGCCCTATATCAGGGAACTGAACTTCGATCCAGAGGAGGATCAAGAGCCGAAGAGATTGGGGTTTCGGCTGTCGGAGTACCCAAATACTATTGCAGGGTGACCCAGGTTGAAGGGGAAGATTTACCCCGGCTGTCCAAAAGGGACTTGAGGAAGGAGCAGCTGGAAGACCCTCTGGGAAAACTTCTTTTGGAAGCCTTGGAGATCCAGCGCCCTGAGTTGCTTCTCACCGACTCTCCTCAGGGGGCCCGTCTGTTGCATAGAGAGTGGACCCGGTTACAGATCCGAGAAGGGGTGGCCTACCGAAGAGGCCCATCTGAAGATCTGGAGGAGAAGTGGCAACTGTTCTTACCAGCTAAATACAGGGAGAGAGTTCTGGCTGCTCTTCATGATAATCATGGCCATCTGGGACCTGAAAGAACTTTTCAGCTTGTCAGAGACAGGTTCTACTGGCCCTGTATGAGGGCCGAAGTTGAAGGATACTGTCATTCTTGTGTCCGATGTATACAAAGGAAGACTCTGCCACGTCAAGCAGCCCCAATGGGCCATCTGCAAAGCCAGGGACCCATGGAACTGGTGTGCATTGATTTCCTTTGCCTAGAGCCTGATCTGAGTGGCCAAGGGAATGTCCTTGTGGTAACAGACCATTTTTCCAGATACGCCCAAGCATTCCCAACAAGGGATCAGAAGGCCTCTACAGTAGCCAAAGTTCTTGTAGAAAAGTTCTTTGTACACTATGGGTTACCACAACGCCTCCATTCAGATCAGGGAAGAGACTTTGAAAGCAGACTGATCAAGAGACTGTTAGATCTGTTAGGCATCCAAAAGACTAGAACTACTCCCTACCATCCACAAGGGGATGCCCAGCCGGAACGATTTAACAGGACTCTTTTGGACATGTTGGGGACTTTAAGCTCAGAGAAGAAACAGCATTGGGGCAAACATGTAGCTGCCATTGTGCATGCCTACAACAGTACTGTCAGTGATGCTACTGGATATTCCCCTTATCGTCTAATGTTTGGACGAGAGGCTCGATTGCCAGTGGATTTGGCCTTTGGCATCTCGCCCGATCACACCTCTTCAGCATCGCACAAGGGATATGTGGACCGACTGCGGAAGAGTCTGAAATCGGCCTATGATAAAGCTCAGGCCACATCTGATCAACGTGGACTGAGGAATAAAAGGAATTTCGACTTAAAAGTTCGGATCCAAGACTTGCAACCAGGGGACAGGGTATTGTTGAGGAACTTGGGTGTCCCGGGAAAACACAAGTTGGCAGACCGCTGGAAGTCCCAACCTTATGTTATCTGCAAGCAACTACCAAACCTCCCTGTGTATCAAATTCGGCCTGAAGGAAGTGTGGGTCCATTGAAGACTTGGCATAGGAACCATTTACTGCCTCTCTCTGAAGCAGTTCGCATGCCTCCTGTCGTAGATTCGCCAGAGACCCCTTCGACCTCTCGCCTGTCCAGACCAGTCACCAGATCTCAGTCGACACTCCCAGATGTGAGGGAGGGAAATTCTCCATCTGAAGATCTGGAAGATGAAGAGGAGGTACCTGACTGGATGTGGTCGTCTCAGTTACCAGAACCCACACCTGCCTCCCTGTCTTCATCCGAATTGGCTGACAGAGGAACCCTTCGGGCGGAAGCCCCCGAATTCATACCTTTCCACATGCTTCCAGAAGAAGTAGTTGATGATGAAGATCCTGAGGAGGAGGTTGCACCTTCCTCTGAAGAAGAACTGACCGCTCTTGAAGCATCAGATTCCTGTGTGTTGGAACATGAGGAGGAGGACATTGAAGAATCCCCAGAAGTGGCTGGTCCTAGTACCTCTGAGATCGTGCATCCCAAAGAACAGAGGGAAAGAAGAGTCATTCACCCGCCCAAAAGACTGACCTATGACCAATTGGGTGAATGCTCAGAAGAGGCTATCTTTACTTCCAAACGAACTCTTGATCAGCCTAGTTCTTCCACCGCAGATTTGGTGGAGGACAACCCTAGCTCACCCCCAGGCACATCTGTACAAGCCACTCAAGTGTCAGGGGTCTGTGAACAGAATTACCTTCCCTCCCCTGACAATTGGTGGGAGGTTCCTATGTCGAACCTGTGTTGTAATATGCAGTTGTTAAGTTTGAACTCTGCTTATGAAAAGGAAGATGATTCCCTGTTATGCATATGTTAATGTTTTTTTTGTGTACTGCCAACATATGCACTGGAGTACATGCTGTTGTCCTCTTTGGGGACCAAAGTTTCTCAAGTGGGGGGAGTGTGTAGCGGGGTCTTCCATTATACAAGTTCTAAAAGACTGCTGCTTGACATTTGAGAGGAACTCGGCTCCATCTAGTGGCCAAAAGGACACATTGCAGCGGCTATGGAATGTCTTTTGATGTTATTTTCCTTTCAGGAAGTTGAGCAGTCTTCATCGCCCATAGTGCTTTGAGAATACCAGGGTGCACTGCTGCACCGCACAGCCTTCTGGGGGAAGCTTTATAAAGGAAGGGAGGAGCCAGGCTCACTCTCTTGGGAAAGACACAGTGAGACAAGCAGGATGCCAGTGCTGTGGGCTGATGCTGTATGCTAGGCCGAAACTCCTGGGCCTTAAGTGACTAAGTTGCAGTGTTTCATCTCCAGTAGAGGATCCCTCCTGGAGGTCCCATCGATGTTCTACAGAGACCAGACTCATCCACCCCAAATACCTAGCGCGGCTGGTGACAGAGGCCGGAGACTGAGACAGCAGCGGAGGCTTCCTGGGAGACAGTCCTGTTGGTGAGAGGGCACCTGCCCAAAAACTGACTCTATCTATCAAAGAAGTAACTTTAGTCAGGATTAGCCTTAGAGTAGTAGAAGGCAATATACCAGGTGGCCCAGTACATCTCTCACAGAAGTTTTACCGGCAATCCTGCACAGACACCCCGCGGTGATTACTAACTGTTTGCTGCCATTCTCTCTATTGATCACCCATCCTCAATGTGGATTACAAATTGCGAGTGCACCAACGTTGCTAGCGAAGATATAGAGAAGAAACAGCGGACTCAGATAGGTCTGACATTCTGATACTGTGTCTAACTGAATGCTGAGCCTTATCTCCAAAAGTATAATAGTGATTAAGATGGCGGTCCTATAGGCTCTGAGACATTTCCTGAAACAATTAATGTGCCCTTGAGGAGTGATATCACAGTATTTATCTTATCTTTGATTAATTAATTAGTATATCCTTTTACAAAGTCATATTTTACTGTATCGAAACTGTTTATTTGATTCACAGTAAATAACTTTCCTGTTTAAAAGCAAGCTTGTGTGTGGTCACCTTGTATTACCCAGAAGGACTGCAGCTGGAGAGAGGTAACAGGTCATTATTATTTATTGAAGTGTTATATTCCAATCTGTGTAGCCATTTGGTATTCCAGTCCTATTCTGGGTCAGTTGTGCCTAGGGAGGGTTCGAGCCAATTCTGTGGGTTGTTAGGCAGGACGTAGACCCAATAATCTAATCAGCAGCTCCTGCGGGGGTGGTGCTACATATGAATCCTACGAACTAAGACTAAAGCTGGCCATACACTAGCCGAAATATCATTTTCCAAAAACAAAAAATCGGCCGTGAGAGCAGACGATCGTGCCATCATGTAATGACCGAATTTCGAGCGATAAATTGTTCAGTGGACTTAAATGAATCCATTTTTCGTTTAGTTTGTCACATATGCCTAGTGCAAACAGGTCGGCCGAGAAACACCCACAAGAGTTGAAGCTGCTATAGCTGCAAAAGGGTGTGCAAACTCAGTATTGAACCCTACAGACTAAGACTTGGATGCCTTTAAAGTTCATGTGAAGCTCACATTTGTGAGTGGAACCACTTGAGAAGATTTTTTACATCACAATTTCTCACTGTTTTGAGCACATGGTGGTTGTGTATGGACATTTTAAATTACGTTTTTAAGTTGATTTTTGATAAGGAATTTATGTAAAAGGGAGCGCGGTTATTATTTGGTATTTTTCATTACATGCACTCACTGCAGTGTAGGCTGCACATCATTGCTCTGGACTGGCCCTCCAGTTGGATCAGTTTATAGCACAGTAGGGTCTTCTTAAAGAGGATCTTTAGCCTTCTGATCTACTGGATAACATTGCGCACCCTACCCTTCTTACAGGCAAATCTCTTTATTTACTTTTATTTAATTTTTTTTGTACCTTTCTTGGGAAACACAACCCTGCAATGTCTCTATTCTTACCTAGGTAAGATTGGCTTTGCAGCACCCGCAGTCTCCTGGGATACCCACCTCATGCATCCCAAGAGGCCTGTAGCTATTCTACTGTGCATGCGTTGCCCCTTGTCCTTAGGAGGCTGGCTGTTTCTTACCAATTTTTGTAGACAACCCCCTGATGACGCATTGTGATCAGGAGGCCGGCTGCAAGAACCCAGAAAAGAGGGCTGGCCTCCTGATGACATCACTGCAGTGGATCCCTGAAGGACACGCTGGATTGCTGAGCATGTATGTTTTCTGTGCACAACCCTGCAAAAAAGGTAACGGGAGGCGGGGTGGAGAACATTTGAGGAAGGGGTAAAGTGCCCCTATAAAACAGAAAGTATTCTCATGTCTTATTCCATCACATATCCCAAAAATAGGAAGATTATCCTTCATTTCAGGACAGTGGGTGGAGCCTTACGAATCATTGCTAAACACCAGATTGGTCAGATGCACATCCAAAACTGCTGGATTATAGTGCACGGCACGTACAGTCAAATACTATAGAGCCATTTATTCCAAACTGCATTGAGATGTTTCAGGCTCATTGGCCATCACCAGTGCAGTGTTTGGAAACCATGGCTTCTAAGGAGGAAGACTTGGGATCCAATGAGACAATATAACCATACAGATGAAAGTGAGAAGGGAGTAAAACAATCAAAAAGGCCTCCAACCGAACCAGTGCATTCCACTGTAAAGCCTTCCTAAAATAGAAGGTATTCACAGATCTCACCGATTTGGTTGGAGGGATTTTTGATTGCTTTAGTCCACTCTGACCAGAACATGTATGGTTATACTGAGCAGATTTCTGATGGTGACAACAATGGACTATCCCTGTATAATGTGTATCTGTGGGCTGCTTATAGTCACCACCAAGGGGAACAATAGAACATGTAACAGGGTGGCAAATTGAAGAGAATTGTTACTCTATCAAAGGAAGTGCCTGAGCAAAGATCTGCATGGCAGGATCACCAGGGATTATTTTAATGAAAGCTGCAGAATAGTCTGAAAATCTTTGGCATGACATTAACTTAATCAGTGACTGATTGGTTCTACTTTATTATAATTTTTTCTATCTTTAAGTAAAGAGTGACCATGAGCAGCACCTGGTCAATTAGCTCCTGTCTCTTCTCCAACAACCATCCCCCCTCCCCCTCCCCCTGGCTTACTTACATGGAAGGCTGTTCGGTGGCCTCTCTCACCCCATTCCAGCTTTCTGGGGGTCCTGAGGCTGCAAAGCGTAGTGGTCCCACCGGAGGCTTAGCAAAGGGGATCCCATAGAAGGCGTGCACCGCTCTGTCTGTTTCTTTGAGCGTCACCGTTTTGCCGAGCAGTTTGCCGTACCGCGTGCTCACCAGGGGCCTTCCATCCTTACCTCCTGCCATCAAAGCAAAGACACAATTCATTGAGTGATATTGCTGTTCAAGGAGAAGAGCAGGAAAAAGGTGGCTTAGCATGAGCGAGAGGGAACATTCTCTGATTTACACATTGCAATGTAGCACTCTTTAGTGTGCGACTATTGTTAGTGCAGGCAACTTTAAGTTATGACTTATGTTGGGTCAGAGTTACTGTAGGTCAGGCTGGATTGCTCCACAGAGGCAAGTCTCTTCTTAACTCTATTCTAGGATCTAGAAGTTTGGAGAAGTTTCTAGAAGTTAGTGGGCAGAGGCCAGGAGGGGCGGATCTGCATACTTCAGGGAACTTGGCCAATCCCCTCACAGGGTGGCTTGTCAACCCTTTATTATGGGGGAGCAATGCCAGCAAGAGGGTCAGGTGGAAGATGGAGTGCTGAGGAGGCTGTCGGTGGCCTAGGAGGGGTCCTCTAGGTCTCCAAGCTGGGCTCTGGCTGGTTTGGGAAGTTCCTATCAGCATCTTGGTTTGAGAAGGAATCTTGCCTGAGGAGCAGCAGGGGGCAAAGAGGACAGAGTAATTACATTAGCACACCCAGGTATTCATAAGGGGAGAGCCACATGTAGCAAGCTTTCAGGAGGACAGTGTTGTGCTTAATCCTTCCTATTCCTTGCCCTGGGAGATCTTCAGAGCAGCCAGGTGGGATGGAGGACAAGCAGCCAGGAGGGCTGGTAGTTCTTGCAGGCGATATAGCTAGGAGCAGTTCTACAGAGGAGAGGAGATACTCCTAAGGAGAGCTCCTAGTCCTCAAGGGACTTTTGCTTTAGATTACTAAAGACTGACGTTATCCAGAAGGGAGGACAGGCCAGGATTTTGTACATAGGGAGGAAGTTGTTTCCATTCATTGTTTCGGTTAAGCTGGGCATCCCATAACCTCACTACCCCATCCAAGTTATTGCACCTATTAAAACAGCAAAACCAAGCTCAGAGACTGGTTCCTTGTGTCTAGTGGAAAGCGGAAAATGCTTGTTGCCTGGCTGTGCAGAAAGACGGAAACCAGTTACCAGCAGCCCCTGTGGGGGTAGTGCTACACAAGGAGTCCTAAGTTTTCTACTTTCCACGATCATCACTAAATAACAGCTAAGAGATTGGGAGGCAAGCTATGGCTCAGCCCAGCCTCACCTTTGTCTCACTGCCCAGCTACATGTACATAGATAACCTCTGCACAGATCTCATCAAACATTCCAAAGGTCTAAGCCCACATTTATAGGTCTGTATATAGGACAAGGGCCAGAAAAATAGGAACCCGCTACTGGGAAAACATCTGGCTCCAATGACAACTGACATGCATGTGAAAAGATTGCAGAATGTGTTAGGGATTGTACCCGCTTGCTGTGTATGGGGGGCAGCGAGGACTATGAAGTGGTGCAAATGTTGCAGAGTCACAGTCGATCTGACCTCTCTCACACAATACCCCCCTGGGTCACATGACCAAACTGTAAAAGATAATGTGGTCACTGACCATGTCTTGTGACTTAACTTGTGGGATCTAAGCTCCCTAGCCATTCCTGTAAAGCTCTGTACACCTGCTGTGCCCATTATGAGGGGTTTTCACCATCCCTGTGCTGAGTTTCTGAGTCTGTAGAGCTGCTGTGCCCATTATGAGGGGTTCTCGCCATCCCTGTGCTGAGTTCATGGGTCTACACATCTGCTGTGCCCATTATGAGGAGTTCCCACCATCCCTGTTCTGAGTTTTCGGGTCTGTACGCCTGCTGTGCCCATTATGAGGGGTTCCCAACATCCCTGTGCTGAATTCCTGGCTCTGTCCATCTGCTGTGCCCATTATGGGGAGTTCACACCATCTCTGCACTGAGTTCCTGGGTCTGTACATCTGCCGTGCCCATTATGCGGGGTTCCCACCATGTGTTGATTTCCGGGTCTGTAAACCTGTTGTGTCCATTATAATGGGTTACAACTATCCCTGTGCTGATTTCTCTGGTCTGTAAACCTGCTGTGGCCATTTTGAGGGGTCCCATCATCCCTGCACTGAGTTCCTGGGTCTGTACACCTGCTGTGCCCATTATGAGGGTTTCCCTTGGAATAAAAAAAAATTTGCAGCAGAAGAATGACTGTGGTGGGGTGAAGCTAAGAATACTACTACAGAATGCAGGAGATTTAAAAATACAAAGAAAAAAAATACTACCAGCCAGTCTCCACCCACAACTGAAATATCAGCCCTTAATCCAGGACCATGGATAAAGGAGTACCACCAGTCCCCCTGTAAGGGACCTGGGTCCAAGTCCCCCTGCGTGCCCCCACCACACACAGTGGTGCCAGCTCCTCTCCTTCCCACTAGCAGCTACAAACACACAATAGGAACCTACAGGATGGAGAGTGGGGGAATGTCATATTTACCAGCCCCTTCCTTTCCTTAGTGAACACAATGAGTGATCGGTACCAAATCACTTATTGTGTTCATTCATACCTGAAGCATAGTAAAATGTGTTTATTGGGGGGGGGGGGGGGTTTGTCAGGTCGGCTGTATGGGGCCGCTCGGTTTCTAATAGCAGCCCTGCCCTAATCACATTGAACTTAACCTATTTTGCTGTATAATTCTTTGGCATGGTGATTTGTTCATTTAATGTATGCATACCTCCCAACAGTCCCGGATTCTGCGGGACAGCCCCGGGTTTGCACAACCGAGGAAGGAGGAATGATAGCCAATCTGTCATCATACTCTTGCCTCCACATTTGTCTGTCAGTATCTTACACCGACTGTCATTTCCAATTCTGGGCGCTCAACATCCACTGCCTGACACGCCAGTTCTCTGATATCTGACAGGTAGGTGATCTCTCTGCTCCTGCTGCACCTACACACATTCTTCTCCCCTGCAAGCTCTCCTCTCAGGATCAGATCATCTATTCTCCCTTGGTCTACAATTTATCTCCTCCATGTCATCCTCATTCAGCCACATCAGTTCTCTGCTTTCCTTCCCCACAACTAACAGTTCCAGCCCCGATACTCCTTTCTCCCCGGCCCGCAGCATCTCAGATCCTGATACACAACTCCTCTTCCCAGTCATCAATCACTCCTGTCCTGACACAGAACACCTCCGTGTTCCCTCCAATGGATGCTTACTGCTCTTCCCTACCAACAGGCAATCTGGTTCAGTCGCCACCAGTCCTTGTTTCCCCACCAGTAGATCCTGTTAGACTCCTCCATTCCCTCCATAATTCCCCCGATAATTCCCCCATCCACAGCCCACCTCCCTCCACTTTACACTGTAATCCAGCCTACACTCTCTCCCTCCTAGCTGTCTGCATCCTAGGCTTACGATCCCTGTCCCAGTCCCTATCTATTTAATTCATATCCCTGGAATACCCCTCCCAATGACCCCCCCCCCCCCCCCCCTTATCATGTAAAGAGGGATTCTAATGTTAAAAGAGAACTGTAGATGCTAAGCAGAGAGCTCATGGCGCAAAGGAGAGACCCCTGATGTGATGGGGTCTCCAGATGTGAAGGGGGGACAACCCATTTTAATGGGGGGCTCTGATAGGAAAGGGGGACTGCTGATTTTAATGGGGGACTCTGATAGGAAAGGGCGACTGACGATTTTAATAGGGGACTCTGATAGGAAAGGGGGACTATGATAGGAAAGGGGGACTATGGATTTAACTGGGGGACTCTGATAGGAAAGGGGGACTATCGATTTTAATAGTGGACTCTGATAGGAAAGGGGGACTGCTGATTTTAATGGGGGGCTCTGATAGGAAAGGGGGACTATGGATTTAACTGGGGGACTCTGATAGGAAAGGGGGACTACCGATTTTAATAGTGGACTCTGATAGGAAAGGGGGACTACCGTTTTTAACGGGGGACTCTGATAGGAAAGGGGGACTGCTGATTTTAATGGGGGACTCTGATAGGAAAGGGCGACTGCCGATTTTAATAGGGGACTCTGATAGGAAAGGGGGACTCTGATAGGAAAGGGGGACTATGGATTTAACTGGGGGACTCTGATAGGAAAGGGGGACTACTGATTTATAGGGAATACTGATTTTAGACATAGAGGGTTCCTGATTTTAGGTATAGGGGGGTCCTGATTTTAGGTATAGGGGGTTCCTGATTTTAGGTATAGGGGGCTTCTGATTTTAGGTATAGGGGGCTTCTGATTTTAGGTATAGGGGGCTCCTGATTTAGGTTGTCATTGCTGATGTGAAAGGGGGACTACCGATTCATAGGGAATCCTGATTTTAGGTATAGGGGGTTCCTGATTTTAGGTATAAGGGGTTCCTGATTTTAGGTATAGGGGGTTCCTGATTTTAGGTACTGTATAGGGGGCTCCTGATTTTAGGTATAGGGGGTTCCTGATTTTAGGTATAGGGGGTTCCTGATTTTAGGTACTGAATAGGGGGTTCCTGATTTTAGGTATAGGGGGTTCCTGATTTTAGGTATAGGGGTTTCCTGATTTTAGGTATAGAGGGTTCCTTATTTTAGGTGTAGGGGGTTTCTGATTTTAGGTATAGGGGGCTCCTGATTTAGGTTGTCATTGCTGATGTGAAAGGGGGACTACCGATTCATAGGGAATCCTGATTTTAGGCATAGGGGGTTCCTGATTTTAGGTATAGGGGGCTCCTGATTTAAGTTGCCATTTCTGATGTGAAAGGGGGACTCTTGATGTGAAGGGTGGGGGTTTTGATTTGAAGGAAGGGACTCCTAATGTGAAAAAGGGGGAAGGTGGGACTCCTCAGGTGAACAGAGGACTCTGATGTGAAGGAAGAAACTGCTGATATGAAGGGGGAACTCCTAATTTTAAGAAGGGACTCCTGATGTGAGGGGTCTTCTGATGTAAGCGGGAACTAATAGTGTGAAAGGGGGGTGGCTTTAATGTGAAGGGGGACACCTGATGTGAAAGGTCAGACTTCTGATGTGAAGGGGAGATTCTGATATAAATGGTGAGGAAGTATGTCAGTGAGCCTCTCATTCATAGCCCAGAAATGAGGGAGTGTTTTGTGGGTATAAGGACTGCGGACTGAGTACTGTATATACCATATGTAGGCCTAAAGCAGTATTAAACCCCCAAAAAAGAAAAAAAAAAACATTTTAGTTTTCTTTTTTATGCTTTTTTCTTCCCTCTGTTTTTTCCTTGTGATCTGTCCAGTAACACATCTCCTGTATTAAAGCGCCCCCACTTTGGATGAAGGAACATAGGGGGCACCTTTAGACAGCAGCATTGTCAGTCTAGGGGGAGGGGAGTGGTAAATGGACTAGCGGATTTGGATACACTAACACTTTATAAGGTGTAGCGAACAGATTTTTAAAGGTCTTATATAAATAAATAAAAGCTGATGATTGTAAGTACCCCTGTCAGTAGTAAAAAGTTTGTCTCAACACTCTGACTGCTACATCTGCAGGGCAGCTTGTTCTTTTGAAAAAACAACAGCTGTACTGGCTGGATCACCAGGTGAAAATAGAAGAAAGTCTAAAAAAGAAAGAAAACGAATACATCTAAGAGGTGGTAAACTGAAACATAATAAATGTTTGCTTTTAGGTTTAATACCGCTTGAGACTCTATTTAGCCATGCTCCTTCAAGCCACCTTAATATTAAGCGCATTTTAGCCATGCCCATTTTTGTCGCGATGGGCTTTGCATGTCTTTTCCATCCCTAGGTTTCCATTATTCTCAAGCAGGGCTGGGACAAGGGGTGGGCAGGAGGGACGGTTGCCCTGGGCACAATGGTTTATTGCAGGGATGTGGGGGCGCTTTGACCCTAACCCTAAGGGAAGGGGGGGCGCAGTTTGGCATCCTTGCCCTGGGCGCTGGATGACCTTGTCCCGGCACTGTTCTCAAGTTCCAAAGTTGGGAGGTATGTGTATGTTCCAAAAGAACCTAGAGCTCACCGTGCTCTGCTGCCTCCCTCTCTATCTTCTGAATTTTCTCAGGGAGAACTTTGGTCCAAAATTCGTACTTTGTGTCTTTCAGTCTCTGAGCCGCCTTCTGCTTCGGCTGAATATCAATCTGCAGATAATCTTCATCCTGATCATACTGCGGCCACTCAGCTAGGCCGGGTCCATTGGGGTTCCTAAAATATGACGATGAAAAGAAATTATAATCAGTATAAAAGGGACAGTGAAGAGGAAAATTCTGCATCCGAGTTTATATAGCTTTGACATATACCGCAGTTCTGTACAGAAAACAGTGAACCGGTCACATCAGTTTCTGCAGCAGAGGAGCTTACACTCTATTAGTACAGACAGACAGATGTCTAGATGGTGATTGTGGATTATAGGAGGAAACCTATTTTATCACAGCAAGGCATACATAGACTATATAGATAATATTAGGCAGAGTGGGTCCCACTGTTGAATTGATGAGGCCGGGCCTCTCTACAGGAGGACCGGTGGTACCCCCTTATCAGCTGCACTGGGTGCGGAACTCAAGATTCTAACTTTGCAAGACAAGAAGGTTAACCACCTAGGTAGGGCTGGCGCTACCTATAGGAAGGTTAGGTGCCAGCCTAGAGCGCACTGTTCCAGCACTTGGCTCCAATAAATATCCTGGCAGGGGCACGCTGGCTGCACACTTCTCCCTCCCTGCCGCTCCCTATCGGCACCTGAGGACGCCGCCTCCCCCCCACCGGCACTCTGTGGCCCAGAACAGACTGACCAATCGGGTGCTGCCCTGGGCAAGCATGGAGACAGTCAGGTGGCAGAAGGTGCAGGTGTTCTAAAATGTTCCTCGACCTATGAAAATTCTCGACCGCATCATCTCCGGTGTGGCCGCGTCAAGAACAGCTGATATCACCTCAACAATGCGCATGCGCAGAGGATATTCATGGGTCGAGGAATATTATAGAACTGATCTGCTACACTGTAGTGAAGGAAAGAGGGAGGGGGAGATAGATCGGGGTTGGCAGCAGTGGGAGGGGGGTCTAAGTCTGTGCTTGGAGAAGAGGGGGTGGGGTCGGCTGTGCATAGCATTGTATGGGAGGTCGAGGAAAATGATAGAGCTCTGTCTCCCGAACACTCCATATATAGCGCACTCCGCACACTTTATGTAGCACACACCGCAACCCGGCACTCTTTATGTAGTAAAAGAATGTAGTAAAAAAACTGCAGACCCCTGCATTCTGTGCATTACACACTCCTAATGCCTGCATTCTGTGCATTACACACTCCTGACCCCTGGATTCTGTGCATTACACACTCCTGACCCCTGCATTCTGTGCATTACACTCTTGACCCCTGCATTTTGTGCATTACACACTCATGACCCCTGCATTCTGTGCATTACACACTCCTGACACCCGCATTCTGTACATTACACATTCCCGACCCCTGCATTCTGTGCATTACACACTCCTGACCCCTGCATTCTGTGCATTACACACTCCTGACCCCTGCATTCTGTGCATTACACACTCCTGACACCCGCATTCTGTACATTACACACTCCTGATCCTTGCATTCTTTGCATTACACACTCCTAACCCCTGCCACCTTCACCATATGCATGGGCAGGGGAAAGGGGTGGGGTTAAGTGGAGAGCCAAGGGGGCGGCAAAATGTTTCGCCTGGGGTGTCAAAAATCCTTGCACCAGCCCTGCACCTAGGTAATATGAAGGGCTCCCTCCCCCATCTCCTGAGTGTGCACAACATTATGAAATAACAGAGCTGCATATTTTTTTAAAGGGTCACAGATAAGCCTGCACCATTTATACATATTCATGGCTGGACATTCACATTGTGGTATAAATCTAACCATGACCACATCCCCAATTATTTGCGTCATACCCGGTCCGAGCGAAGTTGGCCCAGTATTTCATGACGTTCTTACTAAGGATCTTTTCGTCTTTCTCCGTCTGGCCTGGTGGAGAGAAGAGAAGTGACACAATCTGGAAGCTTCTACAGATGCTAAGATACAACCAAGTGAAAACCAGATATCAGATGGTTCATAGATGACTGATCACTGAATCAGCCTAGAATTCTGTGGGGTGAATGGTAGAAGGGGCAGTACCATTTACCTGAAAAGAGAATATCGTCATCAAGGAAGGGTCCTCCGATCACGAAGAAAAGCTCATCGCCATGGTCAGCCTTCACATAATCCGGCTTATTATCTTTAAAGATAGATGGACGACGGCGGAACTCGTAGAAGTAGACCGGATATCCAGAATCTGTGAAAGGATGATGGTTTAAGCCTGGTTCACACTGAGGCGATTTCAAATGCGACTTGGGTTACATAGAATTGTATGATGATGGAAAAGACAATTCATTTCAATAGTGCCTGTTCACATCAGTGCAACACAACTGTGATTAGACTTTATTTGACTCGAGCTACTTTGGTGCGATTCAGCACAAATTTGTGCCTCATAGACTTCATGAAAACACATCAATGCATCTACACACATTTTTTTTAAGCGCTTCCGGTGCGTTTTTTTCACACCATCTATCCTGCCAACTTCCCTTTTCTGCTGCTCCATCGCCTAATCGAATAGGCAGGGCTTCAAAGACTTACTAGTATCCCTGGACTCCCTTCAACTGGAAGCATCCTTCTGAGCCCTTCAGCTGCCAGCATCCTCAAGGTCTCTTCAGTTACCAGCATCCCTGGGCTCCTTCAACTAACATCATTCTCATGTTCCCTTCAAGCTACCGGTATCCTCAGGCTCCCTTCAGTTGCCAGCATCCTCGAGCTCTCATCAGATACTAGCATCTCTGGGTTCCCTACAACTGCCATTACTCCCGGGATCCCTTCAAATGCCCTAATCCCCAGGCTCCCTTCAACTGCCATCATCCCTGGGCTCACTTCAATTGCCATCATCTCTGGGCTCCTTCAAACTACCATCATCCCTGGGATCCCTTCAACTGCCATCATCTTTGGGCTCCCTTCAACTGCCATCATCCTCGGGCTCCCTTCAATTGCCATCATCCCGGGCTCCCTTCAACTGCCATCATTGCCAGGCTTCCTTCAACTGCCAACATCCCCAGGCTTCCTTCAACTGCCATCATCCCCGGGCTCCCTTCAACTGCCATCATCCCCGGGCTCCCTTCAACTGCCATCACCCCCGGGCTTCCTTCAACTGCCATCACCTCCTGTCTCCCTTCATTTGCCATAATCTCTGGGCTCCTTTCAGCTGCCATCATTCCTGGGATCCCTGGAACTGCCATCATCCCTGGGCTTCCTTCAATTGCCATCATCCCTGGGCTCCCTACAATTGCCATCATCCCCGGGCTCCTTCCAGCTGCCATCACCCCTGGGCTCTCTTTAATTGCCATCATCTCTGTTCTCCTTGCAGCTGCCATCATCCCTGGGAACCCTTCAACTGCTATTATCCACTGGGCTCCCTTCAACTGCCATCATCCCCGGGCTCCCTTTAACTGCTATTATCCCTGGACTCCCTTCAACTGCCATCATCCCTGGGCACCCTTCAACTGCCACCATCCCTGGGCTCCTTCCTGCTGCCATCATCCCTAGGATCTCTTCAACTGCCATCATCCCCAGGCTCCCTTCAACTGCCACCATCCCTGGGCTCCTTCCTGCTGCCATCATCCCTAGGATCTCTTCAACTGCCATCCACCCTCAGGCTCCTCCAGCTGCCATCATTCCCGGACTCCTTCCAGCTGCCATAATCCCCAGACTCCCTCCAGCTGCCAGCATCCCCGGGCTCCTTCCAGCTATCAGCATCCCTGGCAGCTGATGGCAGAAGGATCCTTACTTACTTACAGATTCTCAGGTCTGATGGTCAGTTGCTGCAATGTATGAGTCTGTCGGATTTTTTGGAATATTAAAATTATGACTGTCCCGAACTCACCTCTGTGAAATTTTGCTGTTTTCAGGGCTGGCATTACAAATATAAAATCTCCGCACAGGTCCAGGAAGCGGTTTCGGACTTCAAAGGGATCCATCTCATCTCCCAAATATTCCTCGATCAGCAGAGGGAAGACAGCACTTAATGGTCCCTGCAATGACGGAGAAATTACCTAATGTTCATTGCCGACAAAAAGGCCACCATGCATACAACCAATTCAGGGAAAACTAACTTTCAGCTGTTTTTAGCAGTTTCAGTGTTTTTTAGCCATAAATTTAATTTGGCAATAGCCAATGAGAACCCAGTAAGATGATCTCTTATTGGCTAAAAGACAATCTCGGATTGCCTGTTATAGGTTACTCTACTTTCACATTCTCCCTGCTCTTTGCTGCATGTTTCTCCCTACTATCAGCGGTCAACGTGCAAGAGCTGGATGATGTATCCAGCCTAACTAACCAGGAACCAGTCACATTAAAGTGGCATGAGACATACTGTACCTCATAGAGCAGTGAAGTCCAGAGATGGGACAAGGGGTAGCCAGGAGGGAAGGATGCCCTGGGCACAATGATATACTGTAGGAATCGAGGCACCTTCCCTTACAAGGTTGACAAGAGCAGTGATAGCGTAAGTGATTTTGACAAGTGAGTGACTGCTGAGCATAAGATTCCCAAAAGCTTGCACATAATGAATGGGAAGGGCACAGTTTGGCATTTTTGCCCTTGGCACTGGGTGACCGTGTCCCAGCACTGGTGATGTTGCTATATTTTTGTGATCAGCCTGCAGTGAACATTAAAAATTTTTTAGCTCACCTATGTATCTTTACATAAATGAATCATTTTTAAATTCTGCCAAAATAATCAACTGAAATAAGTCTAATCACTGAATTTATGCACCCCAGCTGTAAGTCAGATCAGGCTTAAAGTTGAATTGGCTGCTCTGCAAGTTGATTAAAGAATTGGGAAGGCACCCATGTGGCCTCGTAGTTTGGGGACAGCTCAGGGTGGGTGTCACCAGTGTGTGATGTCACAAGTAATAGGAGAGCAGCCAGTGGCACAATGTCAGCAGAAGCGCAGGATTTGAGGACTATCGTCACCTATCACGAGAGTGTGTTGTCATGAGTAGTCAGAGAGCTTCCAGGAGGCGGGGCAGTGGCACAATGTCAGCAGAAGTGCAGGATCTGAGGACTATTGTCACCTATCATGGGAGTGTGAGGTCATGAGTAGTCAAAGAGCTTCCAGGAGGTGGCGCAGTGGCACAATGTCAGCAGAAGTTCAGGATCTGAGGACTATTGTCACCTATCATGGGAGTGTGATGTCATGAGTAGTCAGAGAGCTTCCAGGAGGAGGGTCAGTGGCACAATGTCAGCAGAAGTGCAGGATCTGAGGACTATTATCACCTATCATGGGAGTGTGTGGTCACGAGTAGTCAGAGAGCTTCCAGGAGGCGGGGCAGTGGGACAGTGTCAGCAGAAGTTCAGGATCTAAGGACTATTGTCCCCTATCACAAGAGTGTGATGTCACGAGTAGTCAAAAAGCTTCCAGGAGGCGGGGCAGTGGCACAATGTCAGCAGAAGTTCAGGATCTGAGGACTATTGTCACCTATCACGAGAGTGTGATGTCATGAGTAGTCAAAGAGCTTCCAGGAGGCGGGGCAGTGGCACAATGTCAGCAGAAGTGCAGGATCTGAGGACTATTTTCACCTATCATGAGAGTGTGAGGTCATGAGTAGTCACAGCGCTTCCAGGAGGCGGGGCAGTGGCACAATGTCAGCAGAAGTGCAGGATCTGAGGACTATTGTCACCTATCATGAGAGTGTGAGGTCATGAGTAGTCACAGCGCTTCCAGGAGGCAGGACGGTGGCACAATGTCAGCAGAAGTTCAGGATTTGCACACAAATAGAGCTTTCTTTGGGTGGTATTTACTCACCGCTGGGTTGTTAAATTCTTGCTAAAAAAAAAAGAAAAAAGGCCAAACATTTTGAAAAAACAAAAAAACAAAAAGCCTTTTTCATAGTTTGTTGTAAAATTTTACAAACAGGTAATTTTTCTCCTTCACTGATGTGCACTGATGAGGTTTCACTGATAGGCACTGATGAGTCTTCACTGATGGGCACTAATAGGCTGCACTGATGAGGCGGCACTAATGAGGAGGCACTTGTGGGGCTGAATTGATGGGTACTGTTAGGTGGCATTGATGGGGGACACTGATTGCCAGCACTAGTGGTTTACTGTTAGGACTGCACTGATAATCAGGACACTGATAATTAGTGCAATGATTATCAGTGTACACGTCCCTTGTACACAAGCCGGTTCTCGGCTATAGCGCGGTCGGCAAGTGGTTAAAGTGAAAGAATAAAACAAACTAAGCAATGATGATTTACACAACATGCATTGTGAATGTACATGAAGACGTTTGTACCAGGAAGGGGTTGCTCTGTAGTACAGCGGTTATAGTTTCTCTATCCATTCCTTCCACCAATCCGCTCAAATTTGTGGCCTGCAGGGGAGGAGGAAAATCAGTAAGGAGATGATTATAATGAACAATAACTGATTCATTTTAGCCCAATTATTTCTAAGGTTTAAGGATTTTAAAATTGATGATTTAGATCTTTTTTGGACACAATATTTAAAATTGTTGCTCTAATAAATATTCTTACATTTCCTGCTCTTCTTTGAAAACAAATATAATGTGTGTACAATGTGACAAAGCCCTCACACCTTCTAGACGTGCTCAGGTCCTCCCGATACATACCACAAGTAATCTGAAAACAATTTAGCACTTCTATATACAAATATATAATAAATCTATAACCCACTGTGATCACTAAATAAAATTATTGGGTGAACTTATAAAATATGGTTGCGTAACTCTTCGTCCATCAAAACTGCATGTAAAATTATTTCCGTGCAAATGGGGCAAAATCAAGTGTTCTCAGCCCAGAGGCATAACTTGAACCTTCCGGGGGCCCGAACACAAGAAAACACAAAGGCCCCCTGACCCAAATCTAGGGTCCTTCCCTCTGAGCTCGGGAACCTTTACTCCTGTACTCCTGTTGTGGTGCCCCATATTATGGTTCTGCAGCAGGACCCTTTTATGTTCCTTACATTAGAATCCCCTTTTACATCAGACTTCCCCTTTACAGTACATCAGAGTCTTTAGGGTTTGCCTTAAAGTGCAAGGGGGAACTCTGGAGACCCTAATGTAAAAGGGAAACTCTGCAGACCCTAATGTAAAAGGGGAACTCTGCAGACCCTCATGTCACCAGAGCCCCCTTTACATCAGAGTTTGCAGAGTTCCTCCTTACCTCGGTGTCTGCAAAGTTTCCCCTTTCACTGTAAAGGTAAACCCTGCTAACTCTGATGTAAGGGGAATGCTGGGAACTCTGAGGTAGGGGGGGCTCTTACATTAGAGTTCCTCATTACACAAGAGTCTGCAGAGTGAGGGGGGGGGGGATTATAGTGTGGAGTTGTTTTTCAACCTTCCTGTTCCAACATGACTGCGCACCAGTGCACAAGGCAAGGTCCATAAAGACATGGATGAGTAAGTTTGGGGTGGAGAAACTTGACTGGAGCTTCTGGAGCTCAAACTGCTGAAAAAAGATACTGCAAGTTCTGATAGAAAGGTGTCAGAACACACAGTGCATCGCAGTTTGTTGTGTATGGGGCAGCGGAGCTGCAGACCGGTCAGGATGCCCATGCTGACCCATGTTTGCAGAAAAAAGCGCCTACGATGGGCATGTGAGCATCAGAACTGGACCCCAGAGTAATGAAAGAAGGTGGCCTGGTCTAATGAATCATGATTTTTTTTTACATCATGTGGATGGCCGGGCGTGTGTGCGTCACTTACCTGGGGAAGAGATGGCACCAGGATGTAGTATGGGAAGAAGTGAAGTAAGCAAAGAAACAAACAAAGAAAATGCGGTTCTTTGTCTAGTGCAGTCCACGCCTCAATGGTTCCGGGACATTTTGGTGGCAAAGAGGGACCTGCTCATCAAAATTTTATATCTGATTGGTGTATATATATATATATATATTTATTGGGGTTGATTTACTAAAACTGGAGAGTGTAAAATCTGATGCAGCTCTGTATAGAAACCAATCAGTTTCCAGGTAATTTTGTCAAAGCTTAATTGAACAAGCTGAAGTTAGAAGCTGATTGGTTACCATACACAGTTTCACCAGATTTCGCACTTTCTATTGTGTCATAGTTACACATTAATTACTGTGATATCTCTTCTTTTTTATTTTGCTATCACAGTGGGTGGTGGTTTCATTGGATGTAGAAGCACTACATTGTTTTTTTATTATGTTACATGTAGCACCCTCCTAGGTAGGTGCTAGGACAAAGCATATATGTGGCCCTGTCTGCTTATCAAGGGGGCCTGATCTATTAGCTAATCTGTCACATGCTTCCAGGTGTGGTCTGTTGCGCCTGGGGAGTCTCCCCACTGTATCCAATGAGGGATCTTATTGGACAGTGGAGGAAACCTTGCCGATAGCACGCCAGGGTTTATGGCTGTCCCAGTGGGTGGGCATTGCTGCAATGCATCCTGGGTTTGGAAATAAATCCTTAGGGACCATGTGAGAGTGTCTTTTGGCGGGAGCATCAGTCCCAGGAGGAGGTGGACGGCTGTCTCTCCTCCTGTAACAGTGAGAAAGTGGTCCAGGCAGTCGGCCTAGGGACAGGAGGTTGAGCTGGGCTGAAGGGATCCAGAGTTGCTGACTGAGTGGAGCTGCTGGGCAGAGGTCTTCAGGAAAAACAGTGTCGTGAGTACTCAAGATCTGCTCAGGGGTCTGCCTAAGAGAGGGGACCACTCCAGTGAGGTCAAAGGGGATCCAGGAGCCAGCTAACCAGGAATGCACAGTAAAGGGGGTGCCAAGCAGTAAAGCCCTGAAGTTTGGGGAGTAAAGGGAGCGCCAGGAAGGGCCCTGAAGTGTTCAGCAATATAGTTTGCTTTAACCACTTGCCGACCGGTCACATTGACCGTACTGCGGCAAAGTGGCTCGACTCCTCCCCCTGTAGGCGCGCTCTCGCTGTTTTCAGTCACAGCGGGAGTCGGGCCAGGGGAGGAGCGGCGGCGATCGAGTTTGGAGATCCGCCCGCTTGTGTAAACAGAGCGGGCGGACCTCCTAAGTGACAAGGAGTGACAGATTGCAGTGTTCAGCATAGCTGAACATGCGATCTGTCCCTGTGTCACTCAGTCACCTCCCCCCACACACGTCAGTAAGCACCAGGCATACATTAACCCCTCCCTCTCCAATAAAATTAACCCCTTCCCTGCCAGTGTCATTTTTACAGTAACAGTGCATATTTATAGCACTGATTACTATAGAAATGTCACTGGTACCCCCAAAAGTGTCAAAAATGTCAGTCAAGGGTCCGATCTGTCCACCGAAATGTCGCAGTCCCGCAAAGAAAATCGCAGATTGCCCCCATTACGCATTAAAAAAAAAAACACCAAAAATGACAGAAATCTTTCCATTAGTTAGTAAACGCAATAACTTTTGAGCAAACAAATCAAAATACGCTTATTGTGATTTTTTTTACCAAACATAGGTAGCAGAAAACAAATTGGCCAAAAATTTAAAAAAATTTTGATTTTTAAATTTTTTTGGGGGGGAATTTCATATAAAAAAATGTTAAAAATATTATTTTTTCAAAATAAACGCTCTTTTTTTGTTTATAGCGCAAAAAGTAAAAATCGCACAGGTGATCATATACCACCAAAAGAAAGCTCTGTTTGTGGGGAAAAAAAGGACTTAAATTTCGTTTGGGTAGGTGTCGCACGACAGCGCAATTGTCAGTTAAAGTCGCACAGCGCCGAATCGCAAAAAGTGGCCTGGACGTAAGACAGTAAAATCCTCCGGTGGTAAAGTGGTTAAAGTCAGCTACCTCAGGAAGGAGTATTCTGTGGAGGTCAACCCAAAAACACCAAAGAAACTGGGCTGAGGTCTGAGGTGAGGTGTCTGAGATGCTCACACTTGAAAAACATGCTGAAAGGTACTGTTGTTGCTAGCGGTAACCCAGGGGGACCCACACTCAGCAGCTCCCTTGGGAGTAGTGCTACATACATAAAATTAATATTTAATAAATAAAGATTTGATATGGTGCACCCAGGACACTGGACTAGAAAAGCAATAAATGGCAGAATTCCCCTTTACATACTCCTGGAGCCACCTGCAATCTATGATATCAGTGGAGCCGTTACGGAGCACATCTCTTACCGCGGGGATAACCCAGCCGAATTCCTGCTCCACCACACCCGTTATAAACGGAACCGGATTGTTTTCTTTATCTGCCAAGATCTGCTCTGCAGATTTTGGGAAGAAGACGCCATCGACAGTAGCTGGGGGAGCCACAAATTTCTGTAGGGACAGAAAATGAAATTGTTACTCAAGGGGGAACCCCAACCACAGAGCATGCTGAAACATGTCACTATTGTTTTTTTGGTGTTTTTTAAGGGTAAGGGACTTTAAATGTTTGCTGAGAGCTATGAAACTCCTCTCACCTTTCCTGAACCTATTTTTGCGCTAAAAAAAAAAAGGGCTCCTCGTTATCTAGGGACAGGACAATAGATATTGAGGAACATATGGGCCCCAACCGCCTGTTTACCACAAAAAGTCATGTGATCACCAGGTCATGTCAGTTCCAAAATGGTGATCGCATTACTTTTTTCAGAAATTATACAATGGTTTTTTTTTTATGTTTAAGCCAAACTTAAACTAATTGGTAGCCATGGTAAAATATTAGATTAATTTTAACAAACTTTCAGGAAAAATGTTAATATAAATGAAACAACATCAGTGGAACAGGAAAACCGCCTACACTAAATGAAAAAATGGCCAAACCTCCAAGTAATATCCATTGGGTTTGGTGTCACAGGCAGTATCCATCTATGAAGTACATTATATAGTAGAATATACAGTACCATCGCAGCAATTATGGAAATTATTTCCTCTTCAGATTTTGCCTTCAGACAATCCACCAATGACGCCACATCACAGCCAGAAATGTTGGCGATTATCTGCAACAACAAGATGGCGTCCCATTATAGGATAGCCGAAGTTCAGTCAGGTGTGATGTCATTTCTGAATACATGAAAATTTTTATCTAAATGTAAAACAATTTGGGGACCCGGGCAAAATAATATTCACCATCTTCCTACTGCGAGCTTCCTATCCCATCTCCCCATCTCAACCCTCTCTCCTCATCTCTATCCTCTCTTCCCTTCTCCCCATCTCTATCCTCTCGCCCCATCTCAACCCTCTCTCTTCATCTCTATCCTCTCTTCCCATCTCCTCATCTCTATCCTCTCCCCCCATCTCTACCTTCTTCCCCCATCTTTATCATCTCTCCACTTCTCTATTCTCTCTCCCCATCTCTATCCGCTCTCCCCATCTCTATCCTCTCTCCCCATCTCTATCCTCTCTCCCCATCTCTATCCTCTCTCCCCATCTCTATCCTCTCTTCCCATCTCCTCATCTCTATCCTCTCTCCCCATCTCTACCTTCTTCCCCCATCTTTATCATCTCTCCACTCCTCTATTCTCTCTCCCCATCTCTATCCTCTCTCCTTATCTCTATCCTCTCTCCCCATCTCTATTCTCTCTCCCCATCTCTATTCTCTCTCCCCATCTCTATCCTCTCTCCCAATCTCTATCCTCTCTTGCTATCTCTATCTTCTCCCCCCATCTCTATCATCTCTCCACTCCTCTATTCTCTCTCCCCATCTCTATCCGCTCTCCCCATCTCTATCATCTCTCCCCTTCTCTATCATCTCTCCCCTTTTCTATTCTCTCTCCCCATCTCTATTCTCTCTCCCCATCTACTTACTCTCTCCCCATCTCTATCCTCTCTCCCCATCTCTAGCCTTTCTTCCCATCTCTATTCTCTCTCCCCATCTCCTCATCTCTATCCTCTCTTCCATCCTTCTCTTAATAGATATTCTACACACATACATACATACATACATACATGTGTCTGGTAACATTCCATGGCTTTCTGAGATTACCCAGGCATGTACTTCACTTGTGATGATCGTTCGATGGAGTCATTGGCTGGTGAGGCACTGGCTAGTAACAGAGCCAGATACAACTCCTACATTATTTAGTGAATAAACAACACATCACCAGAGTCTGCAGGTGGAGCTGCATCAGATTCAAATCCACCACACACGTGTCACACTGCCAAGAGACATGTGTCTGCAGAGTATCTATGATGTTTTTTATGACCACCCCTAATTGTCTTTCAGTAACAACCAACCAGGTGATTTCACAGCTAAAAAATATTCTGTACGGATATTGCGTATTCGCCACCATCGCTGGGACTTACATTCCGCACAAAGCTGGTCTCCTCGGCAGACTTGGTGACCAGCCCCGGAATAAGGGCCACACCACTTTCAGCAATGGCTCGGTGGAACAAGCCCTTGGCTAGTGGGGACAAGACCTATCAAGGAAAGATAAGAAGAGATTAGTTACAATGTATCACACTGGGGAAATGTCCAAGAGAACCTGTCAGAAGAAAAGTATAGGAGCCAACATTGGTGATTTGTCTGTAGTGCAGGCTCCAAGGCTGTCATCCTCATCCATGCTCCATTACAGAGGTCGCCAAACTTTCTAAACATAGGGCCAGTTTATGGTCCTTCAGACTTTGAGGGGGTAGGAGTGGCCAGTGTGAGTAGAAAATGCCCTGTAGTCAATGGAAGTAAACAATGCTCCATCACTGGCATAACTGGGACACATAGTACCCCATTGTTGGTGTCAGTGGAAGGAATAGTCCGTAGCATCATTGGGAGGTATAGTGCCCCAAGGGTTGGATAAAGGAAAGCAAAGGGCAGCATCTTGCCCCTGGGCCACAGTTTGGAGACCAATGCTCCATTATGAGGAAACTAGTACTAAGAGAAAGAGATAGAGGCTTTTAATGCTGACCTCTTTAGGAAAATTCTAGTTTCCTGGTTGTTTGTGCTCCTTATGCTTTGAGAAGCTGCCCTGGATCAGCATGAAGATTAGAAAATTGACATCAGAATTCTTTATCTACAGTACTTATTCTAGGTCGAAGACTTAGAAAGTACTGAAGCCACTGGATCAGCATGGCTACAGCCAGGGATAGTGTTTTCATAAGAGGTCACTGGCTTATTCCAGCTTGGTGACTCACCAGGTGGCATAGGGAGGATGGGGATGATGGTTTTGGAGATGACACCTTTGAAAACAAGTCTTTTTTTTTTTTCTTTTTTTCTTTTTTATTCTACAGAAAAAAAATGTTTCTTCTGCACTTACCAACGCGGAGACGCTGACTCCTCCAGCGGACTCTCCAAATATTGTGACGGAATCTGGGTCACCCCCAAAATCTGCAATGTTCTCTTGCACCCAGCGCAGTGCCTCCACCTGATCCAGGAATCCATAATTTCCTGGAGCTTGGCTGTCCCCGGAACTAACAGATGAAAAACAGAGGTCATGGGACAAGTCTATAGAAAATGGTCTCCCAGAGCAGAGGTCTCCAAACTGAGGCCAAAAGTTATACTGCTACATATCTTTGATAAAAAAAACAAATAGATATATATTATTTGGTCTTTGTGAAGGTTATAGAGTCTACAAGCTATGGTGCCAATCATTGAAAATTGATCACAACTGATGTACTGCCGGCCTATCTCATTTCTTCACACACTAAAGGCCCATACACACAATAGGAAAATCGGAAATATAAAATTTCGTCCGACCCACGAACTGACGATTTTCGGATCGTTAGTATGGTGCTTTTCTAATTTTTGTACTACAAAAATTGGATGTGCAGGCTATAACATTTTTGAACACAACGTCTGATTTTCATTTAATTAGTACAGTTTTCGTCTGGAAAAAAATCATAAGAGCAAGACTAGGCATGCTCGGAAACGAAAGAATACATACACAACAATTCAAAACATGACATCACTTCAAGTTGAATTTTGTCGTAAAAGAATTTTTGTATGAAAGTAACGTCTTCACTTTTGATATGAAAATAGCAAGCAACAAAAAACAGATGAAAATTTGTCTGATAATCTGATAGTGTGTATGAGGCTTTACAAGCAAGGAAGGTACAAATACCTCCCAAATGACCCATTTTTGGAAAGTAGACATTCTGAGGTATTTAGTAAGAGGCATGGTGAGTTTTTTTAAGTTGTATTTTTTCCCACAATTCTTTGCAAAATGAAGATTTTTTATTTTTTTTCCCCCAAAATGGTCATATTACCAACTTATTTCTCACACACTATATAGAAATACTTGCAACGACACCCCAAAATACATTCTGCTACTACTCCTGAGTATGGCAATACCATGTGTGAGACTTTTTCACAGCCTGGCCACAGCCTGGCCACATACAGAGGCCCAACATGCAAGTAGTTCCTCCAGGCATTCTAGGAGCATAAATTTCACATATCATTTTCTGACAACCTATCACACTTTTGAAGGCCCTGGAGCACCAGGACAATGGAAACACCCACAAAATTACCCCATTTTGGAAAGCAAACACCTCAACATATAATCTAGGAGATATTATGAGTCTTTTGAACATGTCATTTTCTTTACATAAAATTGTCCATTTAGAAGATATTTCTAACACATAGAATGTACATAGCAAAAATTACACCCTAAAATACATTCTGCTACTCCTCCTGAGTATGGCGATACCTTATATGTTGGACTTTTACACAGCCTGGCCACATACAGAGGCCCAACATGTCAGGTGTTTTAGGAGCATAAAATACAAATCTTATTTCCTGATTACCCATTACACTTTTGTGAGGCACTGATAAGCACTGTAGTAGCACTGATGTGGCATGGATGAGCACTGATGTGGCATGGATGTGGCACGGATGAGCACTGATGTGTCATGGATGTGGCAAAAATGAGCATTGATGTGGCACGGATGAGCACTGATGTGTCATGGATGTGGCAAAAATGAGCATTGATGTGGCACGGATGGGCACTGATGTGGCATTGATGAGCAGTTATCTGGCATGGATGTGGAACGGTGTGGCATGGGTGAGCACGGATATGAAATGGATGAGCACTGATGTGGCATGGATACGGCACAGATGAGCACTGATGTGGTACCGATGTGGCACGGACGAGCACTGATGTGGCACGGATGAGCACTGATGTGTCATGGATGAGCACTGATGTGGCATGGAAGTAGTACAGATGAGCACTAATTTGGCACGGATGAGCACTGATGTGGCATGGATGTGGCACAGATGAGCACTGATGTGGCAGGGATGTGGCATGGATGAGTACTGATTTGGCACGGATGAGCACTGATGTGGCATGGATGAGGCAGGAATGAGCACTGATGTGGCATGAGTGAGCACAGATGAGGCATTGGTGGGCACGGATGAGGCATTAATGAGGCATAGATGGGCATGAATGAGGCACAGACTGGCATGAATGAGGCATGAATGAGGCACAGGTGGGCATAATCAAGGCACAGGTTGGCATGAATGAGGCACAGATGGCATGACTGAGGCACAGACTGGAATGAACGAGGCATGATTGAGGCACAGAAGAGCATGATTGAGAGGCACAGATTGCATGATTGAGGCATGATTGAGGCACAGGTGGGCATGATAGAGGCACAGATTGGCATGAATGAGGCATGGCTGAGACACAGATGGGCATGATTGAGGCACAGATTGCCATTAATGAGTCATGATTGAGGCCACGGATGAGGCACAGATGGGATGATTGAGGCACAGATTGGCATGAATGAGGCACAGATGGGCATGATTGAGACACAGATTGGCATGAATGAGGCAGGATTGAGGCATGGATGGGAATGATTGAGGCACATATTGGCATGAATAAGGAATGACTGAGGCACAGATGGGCTTGAATGAGGCACGGATGGGCATGAATGAGGCACAGATGGGCATAAACAAGGCACAGATTGGCAAAAATGAGGCATGATTGAGGCACGAATGAGGCACATATGAGCATGATTGAGGCACAGATTGGCATGAATGAGGCATGATTGAGGCAAAGATGGGCATGATAGAGGCACAGATTGACATCATTGAGGCATGGATGGGTATGACTGAGGCACTGATGAGGCAGACGTGAGAGGTGCCGCGGTCTCCCTCCTCTCCTCACACGCTGTACCAATCGGTGTGTACAACGTGTGAGGAGAGGAGAGAACTGAATCGGACATGTGACGGTTTGCTGACAACATCACTGGACGGAGCAATTACGTGGTAAGCGGCCACTGTCATTGGCCCTTTACCACAATCCTTGATCTGCCATGTGCACATGTGAAGCGCGATTCTGGGAGGATGTCATTGTACGCCCTCCCAGAATAAGCCGACCCCGCTGTAGCCATCATTCAGCTATGGCCCAGTTGGCAAGTGGTTAAGAGATGGAGATCTATTTGAGTAAACTGAAAGAGATCAAAGATTGGTGCCTTTTTTAACTAGCAAGGCCTAACTAAATAGTAATGGAAAAAATAATAAAACAAATGTCACTGTAAAAATATAAACTTAACCTACCTTTAAAGTAACCAGTGTAAGTAGGGCAGTGCAGTGTGTCAGTAAAGCAGTGAATGTGTCAGTAGGGCAGTGGGCGGTGTCAGTCAGTAGAGCAGTGGACAATATCAGTAGGGCAGAGGATGAAGTCAGTCAGGAAAACAGTGGACGGTGTCAGTGTGGCAGTGAACTTTGTCAGTAGGGAAGCGGACGAGGTCAGTAGACGGTGTCAGTAGAGCAGTGGATAGTGTCAGTAGAGCAGTGGACTTTGTTAATAGGGAAGCGGACGGTGTCAGTAGAGCAGTAGATGGTGTCAGTAGAGCAGTGGACGGTGTCAGTATGGCAGTGAACTTTGTCAGTAGGGAAGCGGGCGAGGTCAGTAGACGGTGTCAGTAGAGCAGTGGACTTTGTTAATAGGGAAGCGGACGGTGTCAGTAGACGGTGTCAGTAGAGCAGTAGATGGTGTCAGTAGAGCAGTAGAGGGTGTCAGTAGAGCAGTGGACAGTGTCAGTATGGCAGTGAACTTTGTCAGTAGGGCAGTGGACAGTGTCAGTATGGCAGTGAACTTTGTCAGTAGGGCAGTGAACGGTGTCAGTAGAGCAGTGGATAGTGTCAGTAGAGCAGTAGATCGTGTCAGTAGAGCAGTAGATGATGTCAGTAGAGCAGTGGATAGTGTCAGTAGAGCAGTAGATGGTGTCAGTAGAGCAGTGGATAGTGTCAGTAGAGCAGTGGACGATGTAAGTCAGTAGTGTGAGCTCGCGCATGAAAGAAAACTCATACGGAAGCCCACAAATGAAAGCGCTGTTCAAACCACACGTGCAAGGTATCGCCCCGATCGCCAAAGCGACAGCAATCATTCTAAAAAAAGAGCTACTCTGCAACTCTAAACTGGTAACCGTTAAAAAATTTGAAAGCGTTGCCTATGGAGATTTTTATTGACCAAAGTTTGTTGCCATTCCGTGAGTGTGCGCAATTTTAAACCGTAACATGCTAGGTATCTATATACTGGGTGTGATATCATCTATCACAATATACAAAAAAAATGGGTTAACTTTACTGTTTCGTTTTTTTTTAATTTTTCCAAAAAAAAATTGCGTTTGAAAGACCACTGCTCAAATACCGCGTGACAAAAAATATTGCAACAACCACCATTTTATTCTCCAGAGACTTTGCTAAAAATATATATATAATGTTTGGGGGTTCTAAGTAATTTTCTAGCTAAAAATACTGATTTTAACTTGTAAACAACATGTGTCAGAAATAGGCTCGGTCCAGAAGTGGTTAAAGCAGGGTTAGGTTATAAAATAATATCCCAAGCTTTGAACATCTCACATAGCACTGTTCAATCCATCATCTGAAAATGGAAAGAGTATGGGACAACTGCAACCCTACCAAGACATGGCCGTCCACCTAAACTGACAGGCCGGGCAAGGAGAGCATTAATAAGAGAAGAAGCCAAGAGGCCCATGGAAACTCTGGAGGAGCTGCAGGGATCCACAGCTGAGGTGGGAGAATCTGTCCACAGGACAACTGATAGTCGTGCACTCCACAAATCTGGCCTTTATGGAAGAGTGGGAAGAAGAAAGCCATTGTTGAAAGAAAGCCATAAGAAGTCCCGTTTGCAGTTTGTGAGAAGCCATGTAGGGGACACAGCAAACATGTGGAAGAAGGTGCTCTGCTCAGATGAGACCAAAATTTTACTTTTTGGCCTAAAAGCAAAACACTATGTATGGTGGAAAACTAACACTACACATCATTCTAAATGCACCAACATGGTGGTGGCAGCATCATGTTGTGGGGATGCTTTTCTTCAGCAGGGACAGGGAAGCTGGTCAGAGTTGATGGAAAGATGGATGGAGCTAAATACAGGGCAATCTTAGAAGAAAACCTGTTAGAGTCTGCAAAAGACTTGAGACTGGGGTGGAGGTTCACTTTCCAGCAGGACAACGACCCTAAACTTACATCCAGAGCTACAATAGAATTGTTTAGATTAAAGAATATTCATGTGTTAGAATGACCCAAAGTCCAGACCGAAATCCAATTAAGAATCTGTGGCAAGACTTAAAAATTGCTGTTCACAGACACTTCCCATCCAATCTGACAGAGCTTGAGCTTTTTTGCAGATAGAAGAATGGGCAAAAATGTCCCTCTCTATATGTGCAAAGCTGGTAGAGACATCCCCAAAAAGACTTGCAGCTGTAAGGTTCTACAAAGTATTGACTCAGGGGGGTGAATACAAATACACACCACACTTTTCACAAATTTATTTGTAAAAAAACGTTGAAAACCATTTATCATCTTCCTTCCACTTCACAATTATGTGCCACTTTGTGTCGGTCTATCACATAAAATCCCACTAAATACATTTACATTTTTGGGTGTAACATGACAAAATGTGGAAAATTTCAAGTGGTATGAAAACATTTTCAAGGCCCTGTATCTATATATAGTGTTTACACTTCAACTGAGTTGGTCCATTTTGTTCTTGGGACAAGGCTGCCAGACTCATCCACCTTACAAACCGCTCAACATCTGCTGCCCCTCTCTGCCAATCCCTGTACTGGCTTCCACTCACCCAACAAATTAAATTCAAGATACTAAAAACGAAGCCATCCACAACTACATCATTAACCTATTCTCGAAATACTAACCTTATCCTTCTCTTTGTTCCTCCCAAGGTGTCCTGCTCTCTAGCTCCCCTGTCACCTCCTCCCAATCCCCCCAAGGACATCTCCAGAGCCTATCCCATCCTCTGGAACTCCCTACCCCAATCTGTCCTACTATCTCCTACACTGTCTACTTTCAAACGATCCCTGAAAACTCATCTCTTCAGAGAAGCCTATCTGCCCCCACCAGATGTACATTTATTTTCTCCATCAGAATATCCCCCACAGTTATTACCTTTTGTGTCTCTTGACCCTAACTTTTAGATTGTAAGCTCTATTGAGCAGGGCTCTCTGATTCCTACTGTATTAAATTGTATTGTAATTGTACTGTCTGCCCTTATGTTGTAAAGTGCTGCATAAACTGTATAATATTAATCCTATATAATAATAATAATAATATTTAGTCAACATATAAAGAAAACGAGCAGACAGAGTAAAATAATAAAAAAAAAAAAAAAAAATCCTTGAACATTTTAGTTGACTAGTCAACCAAAAAAAAAAAAAAAAAATATTAAGCAGAGAATTTATTAAAACAAGTATACAAAGTTAAAGTCTTAAAGTTAAAAGATTAGTTAGACAAATTAATCTAGAGTTTGCACTATAGTTGTGAAGCTAATCGGTCTATACCAGGGGTCTTCAAACTTTGGCCCTTCAGTTGTTCAGGAACTACAATTCCCATCATGCCTCATGGGATGTGTAGTTCCGCAACAGCTGGAGGGCCGTAGTTTGAGGATCCCTGGTCTATACTGATGCTTTGGTCTGGGCACTGAGGCTTCAGTGAGAACAGATCACCGAGAGGTTAATGATGGGGTACCTACAGGCCAACAGGCTTGGAGGGCACGAGCCAAACTTGACTTAAAAGAAAAAGTTGAGATCTGCCTAGAACTTCAGCTGCCTGAATTTCTGGACTGACCAATTGTTTCGCGAGAGGTGAGAGGTGTGTGGTGCATTACCTAAAGAATCCCAGGATCCCCAAACGATACTGGATGGAAAGGACGATGACATTTTCATGGGCACTCAACGCAGAACCTTCAAACATCATGGCTCCTCCCATAACCAATGCGCCTCCATGAATAAACACCATCACCTAGAAAGAATAAATAAAGGATCAATAACCTTCTGTCCTCCATGCAGGTCACCCTCCTTTCTACCAGTAAAGGATGGATTCCCATACATCCGTACTCCCGTACTGAGCGCCATAGCTGGGATCTGCAGATATGGTGACATTAGCGGGAACCAACAGTGAGCTGGAACCTGAAAATCAAATGCCGAACTGCAGTTCCCTGTCTGTGCCATCCTATCATGATCTACCCATCTGTCAATGGGTGCCATTTTTAGAAGTATGTATTATATTATATATATGTATATATACATTTTTGGGTGAAGTGGGGAGGGTTTAGAACTAGGGATCGACCGATATATCAGGGGCCGATATGCACTTTCCCCGATATATCGGAATCGACCCCTGAGGTTACCGATATTGCCCATATTTAGGGAAAGTGCATGTACCGGAGTGATGCCTGCAGCTAGAGGCATCACCCCAGTACCGGTGTCCAACGCCGACGGTTGGCTCACTTGTAATGACAACCGATGCAGCTGAGAAGCCGCTCAGCTGTCATTACTAGGAGCCGGAGGGGACGTCCTCTCCCGCCACCTTACGCGGCTCGCCCGGGTCTCCCGTCCCTACCTCCACTGCAGCCGAAGAGAAGACCTGATCAAAGCCGCATTCTGCTCTGATTGGGTCTCCATGTAAAAAAACAGAAAGTGATGTAATGACATTACTTCCGGGTACTCAGCGCAGAATTAAAAAAACTGACAGCATTCAAAACAGCCAAACTTGGCGTTTTGAATGCTTTTCAGTGCCGAGGAGGGGTTTGGGTTCTTTTAGACCCCCAGATCCCTCCACAAGGAGTACCTTTGGAAAAAAAAAAAAAAAAATTTTCTTTTTTATATGTCCGAAAATATCGGCCGATTTCGGCCGATACCGATATCCAATGACCAAAATATCGGCATCGGCATTACAAAAACGACATTGGTCGATCACTAATTAGAACCCCTGTCAATCTGTATTGCTGTCCCTGTCCCCTTTATGGAATCCATCCTCTCTATTTGTCCCGTTCACCATTATCACTGAAAATTAAAGTAAAAGAAAATCCCTATTTTAAGGTTATCACCAGAAAAGTAATAGAGGGGAAATCTTTCAATGGGGACACTAGTTCTAGTGACAACCAGGGATTTACACGCTTCGGAGAGATTTCCTCACACTTCCTGTTTTGATTATGGAACAGGAAGTCAAGGGAAATCTCCTCAATGGAACACAGATGGCAAAAAAAAAACTGACAGGGGTTGTAATCCTCCCTTATTTTAGCCAAAATGATAAAAAAAAAAAAAAGTTTTACCTACAGTTCTACTATAATCTTATTTTGAGTTAAAGAGCAGCTGTCATGAGAACAATATGAAAGGTGCCATTGTTGGTCTCCTTCTGAAAATGTGAGGTTCCTGGCTGTGTCTGTCATAGACCTGGAACAAGCATGCAGCAATTGAAAGTCAGATTTCTTTACTACTATACTGAGACTGGACCATTGACACTGAAAATACTTCACTATGGCAATATAGGACTTCCGGGCAGCTTGTATCCTTAGAGGGAGAGCTAATCAATAGAAACCTCCCTTTCTCTTTCATGACAGATTCCCTTTAAATGACTACTACTCTTTTCACAACAGCTGAACTTTCATATCAGCCTGACAGCAAACCTGTGCCTATGCCGGTTCCTGAACTAGTACAGAAACAGACCCTTATTTGCAATCTCTAGGGATGTTCTGCAAACTGCAGCTTTGACAGTTTCGTGTTTCAGGCAGGCAGATTCCGGGAGGTGGACATGTGACCCCACAGAGAAATGCCTGCTGGATGCTACAAGCCGTCAGAGTCACGAACAAAGGAAGTATTGTACAGATCTACACTCCCTGGCCACTTTATTAAGTACACCTGTTCAATTACTTGGTAACACAAATTCCTATTCAGCCAACCACATGGCAGCAACTCAATGCATTAAGGCATCTAGATGTGATAAAGACGACTTGCTGAAGTTCAAAACGAGCATCAGAATGGGGAAGAAAGGGGGTTTAGGTGACTTTGAACGTGGCATGGTTGTTGATACCAGACAGGCTGGTCTGAGTATTTCAAAAACTGCTGATCTACTGGGATTTTCACACACAACCATCTCTCGGGTTTACTGAGAACGGTCCGAAAAAGAGAAAATATCCAGTGAGCGGCAGTTGTGCGGAGAAAAATGCCTTGTTGATGTTAGAAGTCAAAGGAAAAAGGGCAGACTGGTTCGAGATGATAGAAAGGCAACAGTAACTTAAATAACCACTTGTTACAACCAAGGTATGCAGGATACCATCTCGGAATGCACACCGGGTGCCCCTCCTGTCAGTTAAGAACAGGAAAATGAGGCTACAATTGGCACAGGCTCTCCAACATTGGACAATAGAAGATTGGAAAAACGTTGCCTGGTCTGATGGGTCTCGATTTCAGCTGCAACGTTCAGATGGTAGGGACAGAATTTGCCTTGTATCAATAGTTCAGGCTGGTGGTGGTGGTGTAATGGTATGGGGGGGATATTTTCTTGGCACACTTTGGGCCCCTTAGTACCAATTGAGCATCATATTAATGCTGCGGCCTTGTTGCTGACCATGTCCATCCCTTTATGACTACAGTGTCCCCATCTTCTGATGGCTCCTTCCACCCGGATAATGCATCATGTCACAAAGCTCCAATCATCTCACCACTGCTTTCTTCACCATGACAATGAGGTCACTGTACTCCAATGGCCTCCACTCTCACCACATCTCATCCAATAGAAAACCTTTGGGATGTGGTGGAACGGGAGAGTCCCATCATGGATGTGCAGCCAACAAATCTGCAGCAAATGTGTGATGTTATCATGTCACTATGGAGCAAATCTCTGAGGAATGTTTCCAACACATTGTTGACTCTATGCCATGAAGAATGAAGGCAGTTCTGAAGGCAAAAGGAGGTCCAACCCAGGTGTACCTAATAAAGTGGCCGGTGAATGTACACGGACCATCACAGAGGCTTTATTGATGCCTTCTACAAACCAGCAAAATCTCCCATAATCTGCAGCATCTCTGGGACTCACCGGTAGTTTGGCATCATGTCTGCGGTCAGCCGGAGTGAAGACATTGAGGTACAGGCAATCCTCGGATATGGGTGGGAGCTTGATTTTGGCTTTGACCATTTCTATAATATTTTCCATACCTTCTGTGCTCTGCAGACACCTGAAAGAGAAAAAATATGGATATCAGGTCAAACCAAAGCGGAGATCTCGGGGGGAGGAGACCCCGCACATGGAAGCTATTCACTGATGTACCACTCTAGAGGTGCCACCACACCAGGACAAAGCCAAGGCATAGGCAAGACAGGCACCCACCTAAGCTGCAATGCAATTAAAAAAAATGTTTTCTTGGATTTAGATACACTTTAAGAATTAGTAATATTTAATTTTTATTAATATATATTAAAAAAATAGAATAGAAGATAAAGGAAAATAATAGAATAGAAAATAATAGAATAGAAGTGAATAGAATAGAAAATAAAGGAATAAAATAGAAAAGAATAGAGTAAAACAAAACAAAATAGAAAAAAGGAACTGAATAAAATAAAATTGACAATACAGGAATGGAATAAAAAAAAAAAAAAGAATAGAATAAAATAGAATATAACCATCTTCTGAAATTTAAATTCCAAGTAGAATATATTTGAATTAGGATGGAACAGAAAAGAAAAGAATAGAATAGAATTAAAAAAACAACAACAATATAATAGAATAAAATATAAATAATATTCAATGAAATTTGAATCGAATAAATTTGGATTTGAGTAAAATAGAAAATAATAGAATTAGAAAAAAAATAATAGCATAGAACAGAATAAAAAAAGACATGGAAAAAAGAAAAGACAATAGACTAGAAAAGAAAAGAATAGAAAAGAAAGAATATAACTATTTCCAAGAAGTAGAAAAGAATAGAATATAAAAAAAAACAATAGAATAGAATAAAAAAGAAAGAGAGAAAATAACCATCTTCTGAAAATTGAAAATAATACATTTGAACTGGATAGAAGAGAATTGAATAGAAAATAAAATAGTGGAATAGAAAAGAACAGGATAAAATAGAACAAAACAACGGAATAGAAAGAATATAACAATATAACCATCTTCCAAAATTGGAATTTCGAATAGAAAATAATAAAATATAATACAAAAGAATAGAATAGAAAAGAATAAAATATAATAGAAAAGAAAAAAAAAAACAATAGAATGGAATAGAAAGAATATAAACCATCTTAAAAAAATTTAAATTTCGAATAGATTAAATTAAATTTCAATGGAATTTGAATCTATTCCAATTTACGGAATTTGGTCGAATTGAGTTCAATTTGGCCAAATGCAGAAAATTCGAATCAATTTGAATAAATTAATTCTGAAAACAAATTAAACCAAACAAATGAATGTAAATAACTAATCGAAACAAAGCAAAAATTTTGGGGTTCTGCACATGTCTACCCTTCTCTTTTACAAGCAGAGCTTTTTATTTATTTATTTTTGTACCTTTCTCAGGGAAAACATCCCCTCACTCCCCTCTTTCTCCGCTAGGCAAGAATGCCGTTTGGGAGGTCAGCAACCTCCTGGGATGCCCACCCCTTGCATCCCAAGCAGGTTCAGGTGCCACATTGTGTCATTAGATCAGATGCACATCCAGATCTGCGGGTGTATAGTGCAAATATAATATTATAAAGCTATTTATTCCAAGAGGTTTCTGTCCTGTCAGTGCAGTGTATGGAAACCATGGATTCTATGGAGTTAGGCTTGGGACCCAACGTGCCAATATACAGTGGGGATCGAAAGTTTGGGCACCCCAGGTAAAAATTTGTATTAATGTACATAAAGAAGCCAAGGAAAGATGGAAAAATCTCCAAAAGGCATCAAATTACAGATTAGACATTCCTATAATATGTCAACAAAAGTTAGATTTTATTTCCATCATTGACACTTTCAAAATTACAGAAAACAAAAAAATGGCGTCTGCAAAAGTTTGGGCACCCTGCAGAATGTATAGCATGCACTGCCCCCTTTGCAAGGCTGAGACCTGCCAGTGTCATGGATTGTTCTCAATCATCGTCTGGGAAGACCAGGTGATGTCAATCTCAAAGGTTTTAAATGCCCAGACTCATCTGACCTTGCCCCAACAATCAGCACCACGGGATCTTCTAAGCAGTTGTCTAGAAAACTGAAACTGAAAATAGTTGACGCTCACAAAGCTGGAGAAGGCTATAAGAAGATAGCAAAGCGTTTTCAGATGTCAATATCCTCTGTTCGGAATGTAATTAAGAAATGGCAGTCATCAGGAACAGTGGAAGTTAAAGCAAGATCTGGAAGACTAATAAAAATATCAGACAGAACAGCTCGCAGGATTGTGAGAAAATCAATTCAAAACCCACGTTTGACTGCACGATCCCTCCAGAAAGATCTGGCAGACACTGGAGTTGTGGTACACTATTCCACTATAAAGAGATACTTGTACAAATATGGTCTTCATGGAAGAGTCATCAGAAGAAAACCTCTTCTATGTCCTCACCACAAAAATCAGCGTTTGAACTTTGCAAATGAACATATAGACAAGCCTGATGCATTTTGGAAACAAGTTCTGTGCACCGATGAGGTTAAAATTTAACTTTTTGGCCGGAATGAGCAAAGGTATGTTTGGAGAAGAAGGGGCACAGAATTTAATGAAAAGAACCTCTGTCCAACTATTAAGCATGGGGGTGGATCAATCATGCTTTGGGGTTGTATTGCAGCCAGTGGCAAAGGGAATATCTCACAAGTAATAGGAAAAATTGATTCAATAAAATTTCAGCAAATTTTGGATGGTAACTTGATGCCATCTGTGAAAAAGCTGAAGTTAAAGAGAGGATGGCTTCTACAAATGGATAATGATCCTAAACACACCTCGAAATCCACGGGGGATTACATCAAGAGGCGTAAACTGAAGGTTTTACCATGGCCTTCACAATCTCCTGACCTCAATATAATTGAAAATCTATGGATAGACCTTAAACGAGCAGTGCGTGACAGACAGCCCAGAAATCTCAAAGAACTGGAAGACTTTTGTAAGGCAGAATGGGCAAAGATACCTCAAACAAGAATTGAAAGACTCTTGGCTGGCTACAAAAAGCATTTACAAGCTGTGATACTTGCCAAAGGGGGCGGTACAAGATATTAACTCTGCAGGGTGCCCAAACTTTTGCAGACAATATTTTTTTGTTTTCTGTTATTTTGAAAGTGTAAATGATGGAATGAAAATCTAACTTTTGTTGACATATTATAAGAATGTCTAATCTGTAATTTGATGCCTTTTGGAGATTTTTCCATCTTTCCTTGGCTTCTTTATGCACATTAATACAAATTTTTACCTGGGGTGCCCAAACTTTCGATCCCCACTGTAGCCATACAGATAATGGTGAGAAAAGAGTAAAACAATCAAAAAGGCCTCCAACTGAATCAGTAAAGCCTTCCTACAACAGAAGGTATTTACACGTCTCACTGATTTGCTTGGAGGAATTTTTGATAGCTTTAGTCCCCTCCGACCATAACCTGTATGGCTAAACTTACTGGAATTCCTGATGGTGTCAACAGTGGATTATCCCTGCATAATGCGTGTTGGTGGGCGGCTTGTAGTCTCCACTAGGGGTGAATGTAAGACAAATAGAAGACAGTTGTCACCCTATAACAGGAAGTGCCTAAGCAAGGATTTTCATGGAGGAATAATCAGTAATTATTTTATTGAAAGCTGCAGATTTAAATAGATTGATAACCTTTAAAATGAAAATAACCAATCAGTGATTGGGTTCACATTTATTTTATTATGCTTTTTAAGACAGTTGGTGTTTCTGAGCAGCGTCTGGCCAATCAGCTCCTGTCTCCTCTCTCCGCCCGGCATACTTACATGGGAGGCTGTTCGGTGACCTCTTTCACCCCATTCCAGCTTTCTGGGGGTCCTGATGCTGCAAAACGTAGTGGTCCCACCGGAGGCTTAGCGAAGGGGACCCCATAGAAGGCGTGCACCTTTCTGTCCGTGTCTTTGACTGTCAGTGTTTTTCCAAGCAGTTTGCCATACCGCGTGCCCACCAGGGGCCTTCCATCCTCGCCTCCTGCCATTAAAAGCAAAGACATAATTCAACGAGTGATATCGCTGTTCAAGGAAAGGAGCAGGAAAATGGTGACTTAGCACAAGTGAGAGGGAACATTCTCAGATCTACACATTGCAAGTGTAGCACCCTCTAGTGCGCTACTAGTGTTAGTGCAGGCAACTTTAAGTTATGACTCATGGTTAGTTTGTGAGTCAGAAGTTGGGTCAGTCCCCATTCACACTAGCGCGACCTGTCAGGCGACTTGGTCGCCTGACAAGTCGCGGTGGGTCGTTCGCCATTGATTAGCACAGGACCCGTTCTAATAGGAGCGACACAAGTCGCGCCGACTTAGAAAAAGGGTCCTGTACTACTTTGGGGCGACCTGGAGGCGACCTGCATTGACTTCAATGATATGAAGTCCGTGCAAGGACTTCACAGGTCGCCCCAGCAAGTAGCGTCGCCCCTGTGTGAACGGGGTCTTAGAGTTACTGCAGGTCAGGCTGGATGGCTCCACCACGTACCTCGTGCCCACCGGCCGCCTTCCATCCCCCGTGACCTTTACATATCTAACAGAGGTGCATCTCATAAAAATTGAATATCATCAAAAAGTACATTTATTTCAATTTATTTTTTATTTATTTCAATAATTTAATTCAAAAAGTGAAACTCATATATTTTATATAGATGTGTTACCCGCAGAGCATTAAATTTCAAGCATTTCTTTCTTTTAATTTGGATGATTATGGCTTGCAGCTAGTGAAAGCATAACACTCAGTATCTCAGAAAATTAGAATAATACATAAGACCAATAAAAAAAAAGGATTTTTAATACAGAAATGTTGGATTACTGAAAAGTATGTCCATGTACAGTATAGTATGTGCTTAATACTTGGTTGGGGCTCCTTTTGCATGAATTTCTTCATCAATGTGGCGTGGCATGGAGGCGATCAGCCTGTGGCACTGCTGAGTTTTTATGGAAGCCCAGGTTGCTTTGATAGCGGCCTTCAGCTTGTCTGCATTGTTGGGTCTGGTGTCTCCCATCTTCCTGTTGACAATACCCCACAGATTCTCTATGGGGTTTAGGTCAGGCGAGTTTGCTGGCCAATCAAGCACAGTGATACCACCATGATCATTAAGCCAGGTATTGGTACTTTTGGCAGTGTGGGCAAAATGAAATAAGCATCTCCATAAAGCTGGTCAGCAGAGGGAAGCCGGAAGTGCTCTAGAATTTCCTGGTAGAGCAGGGGCGTAACTACAGGGGTTGCAGGGGTTGCAATCGCAACCGGGCCCCATGCTCCAGGGGGCCTGTGCAGCTCCCCTGTCCGCCTGGATAGGAGGGGCGGCAGGGGCAGCATGTAGAGAAATCACTGTACTCCTTTTTCCTCCTGTAGTTGCAGGCCCCAAGATGGAAGGAAAGGGGCCCACTGCAGAATTTGTGAAAGGGTCCCGCTGCGGGACTGTAATAAAGGGCCCCGCAACGCGAGTAAAGGACGCCAGGATCAGTGGGAAGAGCCCCAGGCTTGAGGGGAAGGGCCCCCCGGCCAGGGGTCCGAGGGGCCCTTCATGGTTTCTTGCACCGGGGCCCTGAAGGTTCTAGTTACGCCTCTGTGGTAGAGGGCTGTGCTGACTTTGGACTAGATAAAACACAGTGGACCAACACCAGCAGATGACATGGCTCCCCAAATCTTCACTGACAAGCTGAAGGCCGCTATGAAAACAACCTGGACTTCCATAACACCTCAACAGTGCCACAGGTTGATCACCTCCATGCCATGTCGCATTGATGCAGTAATTCATGCAAAAGAAGCCCCGACCAAGTATTGAGTGCATACTATACTACTGTACATGGACATACTTTTCAGTAAGCTGTATTAAAAATCCTTTTTTTTATTGGTCTTTTGTAATTTTAAAATTTTCTGAGATACTAAATTTTGGGTTTTCATTAACCACTTTACCTCTGCTCACAGTAATATTACTGCGGCAGAGTGGCTCGTTATCGTCTGACGACGTAGTATTACGTCGTCAGACACTCCCCCTTCTGGGCGGCGCTTGCGCGCCACCGGAGGCTCGCTCCCGCTGTTTTCATTCACAGCGGGAGTCGGGCCAGGGGAGGAGCAGCGGCGATCGCCGCTGCTCTTACCCGATCGTCGGGGATCGAGTCTGGAGATCCGCCCGCTGTGTGTAAACACAGCGGGCGGATCTCCATAGTGACAGGGAGTGACAGATCGGACTGTTCAGCATAGCTGGACATCCGATCTGTCCATGACTCACTCAGTCACCTCCCCCCCCACACGTCAGTAAGCACCAGGCATACATTAACCCCTCCCTCTCCAATAAAATTAACCCCTTCCCTGCCAGTGTCATTTTTACAGTAACAGTGCATATAAATAGCACTGATTACTGCAGTAATGTCACTGGTACCCCCAAAAGTGTCAAAAATGTCAGTCAAGGGTCCGATCTGTCCGCCGCAATGTCGCAGTCCCGCAAAAAAAATCGCAGATCGCCGCCATTACGCGTTAAAAAAAAAAACACCAAAAATGACAGAAATCTTTCCCTTTGTTAGTAAACGCAATAACTTTTGCGCAAACCAATCAAAATACGCTTATTGCGATTTTTTTTACCAAACATATGTAGCATAAAACAAATTGGCCAAAAATTTTAAAAAAAATTGGTTTTTACATCTTTTTTGGGGGGAAATTCATATAAAAAAATGTTAAAAATATTGTTATTTTTTCAAAATAAACGCTCTTTTTTTGTTTATAGCGCAAAAAGTAAAAATCGCACAGGTGATCAAATACCCCCGTAAGAAAGCTCTGTTTGTGGGAAAAAAAGGACGTAAATTTCGTTTGGGTACGGCGTCGTACGATTGCGCAATTGTCAGTTGAAGTCGCACAGCGCCGAATCGCAAAATGTGGCCTGGACGGAAGACAGCAAAATCCTCCGGTGGTAAAGTGGTTAACTGTAAGCCAAAATCATGAACATTAAAATAAAGAAAGGCTTGAAATATATTACTCTGTGTGTAACACATCTATAAAATATAGGAGTTTCACTTTTTGAATTGAATTACTGAAATAAATTTACTTTTTGATGATATTCTAATTTTATGAGAAGCACCTGCATATTTAACCACTTGCCGACCGCCGCACGACTATCTACGTGGGCGGTCAGCCCCTCACAGGCAAAGTGACGTAGGTCTACGTCGCTCGCCTGTGAGGGTTTAGGGAGCGAGCGCGCGCCGCCGGAGGCGCGCTCCCGCTCCCGCGTGGTCACGGACCCCCCCGCGCGCGTGACCGGCGGACCCGATCGCCGCCGGCCACTCTGCGATCGGCGGGGGAGAGGGAGATAGTCAGGCAGCTTGTGTAAACAAGCTGCCTGTCATTCTCCTCTCTGTATGAGAGCTGATCACATGGATCTACTATGTAGATCCATTGATCACTCCTCATACAGTTGAAGCCACAGCCAATCACAGTTAGAATCACGCCCCTAGGGACACACACAGCCCCTCCCTCTCAAATAAAGTTAACCCCTTCACTACCAGTGCATTTTTACAGTAACAGTGCATATGTATAGCACTGATTACTGTAGAAATGTCACTGGTAACCCCAAAAGTGTCAAAAATGTCAGTCAAGGGTCCGATCTGTCCGCCGCAATGTCGCAGTACCGCAAAAAAAATCGCAGATCGCCGCCATTACGCCATTATTAAAAAAAAAAACAACAAAAATGACAAAAATCTTTCCCTTTGTTAGTAAACGCAATAACTTTTGCGCAAACCAATCAAAATACGCTTTTTGCGATTTTACCAAACATAGGTAGCATAAAACAAATTGGCCGAAAATATTAAAAAATTTTGATTTTTACATTTTTTTTTGGGGGAATTTCATATAAAAAAAAGGGAAAAATATTGCTATTTTTGCAAAATTTACGCTCTTTTTTTGTTTATAGCGCGTGATCAAAAAATCGCACAGGTGATCAAATACCACCAAAAGAAAGCTCTGTTTGTGGGAAAAAAAGGACGCCAAATTCGTTTCGGTACAGCGTCGCACGACCGCGCAATTGTCCGTTAAAGTCACGCAGTGCCGAATCGCAAAATGCCCTCTGGTCGTTTAGCAGCCAAATCCTCCGGGGCTTAAGTGGTTAAAAAGTGCTGTAGTGCATATGTGCAAAAAAACGCTGTACCAGAAAAACAAAAAAAAAAAAACTACAACATTGACTTTGTGCAATAAATATCCGGGCAACAGTATCCAGCCAGTGAATGGGTGAAATCATTTAAGCTCCCCCCTTTGGGTCCATATTATACAAATTAGACATGTGCATGATGAAAAAATTAGTTTAGTTTCATTTAGATTCCTTAATCTAGTTATTTTGTTTTGTTAAATTTGGTTGATTTGTTCAATTCGTATTCGGGGTTCGTATTAGGAATTGATTCTATGAATTTTTCGAATTTTCTTCGATTTTAACGTTTTTGTCTTGTTTTAAATTGTTCAAACCAATAAATTTTGGAGCGGTTGAATCTAAAATTGTAGATTTTTTTTTCGATTCGAATGCAGCAGCCGAGTAATCAAACATCTGATTGTTATTTATGCACAGAGATCTTGTTTGTATTAATAATACATTTTTGCAAAATGTGCGAAGTGCTCTAATTAATAAAAGTAGTATCTTACTTTCAACAAATTATTATGTACAATACTGTGCAGAAGTTTTAGTCAGCTGAGAAAAAATGTCAAGTATAAATGCTTTTAAACATTTATATTTTACTGTTTATCTTTTTATCAATTTTACACTTGCAAAGTGAACGAACAAAAAAACAATCTTCATCAAATGATTACAATGACTCATTAGTACACTAATAACACACAGTCTTTGATTTCAACAATATGTTTACAGTTTCAATATGAATTTCGTTTATTTATTCTGAGAATTCAGAAAAATTTGTCTGAACTGTGATTCGGAGGATTCGGATATATCCGTAACTCCGAATAATGAAAAATTTGCCCAAATATTTATTCGGAAAGAAACGAACCGCACATGTCTAAACCAAATGGTTGTCCCCCTGCAAGGGGCAAAAGGTCACTGTGTGTGTGAGTGATTCCTTGGCAAAGAATATCTGGTCTCTCCTTCTCTTCTTTACATTCAGTGAATATACTCATGCAGGAAATTAGATGGACAAAGCGACTTATCATAGTGCAAATCCGTTTTCTGAATTCATTACCATAAAGCCAAAAACTCACTTACAGTATTCAAGAAGTAAAAGCACATATAGGAAATTCTACATCCGGGACGCCATGCACTCCACTGACCAAGGCTCTGAAACCGGAAGTGACGCAATGATGCTCCATGCCCCCCCTACGCGTTTCGTCAGAGTGACACCATCAGCGTTATATACGTTTGTAGCTGCTCTATGGTAAACTCTATAGGGATTGATTTACTAAAGGCAAATAGACTGTACACTTTGCAAAGTGCATTTGCACTCTGCGAGAGCAGTTGCTTCACAGCTTAGTAAATGAGGAAAAGCTTCACTTTGCAAAAAGTACCCAGTTACGCGCAAGGTGAATAAAACAAGACTGCACTGCTTGCACATGATTGGATGATGGAAATCAGCAGAGCTTATGCTTATTTACTAAGCTCTGGAGCAACTGCTCTTGCAGAGTGCACTTTGTAAAGTGTACAGTTTGTTTGCCTTTAGTAAATCAATGTATTTTCTCTGTTTAACGACTTGCCAACTGCAATACGTATATATATATATATATATATATATATATATATATATATATATATATATACGTTGCGACTTGCAAGTGGTTTACCACTGAAGCTATTAAGCATAACTTCAGTATTTTTTTTCCACCAATTGCATTTGGCAATTGGCTTTCTCATTAAAGCTTTCAGAGTGGCCAATTAGCTACTGGATAGCTTTCAGAAGGAGCAGGAGGGGTCCAGATCGTCTCTCCCCACCTCAATAATCTTTGAGGACCGGAGCGACATCAATATTATCAAAAAGTTGATTTATTTTAATAATTCAATTAAAAAAGTGAATTTTTATTTTTTTTTAAGTAAAAGATCAATTTTTTTTTTTTTTATCTTTTTCTTTTAAATATGTAGACCCCAGATAGAGGGCCTGTCATCCCTTATTTCTATTATTATTATTATACAGGATTTATATAGCGCCAACAGTTTGCGCAGCGCTTTACAATGTGAGGGAAGACAATACAGTTACAATACAATTCAAAACAGGAGGAACTAGATTACAAGGGATGTTTACATTCCTTGTAATAAAAATAACAGTGATTAAAAAGGAATGAAAAAAATGAAAGCGTCAGTGTAAACAAAAAAATAAATAAAATAAGAAAAAAAAATTTAAGCGCCCTGTCCCCCCATGCTCGCGCACAGAACTGAATGCATACATAAGTTGCATACGCATAGCTTGTGGTGCGAACATTTACATATCAGCCATAACTCCGGTATTTTTATTTTATTTTTTACCCAGTGATTGTCTTTCTCATTAAAGCGTTCAAAGCGGCCAACTAGCTGCTAGATTGCTTTCAGAAGCAGTGGGAAGGGTCCAGATCGTCTCTCCCCACTTCTAAGATCTTTGAGGACCGAAGCGACATCATGACATCACTTGCAGTGTAGGGCAGGAGTAAACAATTACTTTTTTTTAAAAAAAAGATACATTTTTTTTTTTTAATCTTTTGCTTTTAAAAGGTAGAGGATAGATTTGGGATCTAATAGACCCCAGATCACCACATAAAGAGGACCCGCCATCCTTTATGTCTATTTACATGGAATGCTTACATTCCTTGTAATAGGAATAAAAGTGATAAAAAAAAAAAAAAACAAAAAGGGACAGTGTAAACAAAACAAAAATAAAATAAGAAAAAAAAAATGTAAGCGGCCTTTCCCCCCATGCCCGCACGCAGAACTGAATGCATACATAAGTTGAGCACGCATATCTAAATAGTGTTCGCACCACACATTTGAGGTATCGTCGCAAACCTTATAGAGAGAGCAATAATTCTAGAACAGGAATTCCTCTGTAAGTTGAAATAGGTAACCTGTATGTAGCACCCTCCTAGGTAGGTGCTAGTGAGAGAGTATCATTTTTGGCTCTTTCTGCGTATCAGAGGAGCAGCAGGCAAATCTATATTGCTTTCTGCATACCAGAGAGCAGGATTTGTGAGTTAGGTCTGCTCTGTGTGCTCAGGGTGTGATTCATTATGTCTAGAGAGTGTTTCACACTGGTCCAGTAGGGAGGCATGTTGGACAGTGGGAGGAAACCTGACTAATGAGTACACAGGCTTTGATACAGTCCCAGTGATTGGCAGAGATCGACTATCTCGGTGCAGTATGGGATACTGTATAAAAGCCAGGAGCACATGTGCTGCGGGGTCTTTGGCTGGTGATCAGAGTCCCGGAAGGAGGGAAGCGGTTGCCTCCCCCTCTGTAGCTGTGGCATGTGGTCACAGGCAGTCGGCCTGGGGACCAGAGGAAAGGAACCTAACCCAGAGGTCCAGGAGAACTGACGGGAGGTGTAGAGACACTGGAGACCCTCAAAAAACAGTATCGTGAGTATAGGGGATTGTGTCTAGGGGCCTGACCTGAGGGGGGCCACCCCAGTGTAGGATAGTCAGAGGACAGGTGTCAGTCTGTGGAGTGAAAGGGGATACTAGGTGGGTATCCTGAATATAATCTATCACACTAAGTCGTCTGTACAGAGACTTAACCTAAATTCATCTAGTGGCAAGGGGAATCTGCAGCCGTGCTGCATCTTCAGACAGGAGTACTCATCCATTGTGAATTGTTTAATCTGGAGTATCCCACTCTTCCCTTCTCCCATCCCTATTTAAAATAAAACTTCAAAAACAACTACATACCCCTGTTGACTGAGCCAATAAGTAAAGTGTTAATCTGTGAATGCCAGTGTTTCTCATGGTAACCCAGGGGGACCTGAGAGTGTATTATCCAGCAGTCCTCAAGGGGGCAGTGCTACATGTAAAAAATTTTAAAGCGCACTTATGGAGATTTTAAAGTATTGTAGTTTGTCTCCATTCCACGAGCACCCGCAATTTTGAAGTGTGACGTAATAGGTATCTATTTACTCTGCGTAACATCATCTTTTATATTGTAACAAAAAATAAGGTTATAAATTGTGGGGTTCTTTTTGCATTAAAATTAATTAAAGTGTATTTCTGTTTGTTTGAAAAACCACTGTGCAAATACCATGTGAAATGCAAAATTGCAACGACTGTCATTTTATTCTCCAGGGTCTCCGCTAGCAAAAATATATAATGTTTGGGACTTCTAAGCAATTTTTTTATCAAAAAATACAGATTTTTACAAACAAAAGTAAACTAAGAGTGCCAAAAAAGGTTAGGTTGGCAAGTGGATAATAATGCTCTTGTTTTCTGTCTGCAGTTAAGCAGCAAAACCCATGTGGACTGTGCATTGTCTGTTCTGTAGGGCTATATACAGAATTCTAATAATTTCAAATAAAAATTCTTACAAAAAGTCTTTGGAAAATATGTATGAAAATTCTCAGAACATTCATGTAGGTCGATTTCATTTGCTTTTAACATTCAATGTTGCAGTGAATGGACTTAACCAAGCAAAAACCACTTATACTGCTAGAAATTTGTTTGTTCGAGAAAACTTTTCCATCCTGATCCTTCACATTTTCTTGTCACTGCGGTCGAAAACTAACTTCAATGTGACTCAACTAATGATAGGAAAAATGAACAAACATTCTTAGAATTTTGTTTGCACACGTAGCTGGCAGTTGGAGGATTTCAATGTTTTATATGGAATTCTTTTTTTTTTTTTTTATGCACAAAGAATATAGTGGCATTCCTGCAGTAATTTGTGTACACTCTGAGTCCCTCCTTTGTTCACATGGCGTGGATCAGATCTCAGTGTTTACGCTCAGCTATTGCCCAGCCGTGCCTCACCTTTGTCTCACTGCCCCATGTACATAGAACTCTTCAAATGTTCCAAAGGTCTGCAGTGCCATAACCCCACATTGACAGATCTGTAGATAGGAGATGTGCATACAGGGGGCAAAAAATTAGAAACCTGCTACCAGGGCAACGTTTGGCTCTTATGAGCCTTGGCATGGATGTGAAAGTTGCACAATGTTGAAGTTTGTACACAATTGTAAATGATGCTGAGTCACATCTCTCTGATCCAATACCCCCAGGTCACATGACCAGCGAGCATTGTGCAAGACAAAGCGGTTGTGGTTTAGTCCTGAAAAACAATGAAATATTGCATACCCCACGATGACCTGTCACCCCTCACTCTGCAGAACAATGACCAGTTTGCAGCTCTGCAGGAGAATGGGAAATTAACTTTATAACAATAACTATTTTGTGGCATTAAAAATGTTTTACCTAAAGAGTACAGAGGGGTCCCCAGCAACAATTTCATACCAGTCAGCAACAAAACTAACTAATCTGGATCAGCGACTTAGGATAAAAAGAGAGGTTTAAATTTCATACATTTTGCAAATACATTGCAGTACAGAGAACTAATGTGCTCTATTTCATTTGGAAGAAGTCAGTGTATATAGTGCCAGTCCCCTCTGTATATAGTACCACTCAGGGTACCCCTCAGTATATAGTGCCAGTCTGTAGCAGTCAGGGTGCCCTTCTGTATGTAGTATTAGCCTGCAGCAGTCAGTATGTTCATCTGTATTTAGCGTCAGTCCGCAAGTAGTCAGTGTGCCTGTGCAATATACCTGAAATATACTGCATTATTTTGTGCACCTACGCACTGAAATATACTACCTTAAACCTGCACTGAGGCACCGCAATATACTGCCTTAAACCTGCATTAACGCACTGCAATATACTGCATAAAACATGCACTAACGCACTACAATATACTGTATAAAACGTGCACTAGTGCACTGACTTATACTGCGATAAACATGCAGTAATGCACTGAAATATACTGCGTAAAGTGCACACTAATGCACTTCAATATACTAGGGTGAACGTGCAGTAACGTACTGAAATATACTGCATGAAACGTACACTAACACACTGCAATCTACTGCGGTAAACTTGCACCAACGCATTTAAATGTACTGCGTTATATGTGCACTAATGCCTGGCCCTATACGGCTGTAAACATATAAAGTGCTATTCTCCAGGAGGCAGTGTGTCTCTCTGTATATAGTGCCAGGCTATAGGAGTCAGAGTTTCCCTCTCTTTGTAGTATTAGCCTGTAGCAGTCAGTGTGTCCCTCTATATGTAGTAGCAGTCAGTGTGCCCCTCTGTGTGTAGTAGCAGCCATTGTGCCCCCTCTGTATGTAATAACAGTCAGTGTGCCCCTCTGTATGTAATAACAGTCAGTGTGCCCCTCTGTATGTAATGGCAGTCAGCGTGACTCTTTTTTAGTAGCAGTCAGTGTGCCCCTCTGTATGTAGTGGCAGTCAGTGTGCCTTTGTATATAGTGGCAATCAGTGTGCCCCACTGTATGTAGTAATAGTCAGTGTGCCCCTCTGTATGTAATGGCAGTCAGAGTGCCCCTCTGTATGTAAAGGCAGTCAGTGTGCCCCTCTGTATGTAGTGGCAATCAGTGTGCCCCTTTTTATGTAGTGGCAGTCAGTGTACCCCTCTGTATGTAGTGGCAGTCAGTGTGCCCCACTGTTTGTAGTGGTAGTCAGTGTGCCTCCCTATATGTAGTAGCAGTCAGTGTGTTCCCCTGTATGTAGTGGCAGGCAGTGTGCCCTTCTGTATGTAGTGGCAGTCAGCGTGCCCCCCTGTATGTGGTGGCAGTCAGTGTGCCCCTCTGTATGTAGTAGCAGTCAGTGTGCCGCTCTGTATGTAGTGGCAGTCAGTGTGCCCCTCTTTATGTAGTGGCAGTCAGTGTGCCCCTTTGTATGTAGTAGCAGTCAGTGTGCCCCTATGTATGTAGTGGCAGTCAGTGTTCCCCTCAGTATGTAGTGGCAGTCAGTGTGCCCCTCTGTATGTAGTAGCAGTCAGTGTGCCCCCTGTATGTAGTAGCAGTCAGTGTGCCCCTTTGTATGTAGTAGCAGTCAATGTTCCCCTCTGTATGTAGTAACAGTCAGTGTGTCCCCCTTTATGTAGTAGCAGTCAGTGTGCCCCCTGTATGTAGAAGCATTTTGCGTGCCACTCTGTATGTAGTGCTCTCACCTGCACACAGGCCGGCCAGCAGCAGGCAGCACAGCACAGCTCCTTCACTCCTCATCTCGCTCTGGAGTAAATTACAGCTTCAGCTGCAGAGAGTTACATAGGGCAGAGGCTGGGCTTGTCCTGGCTGCTGATTAGCTGCAGAGGCTTTCATTTAGGATTCTATGTCTATATGAGGAAATAATAGAAAGTTTTTTCATTGCCCAGGCTGGAGGAGGAGGACCTATCACTATCTGTGAGATCGCTCTGCTGACCTGCTGAACACAAACATTTTGCTTTACCATATAAGTCTGTACAGGTGGTAGGTGTCAGCTATCCCAGGTACAATGGAGGTGTGAAGATGCAATACTGTACATGCAAGAACCATATATGGAATGAAGAGAACCCTCAGCTGGCACAGAGCTGTGCTGCAAATACAAACCACGATCTTTCACTGGGGCTGAGTGTCCACTAACATCAGGAGGGGCTTGTAGGTTGCAGAGAACAAAATCATGTGATTTTATTTTGGGGATTTAAGTTTCCCAGCCATCCCTGCACAGCTCTATACACCTGCTGTGCCCATTTTAAGAGGTTTCCACCATCCCTGTGCTGAGTTCCCAGGTCTGTACTCATGCTGTGCCCATTATGAGGGGTTTCCACCATCTCTGTGCTGAGTAGAGATGGGCTGAACTTTCGCAAACGTTCAGAACCGAATAACGAACCCCATTGAAGTCTATGGGACCCGAACTGGAAAAAGTAAAAGTGCCCATTTTGAAGGCTTGTATGCAAGTTATTGGGCATACAATGGTTATGGGGGTCTGGGTACTGCCCTGAAGGACATGTATCAATGAAAAAAAAGGTTGTAAAAAACATAATTTTTAAATGAGCAGTGATTTCCTGATGCTTAAAGTGAAACCATAAAAATGAGAAATAACAATGAAAAAAAACAAATCCTTTAAATATAGATTAGAGAATTTTAGGATAAATTATGGTGTCTTTTTTGCAAGCTTTAGATGTAACAGGAGCAGAAAAATTGGGCTTTGGGTGTCGGTGGTGCCTTCACACCGAAACCCTATAGAGGAACTCTTGATGAAAGCAAGAATTGCCCTTGCTGTCAAAACTTTAAATGATATGCACCTGTCAAACAGGTGTGGAAAAATTGGTCCTTGGGTGTTAATTGTGCCAATGAAACCTACACCAAAAAATTTCTTCCAGATGAAATCACCACCCACAAAACTAGGCAGCCTAGACAGTAATTCAGACATTCAAGGTCCAGAAAGCACTTTATCAGTGACATCAGCATCAGGGGCTTTATAGCTGCTGCTAATCCAGGACTGATTCCTTTTGATAAATGTCAGCCGGTCCACGGAGTCTGTGGACAGATGCGCTCTCTTATCTGTCACAAAACCTCTGGCAGCACTGAATGCCTGTTCGGAAAGAACGCTGGATGCAGGGCAGCCCAGCAGCTCAATTGCATACTGGGCAAGTTCTGGCCAGTGGTCTCTTCTCATGACCCAGTAACCCAGTGGATCGTCAACTGGAAAGCTCTCCATGTCTGCTTTCGCCCCTAGATAATTGTCCACCATATGATGCCAATGGGATGTGGATGCTGACAGGCCTTGGCACTGAGGACTAAAAAAAGTTTGAAATGTATCACTGAGGCGGCCCCTCTCTCCACCACTCCTCTCTTGACCAACAGAAGCCTCAAAACTACATTTTTGACCAGACTTTAACCTAACAGAGTCATGAAAGGCATAACAATAAACTCTTCTTTAAGGTGTCCTCCAGAGATTTCGTCTTCTGCTCCCTTTGTGGGGACGGGATTAGTTCAGAGACTTTCTCCTTGTAACGGACGTCAAGCAGGTTTGCAAACCAATAGTGATCCTTCTTTTTGATGGCACTTATTATCGGGTCCTTTTGTAGGCTTTGAAGAATGAGGGAGCCCATGCACTGCAAGTTTGCGGAGGCATGAGAAGCAGACTCCTTGTGGTCATTGAGTATTACAGTATCTGGAACGGCCTCCTCCCAGCTACTAACCACTCCCAAGAGTTCTGGGGATGGCAAACCATCTGTTACGGGTTGACGTATGTCTTGCTCTGCTTCAATGCCTCCAAACACTAACACAATTTACCAGTTCATGCGCTGATCCAAAACTCATATCTTCCCAGGCTGGTGATTCTTTAGAAAAAACACGGAAATTCCAATGATAGGGCGTTGCAGCTCACCTTACCCTCCACTGGGTGGTGGACGATCAACTGCACAAAAAGGAAAAGAAGAGAGCGCACGGCTGCCCTAGCATAACACCGTTTATTAAAAAGAATAAAAAAATGAAGACTCAAATTTGGGAATTAAACATCAGACACGTCGGATTCATCACAGAACATCAGTAACCCTCTCCTATTTTTGGCCACATGCCGCCACCCGCTCTCTCCCTAGTCTACAGGCCATGACTTCCGGGTTCTCCTGCGTCCATCTCTGAGCCTGCAGGCTGGAGTATGCCTGCGCCCGGACCAGCCGGCGCCGCACCCACACCCGGGTATATCGTCCCTGACCATGCTGGACCACATGCCAGCAGTAATGTGGACCTTACAGCTGACTGCCTTGCCCAAACGATGCCACAACATTGCCTTTCACGTAATGGTAGAATGCAGAAATGGCCTTACATGAAAATAAATAGCAACTGGGAACCTGCTTTTGTGATACAGCACATTCTGCATATTCACGTAAGGGGGCAGAATCCACCAGACAGAAAGGGAGGAGTAAAGCCAGCAGCTTTGACAAGCTTGAATTTAGACGCTGGGCATGTAGGTGGCAGTGACTGTGTTTTCTTTTTTTCTTGCTGCAGCAGATGGGGCAAAGAAATTTGCCTGCTATAGTCTACAGCTGGTGGTGTGCTACTGGCAGAGGTGCTGCAAGAACCTGGGACACCCTGCGCTATATTATCATCCCTGTAAGTGGAGGCTGCTGAGAGGTCATGAGGTATAGCGGAGTAAACTAGAAAGGTGAGTAAGGGTCCTTTCACACAGGCTTTCCGCCCGATGGACAATGTTTTGCTCAGCGGGGATCGATCCGCCAATCTCTGCTGAGCAGGCGGGTGACAGGTCCGTCTCCGCTCACTGTGCAGAGACAGACCTGTCAGAGCCCCTCTCTCCTCTGCATGAAAACATACACATGCCCATGATTAATACATCTAAAACATCAATATATTAAAAAATGCCCAGTGGGCAAATTATAAGACAGCAGGGGATGGACAAAATACTAAATTACACTATGGGTTTCTAATTCTTCATTCAGGCCATTTGGCGATATAGTATTTAGCTGCAAAAATTAGGGTGCCTAACTTGTCAATTTATTTCCCATGGAAAAACGTATTTTTCAGATAAAAAATAGGACCAGTGTCACTATTAAGCAATTCATTACCTGTTCATCCGCAATTCATTACCTGTTCATCATGTATGTCATGCGCTGCCCTTGTAATCTCTTGTATGTGGGCCGTACCATACGGACTCTACGTAAGAGAGTAGGATAACACCGGAGATTCATTCAAAAGGGGTGTGATAAGCATAGCGTGCCCCTACATTTTTTGTCCCACCATAACAAAAATATTAAATGTCTGGACGTTATGGCTATCGAACAAATATCAGATATAGCCCTAACCGCCAATAAAAGATATTCTCTTTTGTGTAAACGTGAAACGTTCTGGATCTTTAAGCTAAATACTTTATCGCCAAATGGCCTGAACGAAGAATTAGAAACCCATAGTGTCATTTAGTATTAAGTCTGTCCCGTTGTCTTACAATTTGCCCAATTTGACATTTTTAAATATATTGATGTTTTAGATGTACTAATCATGGGTATGTGTATGTAATATCTCACAAAAGTGAGTACACTCCTCGCATTTTTGTAAATATTTTATTATATCTTTTCATGTGACAACACTGAAGAAATGACACTTTGCTACAATGTAAAGCAGTGAGTGTACAGCTTGTATAACAGTGTAAATTTGCTTTCCCCTCAAAATAACTCAACACACAGCCATTGATGTCTAAACCACTGGTAACAAAAGTGAGTAGACCGCAAGTGAAAATGTCCAAATTGGGCCCAATTCCCCCTCCCTGGTGTCATGTGACTCGTTAGTGTTACAAGGTCTCAGGAGTGAATGGGGAGTCGGTGTGTTAAATTTGGTGTTATCGCTCTCACTCTCTCATACTAACTTTTAATAACTTTTTAAATGATATTGGGTCTGAGATTTAAAGTACCATTTTAGTCTTTGCAGATGACACCAAGCTTTGCAGTGGAATAACTTCTTTACCGGATGTCTCCAATTTACAAGCAGACCTCAATGCACTGTTTCATTGGGCAACTATGTTGCAAATGAGGTTTAATGTTAATAAATGTAAAGTTATGCACTTGGGGGCTAAGAATATGTATGCAGCGTACATACTAGGGGGAGTAGAACTGGGGGAATCTATAGCGGAGAAGGATCTGGGTGTTCTGGTAGATCCTAAGCTTATTAATAGCATGCAATGCCAAGCTGCGGTTTCCAAAGCAAGCAAAGTCCTTTCTTGTATTAACAGAGGCATGGACTCCAGAGAGAGAGATATCATTTTGCCCCTGTACAAATCATTACTAAGACCTCATCTGGTATATGCAGTTCAGTTTTGGGCCCAAGTTCTTAAAAAGGATATCGGGGAACTGGAGAAAGTGCAGAGAAGGACAACCAAACTGATAAGAGGCATGGAGGAGCTCAGCTATGAGAAAAGATTAGAGGAACTGAATTTACGTCTAGAGGAAAACAGATTCAGTCTCCAAATACAGAAAGGTTTCTTCACTGTAAGAGCTGTGAAAATGTGGAATAGACTCCCTTCAGAGGTGGTTCTGGCTAGCTCACTAGATTGCTTTAAAAAAGGCCTGGATTCTTTCCTAGGTGTACATAACATAAATAGGTACTAATATTTATAGGTAAAGTTGATCCAGGGTATATCCGATTGCCTCTTGGGGGATCAGGAAGGATTTTTTTTCCCCTGCTGTAGCAAATTGGATCATGCTTTGCTGGGGGGGTTTTTGCCTTCCTATGGATCAACTGCGGGTATAGGATTGTGTATATGGGATTGTATGGTTGGGTTTTCTTTACTGCTTTTTTTTTGTTTTTTGTTGGTTGAGCTAGATGGACTTGTGTCTTTTTTCAACCTGAACAACTATGTAACTATATATACTGGTCACTGGAAGTTCAACAGCACCTCATGGCAATGAACTCTCTGAGGATCTGATAAAAAGAATTGGTGCTCTACATAAAAATGGCCTAGGCTATAAGAAGATTGCCAAGACCCTAAAACTGAGCTGCAGCACAGTGGCCAAGACCATACAGCAGTTTAACAGGACAGGTGCCACTCAGAACAGGCCTCGCCATGGTCGATCAAAGAAGTTAGGTGCACGTGCTCAGCGTCATATCCAGAGGTTGTCTTTGGGAAATAGATGTATGAGTGCTTCCAGCATTGCTGCAGAGGTTGAAGGGTCAGCCTGTCAGTGCTCAGACCATATGCTGCATACTGCATTAAATTGGTCTGCATGGCTGTCGTTCCAGAAGGAAGCCTCTTCTAAAAGATTATGCACAAGAAAACTAGCAAACAGTTTGCTAAAGACAAGCAGACTAAGGACATGGATTACTGTAACCATGTCCTGTGGTCTGATGAGACCAAGATAAACTTATTTGGTTCAGATGGTGTCAAGCGTGTGTAGTGGCAACCAGGTGAGGAGTACAAAGACAAGTGTGTCTTGTCTACAGTCAAGCATGGTGGTGAGAGTGTCATGGTCTGGGGCTGCATAAGTGCAGCTGGAACTGGGGAGCTACAGTTCATTGAGGGAACCCTGAATGCCAACATGTACTGAGACATACTGAAGCAGAACATGATCTCCTCTCTTCGGAGACTGGGAAGCAGAGCAATATTCTAACATGATAATGACCCTAAACACACCTCAGGGATGACCCCTGCCTTGCAAAAGAAGCTGAGGGTAAAGGTGATGGACTGGCCAAGCATGTCTCCAGACCTAAACCCTATTGAGCATCTGTGGGGCATCCTCAAATGGAAGGTGGAGGAGCACAAAGTCTCTTAACATCCACCAGCTCTGTGATGTCGTCAGGGATGAGTGGAAGAGGACTCCAGTGGCAACCTGTGAAGCTCTGGTGAACTCCATGCCCAGGAGGATAAAGGCAGTGTTGGAAAATAATGGTGGCCACACAAAATATTGACACTTTGGGCCCAATTCGGACATTTGCACTTAGGGGTGTATTCACTTTTGTTGCCAAAGCTCCCGCTCCCGGCTTTCACCACCATATGCCGCCGGCTGTTCCTTCTCTTGCCTTCCTGCCTAGCTAGACACACAGCGCCTCCAGTGGCTGACCGCGGCTTCCCTTCCATTCACCGCTGGGAACATCAGCTCGCGCCAGTGACATCATCACTAGGCTGCAGCACTCGGCTTCACCATCCTGCTTCCTCGCCCAGGACGGCCACACTGTGTTTCTGGAGGTGGACCGCGGCTCCCCTGTCATCTACTGCTCAGTCCATCGGCTTACAGCCCCTGGTAGAAAGCACAACAGGAGCAGCCATTTCTTCTCTTCAGCCCCTTGAGCACCAACACTTTGCTCCCTGATAGCCGCAGGATTGACTCCAACTTGGCTCATTCCATTGGCCTGGGAACCTTGCCTCCACCTCAGGGTTAAAAAAAAACGGGCAGCATATGGCTTTGTACCTATGGCTACAATGTACTTATTTCCAAATTTTTCCCTTCCCCTCCTTTATGTTAATAAACTGAAATTCTTGGAAGTTTTGAAAAAGCACCAGCGTATCCATTGACTACAGTCCTAAGTGCTTTTATGAGAATTTCTTTATGTGACTATTCTGTCATACTGTCATACACTACACACTCCTCTCCTGTACATACTGCCCACTGTCATACACTTCTCTCCTGTACATAGTGCCCACTATCAAACCCTCGACAGTCCTCTGCTGTGCATACTGCCCGCTGTCATACACTCCATACTCCTCTCCTGACATACTGCCCAGTGTCATACACTCCTCTCCTGTACATAGTGCCCACTGTTATACCCTCCACATTTCTCTCCCTTATTTGCACATACTTCCCACTTTTTTACCCTCTCCTTCCCTATGCCTCTTACCCTCAAAGACAGTTTTTCAACATTATATTGAATATCCTCAATGTTCCCAACTCTAGAATGGGCACACATTTGCTAGTTCAACTAAAGGAAATCTTCTCAGTTTTCATATGTGTTCTGCCCATTATTAGTACTCATGTAATTTTGTGATTACTACTGTGATGTATAGAGGAACATGGGGGGTTTCAGCTACTCTAGGTATAGCACTGGTAAAAAAAAAAGTGTCCCTGAAATTTTTTTTTAAATGTTGGCAACTATGCACTTGGACTATTGCCCAAGGACCTCCCGGACCCTGTGATATTAAAGCTGTAGAAGAACTTTGCTAACATTACTTCTTTTTAGAGGCCCTGAGGTGGATTATGCCATAATGTACCAGTATGCACAGCATATTAGCACATTACGGCACACTTACCTGTCAAACCAAGCCCTCCAGTGCTGCATTGTGATCAGTCTGGCAGGTCCTGGGCGCTTCCACCTTCAGCTGGTCTTCCTTCCAGGTTCTGTGCCTTCGGTCACTTGCCTTGGCTGGGCAGCTTTGATGTTACTCCCGCCCATGCTCATGAGCATCCTCTCTCTCTCTCATCCCCCCTCTCTGTCTCACCCACCTCCCTTACCCCTCACCCCTCTCTCTCACCCCCTTTAATTTAATTTAATTTTTTTTAACAAAAAAAATTATTTGCATTTTCGTTTTTTTTTTTTATAAAAAGCCCCACTAAAATCCTCAGCACCACGATGCTCTTATTCAGGAGATATACACAGCCAAGAACTCAGCATAGGGATGTTAGGAACTCTTTATAATGGGCAAAGCAGGTGAACAGACATTGGAACTCAGCACAGGGATGGTGGAAACCCTTTATAATGGGCACAGCTGGTGAACAGACCCAGGAACTCAGCACAGGGATGGTCGGAACCCTTTATAATGGGTAAAGCTGGTATACAGACCAGGGAACTCAGCACAGGAATGGGGATGAGAGCTTCCATGGTTATGTGAGCGTTGGGAGAAAGAGGCGTATTATGTACATGGTATCCTGCCAGAGATCTGCACAATAAACATTACTGACTGGCGGCTGTCCAGGATCGATACCGATCTCTGTGAGTACATGAAATCCTGGAGCGTACCCAGAATCCTCCCTAATAACACCTACTGTGAGTGCCTCTGAGGACAAAGTACCTGCTGGGTCATCTGGGCCAACCAATACAAGTACCAAAATAACATGAATATTGGCAGCAATCAGCATTGATATGGAGCAATATAATGATAATCTCCGACCTCACTATGATACAGCACAATATTCATTTATTCCAGGGTGGTGGGGGAAGGGTCCTGTTTCCAATCCAACCATTGGATGCCACCATCTTCTATTTGTTGTAAACACAGCTGATCACTCTTCTCTCTGGAATGATCACAGAGCACCTGTGATCCTTCTATATAGGAACACAGGTCTCTGTGATCATTTCAAAAGCCCAACCCCCATACAGTTAGAAACACTCCCCTAGGCTCACATTTAACCCCTTGATCACCCGCTGTGTTAACCCCTTCCCTGCCAGTGTCATTATTACAGTAACAGTGCATATTTGTAGCACTGATTACTGTAGTAATGTCACTGGTCCCCCCAAAAGTGTCAACAATGTCAGTCAGGGGTCCGATCTGTCCGCCGCAATGTCGCAGTCCTGCTAAAAAATCGCAGATCGCTGCCATTACTAGTAAAAAAAAAAAAACAATAAAAATGACATAAATCTTTCCCGTAGTTTGTAGACACGATAACTTTTGCGCAAACCAATCAAAATACACTTATTGTGTATTTTTTACCAAAAATATGTAGCAGAAAACAAATTGGCCTAAAATGTTAAATTGTTTTTTTTTTTTTTTTCAGAATTGTCGCTCTTTTTTTGTTTACAACGCAAAAAATAAAAATCGCACAGGTGATTAAATACCACCAAAAGAAAGCTGTATTTGTGGGACAAAAAGGACGCATATTTCGTTTGGGTACAGCGTTGCGCAATTGTCGGTTAAAGTAACGCAGTGCCAAATCGCAAAATAGGGCCTGGTCATTAGGGGGAAAGTCTTCCAGTCCAGAAGTGGTTAATGATAGAGAGGATTTGTCTACTCCAAGCTCGGCATCTTGCTTTTTATGCATTATAAAATACAGATACAGTAATCCCCTGCTACATCGCGGTTCAGTTTTTGCGGTCCCGGTAATTCGCGTTTTTTTTTGTAATGTTATTTTACTATATAAATCATTAAAAATGAAAGATTTTTGTGTTTTTCATAGCTCTTGCTCTGTCTCTAAGTATCTTTTATGTGTTTAAATGAGTTTCTATTGTTTTAAAAGTGTGTTTAAAGACCTTAAAATGCTTCTACACGTTCAGTGACAGTAAAAAAATCATGCCTACAATGCATTTTAATAGGGTTTTTCTATTTCACGGAATTTCACTTTTCGCGGCTGGGTCCGGAACGTAACCCCCGCAATGGAGGGGGGTTTACTGTAATGATTACTTTATAACCACCACTTGCAGCCAGTAGGTGGAGCTGTTTGCAACTTCTGGACAGAGAAGGGAAGGATTAGAGCTTCTGGCAGGTTTTAATTGCTGGGAAAATTCATCCTCCTTATTTGTCATGGTGTCACTGAGACAGAAAATGATGAGAAATCAGACATTTTGAGTTGTCACCAGAACAGGATCAGAGGAATCTTTCCATGGGGACACTTTCTCCAGTCTGTTAAGACTTGCGGTTGAGGAGCGACAAAAACGTGCTATTGAGCCTTGTTTTTAGTGCCCCCCCCCCCACTGCCTCCCTAAGCTGTAAAGGCAGTGGACGGGAGGTGTTCACGTGCCACAGTTGGGATGCTTTGCACCAACAGAAAAATGTATTGCCCCTGTCGTACTCGGCAGGCAATTTTGCTACAGAACACGACCCTTTCAATGAATGGGGATGAGCCATAAACACCCTGTACCGCATGCAAAGCACATAGTTGCATACTTGTCAACTGTCCTTTTTTTCCTGGGACAGTCCCTGGAAATAGGAGCCTGTCCCAGGTAATTTATATTGTCCCTGGAAGCGCCTGTTAATTGGGCTGCCCATAAATGTTACGCAGAAGTAGTGCAGCTGAATGGGAGACTTATTCCAACTCTGCTACGATGGCCTTAAGTTTGAAATTCCCTTTTTAATTTCCTGTAATTCTCTCTATATTGAGTAGACTCTATAATCTGATAAATAGGCAAGATTAGTTATGCAGAGTGGGCGGAGCTTCAGGGAAGTGGGTGTGGTAATTGATAGCTGTGCTGCAAAGTGTCCCTGGAAATTTTTTTTAAATGTTGGGAACAATGTAGTTGCAGAGCATTGGTGCTTCATTTACAGGATAAAAAGTATCCTGTAAAGAACACAGGCAAAAGAAAGCCTTGAGGGGGGTGAAAAAATACAAAAGGGGAGGTACCAAAATATGAATATTTATTGTGCAACATGTGCAGTCAATAATTAAAAAAGGAGGAATCACATGAACAACATATTACAAAACAAGGCATAAATAAAAACATGTACTGAAATATTGCGTCCGGACGCCAGGTACTTCTTGGCATAAAAGGCAGGATTCCCACGGCAATTAGCCATATGAAGAATTAACCAAAATGATAAATTGGTGAATGCCTCTTATGCCAAGCCCCTGGGTGCTTGAGCTGGAATGCATAAGAAGATAATGGAAGGAATAAGTTGAAAAAAAGGAATAAAATAGGTGCTGTTGCTTCCTCACCTACTGTGAAATGCCTCTGAAGGTTTTATAGACTCTGCAGTTCAGACACAAGGTGGGAGATTTACTTTACTTTGTAGAGATCACTTTTATTTTCTGTTGTGTCTCCAGGATAGGAAATGAAGGGAAGTCTCCTCCAGGAGACATAGGCATTAAAAGGAAATCTTAGCTTTCGCCATTCCTTACTCCATCCAAAATGATATATGTAAACTTTAGGGCTTCACCCAAAAAAGAAAGTTCCACTTTAAGTCCTCCTCCCCCCTCCACAATTAAGATGCCGGCGCCAGGAACCCAAAGCCTAGGAAAGAACTAGCCCGCATGAGGACAGCGCTAGATCCTTGGATAGGCAACTGTCCTGTTATTCAAAGTCAGCAGCTACAGGATTTATACCTGCTGACCTTTCTTTTTTTTTTTCCAGAGTGGAGAACCAATTTAACTAGTTGCAGACTTTGGGCGTGCTACACACCCACAAAAACGTCATCCTTGTACACAGAACGTGTGTGGCATGCCCAGTCTCGCTGCCCTGCCTTTGCCACCCCCTCCCAGTATACTGTCATTGTCGGCTAAGATTAATCAGAGCCAGCATTAAAGTGGAGTTACACCCATTTTTAACAAGTTCCTCTGAACTCAAAGCCCACCCGCAGTTAAGTCCTAAATAGATATTTTTTTCTATTTTTTAGTACTTCACAATACTTTTTTTTTTTTTTTAATACGAGGTGCCACTTCTCGTCCCAGTTGCCTAGGCATTGTCATCATTGGGTGATTCCCATGGACTCATGGGATAACAGTGTCATCTTTGGGAAGCCTAATGGCGAAATTTTGCAGTATTTTAAAACAGGAAATGATGCAATAGGAGGAGTTAGGCCCCATTTTAGATGAATTGCTATGGCAACCCGTAATCCACAAACTGCGCAGCACAAAATCATTACTTCGCAGGCGCGAGATCGGGAGGTGCATGCTGGGTAGTCAGATTCACCTAATCCTGGAAATATACAGGAGCGGGCTTCAGATGCCCACACCCTTAATGGCACCTGCCTGCTTCCGATATCCTGAAAGATATTACAGATTTAAAAATAACAAGGATGGACACAGTTATGACAATAAAAATACTATAGTATAAGTACTAACAATCATGGAGGAGCTTTTATCAAAAAATTGCATATGGGGACTGAAGCTCCGCTTAAAAAAGTCGGCAGCTCTAGCTGTCAAAAAAAATGGTCTGAATCGGTGTTTATAAACAACATTTCTCCAGACCCCAGTATACAAAGATATCAAGTAACATATTGTTACATTTGTATTTTTCTGTTCATTCATCTGCAGCAGATGAAAGGGATGAACTTAGATCTGCAGATGATGTCAGTTAAGCAACCAGTCAAGTAAAAAAAAGTTTTTGCTTTTGTTATTTATAAAAACAAGCGGGCGGATCTCCTCACTCGATCCCCGACGATCGGGGAAGAGCGGCGGTGATCACTGCCTCTCCTCCCCTGGCCCGACTCCCACTTTGTCTGAATACAGTGGGAGCGAGCCTCCGGCGGTGCGCGCGTGCCGCCCACAAGGGGAGGAGTCCAGCGACGTAGGTCTACGTCGCTGGACGATAACGAGCCACTTTGCCGCAGTACGCTCCATGTGAGCGGTCGGCAAGTGGTTAAGCAGCCCATAGATGCACTCTAATGGAGAACACTAATACAGCTCTCTAATACAGGAGGTGTGTTACTGGCCAGATCACCAGATGAAAACAGAGAGAAAAAAGCCTAAAAAAATTAACTAATGATAGGTAATCTGCAATATATTAAATTTTTGGGTTTAATACTGCTTTAGTTTTGCTTTACGATTACTATTTACTACAGCCACTTGTTTTCTCTATTTAACAGGACAGTGACAACACAGGAGAGCAATGAGAAATGGACATGTTGTCACCCCAAAACAGGAAGTACCTGAACAAGGACCATTATGGTAGGATCACTAATGATTATTCTAATGAAAGCTGCTGAAAAGATTGAAAAAATGTCTTTTGAAAGGATATTAATATATTAAATCTTATATAGTGGTTTGGTTTAGGGCTCGTTCACACCACAATGCACAGAAAATGCATGCTCACACAAACTTTATATGGGGAGGAGGGAGAGCCACCTCTTACCTTAATTGCAGGGAGGGAAACTTTGGCTTTTAAAAGCAGACATAAACTTTGTTGGTGGGGGAGAGCTTTTGATCATAATCTGCAAATTTGAAAAGCACTTACCTTTCTGTGCTCCAGTGATGACAGGTCCAGGCAACTTTCACCACTGCATCATCCATCACATTCTACTTCACTGCCAATTATTATGGGTCCTGCTGCGTACTTCTTCAGATATTGGGTAGTTATTGATGCACACGCACACAGGAGTTACAACATTCCTGGCAACTGACAGATTCCAAGAATGAGCTGACAGTGTACACTGCAGGGTGTCCCTTACTATGTAACTCTTACTCATTCACCTGAGGGCCCCCTTGCTTTTAAAGGGGCTTCCAAATTCTGATAAGCCCCCAGATCCCCACAACCACCGAACCAGGGTTGTGGGAAAGAGGCCTTTGATCTTCCTCAACATGGGGACAAGATGCTTTGCCAGGGGGGCCTCCCCAGCATGGCATCCTTCCCTAGTATTGAAGGCACGTGGCCCGGTATGGTTCAGTATAGGAGGATGCCTATGTCTTGCGACTGGGGGGGGGGGGGGCAACCGCAAGTCTAAACAAAGCTTAATTGGCGTAATTAGAGCCTTCAGGGCCCCAATGCAAGAAACCATAAAGGGCCCCCCGGACGGGGCCCTTCCTTCCCAGCCTGGTGGCGGAACGCCAGGGCCGGTCGCAAGTGCGAAGTTTGTGTGGTAGTTGTGCCATTGGTGTCAGTAGTTTTTTATTTTAATTCAATTTTTCTACCATTTGCTTTATTCATTTTTTTTTTTTTTTTTACAATATTATTTTTTATTCTTTACAATTTTTTAGGAGCCCCATTGGGGGGCTTTGGTGAAATATCAGGAGTCTAAACAGACCCCTGATATTCCACCTTTGAGACACAGCTTTCCATCTCCTTCTCTGAAGCCTCAGCTGCACAGAATAAATGGATAGGAATAGCTCTGTACAGAGCTTAAAATATAGGAAGAAGGAAACCTAAGCGCTACCAGTGAGGTACAGAATAATGTGGGGTCAGAAAATGGTGAATATGGTGGAACACAACATACTGAAAAAGATATAATAGGAAGAGGGAATCAGCGCTTCTGACCAGTGTGAACGTAAGAATAAAAAGGATAAGTATAAAAGATGATGTTGAGACAATGATAATAAAAGGCAATAAAACGACAATCCAAGTATGACAATGTGGACGATATATAAAGTGCTAAAGAGCTAGTAAATAAATCAATAAAGTGATCAGTGCCAAATATAGATCATAAAAATGATGGAAAATAAATATTAATAATGACTGTGAGCAACAGACCGGTTGCACAATATGAGTGATATATAAAATCAATATCCTGTGCAGGTGAAAGTGCAGCTGATATTCAATGGTGCAAGATAATAATCAAAAGTGCAAAAATAATGGCCAGCATAAAAATGCTGTGAGATGCCTAGATGCAACAAAATACAAAAAAGTATATATAAAAATATATATAACACAAAGTCCCAAATAAATACCGTATTTTCCAGCGTATAAGACGACTGGGGGTATAAGACGACCCCCCTATTACATGATCTACCGGTAATACTTATACTTAGGTTACCTTGGAGATATTATACTCGGTGTATAAGACGACCCCCCGTTTTTGGGGGATTTTTTTGAGGTTCAAAAGTAGTCTTATATGCCAGAAAATACAGTATGAGCATAAAATAAGGTGCTAGTAGTATCAAGTGAAGATGATAAAAGTTCATATGTGATCCAGTGACATATAAAAGGAACACTTCCGGTGACAGCCAAGTGCGATTATTCGTGAGCTTAGAATCCAAATTAAGTACAATGGCCGCTCACCTCCATTAACACTCAAATGAGCGTTTTGGTGTAATCAATCACCATAGGGGACCTCCAGACGTTCTCCAATGATATAGGGGGCTTATGGATGTGAAAGAATAGATCTTCAAAAATATAATGCTCAATAAATATTCCTTTCCATAGGATCATCACTCAGGCAGATATGGATCGGTAATAGATCTAGTAGATTCCTGGGACACTCACTCATCAAAAAATTATAAGAGGGGGGCTCTCATAGTGTAGTAAATTCAGTTTAATGTAACACAAAACATAGCAAACTTACAGTTAAAAAGGAAGAGATGCGAGCTGTAAACAGCAAACCACCAGTGATGCGGTATGTTCCGCTGTAGACCGGAAGTGAAGTCACCCGGGTTCTCCCGACGCGTTGCGTCACAAACACACATGACTTTCTCAAGGGTAAGCCGATGGGTGACTGTCTCCGGACATATAACAGGTAAAGGTTACCAAGGGAACCAATTACAATAAGGACACCATATGCTGTTAACCCATACATGGCTGGGAAGAATCAAAGCTTGCATTTAAATAACAATGTGCCATATATATATATAAAGGGAATGAAAGTTTGGAAATGCCTGCCAGCTTGCCATTCATTCACATACTGAAGCATTGTAAACACAGAGTCAGTGATCGGTATGGATCACTGACTCTCCATTCAGAAAAGGCTTCATCCTGACAGATCCTCTGAAGCAGCCAGTGGGAGAGGGGAAGGGGGAACCTTGCAGAGCTGTAGGGACGAGGGGGGGCAGCAGAAAGAAGCTGCATAGGAGGAGCTGTGGAGGTAGCTGCATATAAAGGAACCAATCCCTTCATTTCCCCCCACTTCTCCTCCTCTCCCTCCCCCAGGCATTCAGCGGCTTCAGGAGGAAAATGAAGAGACGGGTTCTTCTATGCCGGTGTTTTTCCATCTTTTTCCAGTCAGGGCATCTTCAAAGTATTTTCAGTCTGGAGGCCCCCCAGTCTAACGCTTGGTTCACATTACTGGAACCATGTCCTGTGGTCTGATGAGACCAAGATAAACGTATTTGTTTCAGATGGTGTCAAGCGTGTGTGGCTGCAACCAGGTGAGGAGTACAAAGACAAGTGTGTCTTGCCTACAGTCAAGCATGGTGGTGGGAGTGTCATGGTCTGGGGCTGCATGAGTGCTGCCAGCACTGGGGAGCTACAGTTCATTGAGGGAACCATGAATGCCAACATGTACTGTGACATACTGAAGCAGAGCATGAGTCCATCCCTTTAGAGACTGGGCAGCAGGGCTGCATTTCAACATGATAACGACCCCAAACACACCTCCAAGATGACCACTGCCTTGCTAAAGAAGCTGAAGGTAAAGGTGATGGACTGGCCAAGCATGTCTCCAGACCTAAACCCTATTGAGCATCTGTGGGGCATCCTCAAACAGAAGGTGGAGGACCCTAAGGTCTCTAACATCCACATGGAAAAGGACTCCAGTGGCAACCTGTGAAGTTCTGGTGAACTCCATGCCCAAGAGGGTTAAGGCAATGCTGGAAAATAATGGTGGCCACACAAAATATTGACATTTTGGGCACAATTTGGAGGTTTTTATTAGGGATGTACTCACTTTTGTTGCCAGCGGTTTAGACATTAATGGCTGTGTGTTGAGTTATTTTGAGGGGACAGCAAAGTTACACTGTTATACAAGCTGTACACTCACTACTTTGCTACAATGTATAGTATCATTTTTTCAGTGTTGTCACATAAAAAGATATAATAAAATATTTACAAAAATGTGAGGGGTGTATTCACTTTTGTGTGATACTGTAGACTGAAGATATACCTGTGGGGATGTCCTTCATTTTGGGGCTGTCTGTTACAGGGGTTCCCACCATCCCTGTGTTGAGTTCCTTGGTCTGTACACCTGCTGTACCCATTATAAGGGGTTCCCACCATCCCTGTGTTGAGTTCCTGGGTCTGTACACCTGCTGTACCCATTATTATTATTATACAGGATTTATATAGCGCCAACAGTTTGCGCAGGGCTTTACATTGTGAGGGAAGACAATACAGTTACAATACAATTCAAAACAGGAGGAACTAGAGGGCCCTGCTCGTTAGAGCTTACAATCTAGAATGAGGGGTCCAACCATCCCTGTGCTGGGTTCCCGGGTCTGTACACCTGCTGTGTCCATTATAAGGGGTCCCCCACCATCCCTGTGCTGAGTTCCCGGGTCTGTACATCTGCTGTGCCCATTATAAGGGGTCCCCCACCATCCCTGTGCTGAATTCCCGGGTCTGTACATCTGCTGTGCCCATTATGAGGGGTCCCCACCATCCCTGTGCTGAGTTCCCGGGTCTGTAAACTTTCTGTACTCATTATGAGGGATTCCCATGGAATAAAACAACTCTGCTGCAGGAGAAAGACTCTGTAGTGGTGGTGGAGCTGAGAACATTATTTCCGAATCTCCAAGAGATATAAAAAATATAAACCAGCCAGTCTCTACCCACAACTAAAAAATCAACCTTTAGTCACATTTGAAATGGATATTTGCTCAATTATTGTTTAATCTAGAGGGATCTAAAGCTCGCTGTGCTCTTTCGCCTCCTCCAATATCTTCTGGATTTTCTCAGGGAGAACTTTGGTCCAAAATTCATATTTTGTGTCTTTCAGCCTCTTAGCGGCCTTCTGCTTCGGCTGAATATCAATCTGCAGATAATCTTCATCCTGGTCATACCGCGGCCACTCAGGCAGGCCGGGTCCATTGGGGTCACTAAAATAAGATGGATAGAAATTATAATCAGTATAAAAGGAAGAGTGAATTCTGCACCAGAGGAGCTTACATTCTGAAATTCACACAGTAGTCACATACCTTTATTATAACTTTATGTAAAGAATAAAATAAAAAAAGAAAATGAACTAATCACATCTGTCTCATTACCAGATGAACTTACGCACTATTGTCCCCCCTCCCCAGTCACACACTATTATTATACATTTATATAGCTCTGGCATATACCACAGTAATGTACAGAGAACACTGAGCCAGTCACATCAGTATTTGCAGCAGAAGAGCTTACACTCTAGTAGTACAGACAGGCAGATGCCTCGATTGGGTTTATGGATTATGGGAGAAAACCTATATTATCACAGCAAGATTTTCATACACTATATGGATAATATTAGGAACGTAAACAAAGACCCCAACATTGCAAGCCAGGAGGATTAACCACCAAGGCACTATAAAGGGCTCTCTCCCCCAGCTCCTGGGTGCACACAACATTATGAAATACCAGAGCTGTGATTTTCTTTACAAGTTCATTGATAACAATGCACCATTTATAATTAATTATGACTGGCTATTTAGATTTTTGTATAAGCCCAACCATGACTGGTTCTCTTTAATGGTCCAGTCTGGTGTCAGGCCCAGCAGTGTAGTCTCCAGCACCTGAGTCCTAATAATTTGAGTCTTACCCGGTCCGAGCAAAGTTGGCCCAGTACTTCATCATGATTTTACTAAGGATCTTTTCATCTTCTTCTGTCTGGGCTGCTGTAGAGAGAAGAATTGACACAATCTGTAAGCTTCCACAGACGCCAAGATACAAGAAAGTGATAACCAGATATCAGATAGTTTATAGATAACCAATCACTGAATCAGCCTAGAATTCTGTGAGGTGAATGGTAGAAGGGGCAGTTCCTGGGGAAGTTCGATTTACCTGAAAAGAGACTATAGTCGTCGAGGAAGGGTCCTCCGATCACGAAGAAAACCACATCGCCATGGTCGGCCTTCACAAAATCTGGCTTAATATCTTTAAAGAAAGATGGACGACGGTGGAACTCATGGAAGTAGACGGGATATCCAGAATCTGTGAGAGGATGATGGTTTAAGCCTGGTTCACACTGGTGCGATTTTAGATGCGACATTGCATGATAATGGGGATCACATTAATTTCAATGGTGCCTGTTCACATCAGTGCAACGCAACTTTGGGTAAGGGTCCTGTGCTACTTTGGTGTGATGCAGCGTGATTTTGCGCCCTATAGACTTCATTGAAATGCATCAACACATCTACATGCATTTTTATGTGATTCCAGTGCATTCTTTCCCCTACAACTATTCTCTTCCAGAAATCACAATAGTTTAAAAATCGTGTGAAAAACTGATCAAAAACACACTAAGTCCTGCTGCAGTTTAGTTACATAAGTTCAATGGAAATCAGATGAAATCGCAGTTGCACTATTGTAACCAGGCCTTACTGTCAAGATGAGAATGCAGATGAAAAAAGCATTTAAATTGGAATTAAACCCAAACCATCACCTAATCTAATAGGCAGGGCTTCAAGGACTTACCTGCTAGCATTCCTGGACTCCCTCCAGCTGCCAGCATCCTTGTGAACCTTTCAGCTACCAGCATCCCCAGATTCCTTTCAGCTGCCATCATTCCCATGCTCCCTCCAGCTGCCAACATCCCTGTTTTTCTACCAAGTGCCATCATCCCCGGGGCTACCTTTAACCCCAAGCTTCTTTCGGCTGCCAGCATTCCTGAGCTCCCTTTGACTGCCACCATCCCCGGGCACCCTTCGACTGCCATCACCCCCGGGCACCCTTCGACTGCCACCATTCCCGGGCTCCCTTCAACCGCCTTCATCCCCGGGCTCCCTTCAACCGCCTTCATCCCCGGGATCCCTTCAACCGCCTTCATCCCCGGGATCCCTTCAACCGCCTTCATCCCCGGGATCCCTTCAACCACCTTCATCTCAGGGCTCAATTCAACTGCCTTCATCCCCAGGCTCCCTTCATCCTCAGGCTCCCTTAAACTGCCTTCATCCCAAGGCTCCCTTCATCCTCGGGCTCCCTTAAACTACCGTCATGCCCAGGCTCCCTTCATCCCAGGGCTCCATTAAACTGCCTTCATCCCCGGGCTCCCTTCATCCCTGGGCTCCCTTCATCCCCGGGCTCCCTTCATCCCCGGGCTCCCTTCATCCCCGGGCTCCCTTCATCCCCGGGCTCCCTTCAACTGCCTTCATCCCTGGGCTCTCTTCAACTGCCTTCATCCCCGGGCTCCCTTCAACTGCCTTCATCCCCGGGCTCCCTTCAACTGCCTTCATCCCCGGGCTCCCTTCAACTGCCTTCATCCCTGGGCTCTCTTCAACTGCCTTCATCCCCGCGCTCCCTTCAACTGCCTTCATCCCCGGGCTCCCTTCATCCCCGGGCTCTCTTCAACTGCCTTCATCCCCGGGTTCCCTTCAACTGCCTTCATCCCCGGGCTCCCTTCAACTGCCTTCATCCCCGGGCTCCCTTCAACTGCCTTCATCCCCGGGCTCCCTTCAACTGCCTTCATCCCCGGGCTCCCTTCAACTGCCTTCATCTCCGGGCTCAATTCATCTCCGGGCTCCCTTCATCCCTGGGCTTCCTTAAACTGCCTTCATCAGCGGGCTCCCTTCAACTACCTTCATCCCCGGGCTCCCTTCAACTGCCTTCATCCCCGGGCTCCCTTCAACTGCCTTCATCCCCGGGCTCCCTTCAACTGCCTTTATCTCCGGGCTCAATTCATCTCCGGGCTCCCTTCATCCCTGGGCTTCCTTAAACTGCCTTCATCAGCGGGCTCCCTTCAACTACCTTCATCCCCGGGTTCCCTTCAACTGCCTTCATCCCTGGGCTCCATTCAATGGCCTTCATCCACAGGCTCCATTCAACGGCCTTCATCCCCGGCTCCCTTCAACTGCCTTCATCCCCGGCTCCCTTTAACCGCCATCATTCCTGGACTCCATCCAGCTGCCAGCATCCCTAGGATCCTTTCAGTTATCAACATCCCTGGCAGCTGATGCCAGGAAGGTATTGGCTGAGTCAGTGACACAGCGCTGGGTGACGATTATTTTCTATGCAGAGTTTAGCTGTGTAACAAATGTGGGAACAACAACATTTATAATGAAGGTATACTGGACAGTCACTGAATAATCTAGTGAATATTTAAAATAAACAGACACACCAAGAGCAGTTTTGATAAAAAGCATAAAACAAAACTTTACTGGACATCAAAATACATAAAGCTTCTTGCACATGAAAGTTACCATAACCATTAACAAGATTCAAACATACACTCCTATTCCCAATATCCCAAAGAAGGGTCAAATAATACACTGGATAGCTGGAGGAACAGTACAAAAAGAAATCCTAGCTGCATGCTTGGTCTTTCCACAGCTCCAAAAAACAGCCTATTCCTCATGCTATGAACTCTTTTTATAGCCCTGAATACCAGAGACCACCCACAGGATGTAATTATTCCTCTTGACCACTCACAGGTCATTTTGTGAGCAAGGTCAGCAACACATGGTTGCACTTCCCCGCCCACAGCCACACGGTCAATTGGATATGCGGCAGCCATCTTTGAAAACACAACGTGAAATTCTCACTAAACCACCTGTGGGTGAGAGATAGTATTACACATGCATGGGGACATTTGTCATGAATCATTTAAAAATATCCACAACTGATACAAGCTGTATGTGATCACTTATAGAAATAATCCTGATGTGTAAAATTAGGGTATAACACCCTATTTCCTGTGAACATGAAATTCAAGCAACAGTTTTGTATGTAACATTGTTCCTTTAGCTGTAATACCATCTAAATTATCAGCAGACAATGAATATTCACCATAGAACTGGGGGCGTCCTGTCCCCCCCCCCCCCCCAGTATCTTACTGATTCTCAGATCTGATGACTTCATAAATTGTTCAATGTATGAGTTTGTCAGATTTTTTTGGTATTAAAATGATGACTGCCCTGGACTCACCTCTGTGATATTTTGCCGTTTTTAGGGCCGGCATTACAAATACAAAGTCTCCACAAAGGTCCAGGAAGCGTTTGCGGAGTTCAGCGGGATCCGTCTCATTTCCAAAATATTCCTCGATCAGCAGCGGGAAGACAGGGCTTAATGATACCTGCAGTGACAGAAATACAATGTTCTTCCTCAATAGAAATACTGCCATGCATACAACCAATTCCGACAGAACTAATTTCAGGCTATTTTTAGCAATTTCAGTTTATTTTTAGTTATAAATTAAATTTGGCAGTAACGAATCAGATCTCTGTAAGACTATCTCGGATTGGCTAAAGGTGATCTTTGATTGCCTGCTATGGTTTACTGTGCTTTCACCTTATCCCCGCTCTTCCCTGCCGGTGTTCCGTGAAAAATCCATACCCGTGAGAAAACCATACCCTCGTCACTTCCGGTTCAGCTACGGAGGGTATGGATTTCTCACGGTAGTTAAACTTGCGGCGCTTACATTAAAACAGCTTATCTGCAACATAAATCATCTCCGCTCTTCGCCCTGTCACTGCCCTCATCTCCGGTAATAAATATAAAAGCGGATCACGGAGCCGCGATTGCCGTCACATTTACATCTCATACTCCCGCCGCCGCTTTTATTTTTATTACTGGAGATGAGGGGAGTTACAGCGATAGCAGAGGAGATGATTTATGTTGCAGCCGAAGTGTTTTAATGTACCCGCCGCAAGTATTACATTAGACACAGTGCCGTGAGAATTTCATGCCCACCGAGCATGCGCACTTCTCAAATTCTTTCATGTTCATTTACGTATCCGTGGCTCTGAGCATGCACACTGCTGCGCTGCTCAGCTGTTTCAGACCGGAAGTGACGACGGTATGGTTTCTCCACGGGGTATGGTTTTTTAACGTTACACCGGTCCTCCCCCAACTATCAACTGACAACTTGGAAGAACTGGATGATGTACTGTGACTATGCAGCCTTACTAACCAGAATCCAGTCACAGCAAAGTGGCCTGAGGCATACTGTACCTCATTGAACAGTGATGTCACTGTTTTTGCGGTCAGCCTACCATAAACATGAAACCTCTTTTGAGTCACTTACGTATCTCTTCAATAAATAATCATTTTTAAATTCTGCCAAAATGATTTTCTGGAATTAATCTTTACACTGAATTGATACAAACCAGCTGTAAGTCAGATCAGGCTTGCAGTGGTAGTGGCTGCTCTACAAGTTGATTGTTGAATAGAGAAGGTACTCAGTAGGCCTTGTAAAGTGGTGACAGCTCAGAGTGGGTGTCACCAGTGTGTGATGTCACAAGTAGTCAGAGATTAACCAGGAGATGGGACAGTGGCACAACTGCAGGATCTAATAAGTATCATCGCCCTTCTGTCGCACTGTCCCTGCAGGGCCTGCTGAATAGTGACTTGACAGGCTCCCCTGATTACCAGCACACGGTAAATTGAAATATAGTCCATGAATCCCTCCTTGCTTCTGATGGCTCATCACACAAATAAACAGTCTAGAGGTGTTGGTTTTTTAGTGTTTATTTGTAATTGGGATAGGAGAAGGGAATAGTGGGATACTCCGCCTGAACTATTCACATTGGTTGAGGACTTCTATGTCAATTGGAAATAGCTAGGCTGCTTGATCCACACTGCCACAAGTTTAGAAAGGGATAAGTCTCTTGCTCTCTTTACTCTCTGACAAGACCACTTGGTGGATGATAACTTATCTTCAGGACACTGTCACTAGCATCCTCTTCCCACTGACACCCATCCGCTGTCTATCCTAGGAGCAGGGGTGGCCCCCCTCAGGTCAGGCTCCTTGACACGAGATTCTGTACTCACTGAACTGCAGAGACAGATCCTCCAGTTTCTCCCCTCTCAGGCAGCTTCTCTGTACCTCTGGGTTCAGTTCCTCACCGCTACTCTCCAGGTCTTCAGGACGACCCCCTGAGGACCCATGGCTCCTCTTCAGAGGAGGAGGCAGCCGCCCCCCTCCTTCCTCCGCTATCCAGAAAGACCTTGAGCACATGTGCTCCTGGCTTTTATACAGTATCCCAACATGCACTAAGGCATTTTTCCCTCTGCCAATCATCAGGACTGTATAAAAAGCCCATGCACACATTCGTCAGGTTTCCTTTCACTGTCAGGGTTCCTTCCACTGTCCAACACGCCTTCTTATTGGACCTAAGTGAAACTCTCTAGACAGAATGAGTTTCATCCTGAGCACAATGAGCAGACCTCACTAACAGATCCTGCTCTCTGGTAGGCAGAGAACAATATAGATTTACCTGCAACTCTTCTGGTAAGCAGACAGAGCTCAAACTATACTTTCCCACTAGCACCTACCTAGGAGGGTGCTACACTTCTAATGCTATGTGGGAGTCACAATACTAAGTGCATTATGGTACACATTGTCTGGCAGGTTAAACATATGTTCTGCCTGTGTGTTCTGCTGACTGTCCATTTAGGTACCATGAGAAAAGGAGAGCCCTGTGCTTCATTGTGTAAGTAGTCCAACTCTCCTTTCCGAGGTTTCGGATTTTGCAGCACAGATTAAAAGTGAAACAATGAAACAAACTAGGCAATGATCATTTACACAATGTGCATTGTGGACGCACACGGAGACGATCGTACCAGTACGGGGTTGCTCTGCAATGCGGTGGGTATGGTTTCTCTAGGCATTCCTTCCTCCAATCCCATAAAATTCATGGCCTGCAGGGGATGAGAAAAACAATTATTAAGGGTGAATTCAGGGCACGGTCCATCACCGCAATGTCGGGCAGCGTGGTGTGCTGGCTGTGCTACCTGACATTGCAGTGTAATTCGGGCCGGTGTGCTGCGATACATACAATGCAGCATGTCTGGGCGGTCACCACACATTGTGTGACCTGGCCCCAAGAAGATGATTATAACGAACAATAACTTTAGTTGAAAAGGTTCTCTGGGTCCCTCCAATTATTAAGGTTTAGGGCCAGTTCACACCACACAAAGGCAGTCCTGATCCATTCCAGATGCATTACTGTGTGCAAGTTTACATGCATTTTTTTTATGCATTTTTAACCACTTTAAGACCAGAAGGATTTGCCCCTTTCCTGGCCAGGCCCTATTTAGCGATTCGGCACTGCATTATTTTAACGGACAATTGCGCGTTCGTGCGATGCTGTACCCAAATAAAATTGATGTCCTTTTTTCCCCACAATAGAGCTTTTTTTTGGTGGTATTTGATTACCTGTACGTTTTTTTTTTTTTGCGCTACAAACAAAAAAAGAGCGACAATTTTGAAAAAAAAAAAAACACAATATTTTTCACATTCTGCTATATGACATTCTCAAGGAAAAAAAAATTAAAAATCAAAATGTAACATTTTAGGCCAATTTGTTTTCTGCTACATATTTTTGGTAAAAAAAAAAACAAATCGCAATAAGCGTATTTTGATTGGTTTGCGCAAAAGTTATCTCGTCTACTAACTACGGGAAAGATTTATGTCATTTTTTTTGTTTTTTTTTACTAGTAATGGCGGCAATCTGCGATTTCCTGCGGGACTGCGACATTGCCGCGGACAGATCGGACCCCTAACTGACATTTTTGACACTTCTGGGGGGACCAGTGACATTACTACAGTAATCAGTGCTAAAAATATGCACTGTTACTGTAATAATGACATTGGCAGGGAAGGGGTTAACATTATGGGTGATCAAGAAGTGAAATGTGAGCCTAGGGGAGTGATTCTAACTGTGGGGGGGGGCGTAGCTTCTGAAATGACCATAGAGACCTGTGATCCTATATAGAAGGATCACATGGGCGCTATAACCATTCCAGGGAGAAGAACGGTCAGCTGTGTTTACAACAGCTGACCGTTCTTCTCTCTCAGTGGGGGAATGATCGCCGGTGTCAGGCGGCAATCTGAGCCGCCTGCCCACTGCATTGGCTTCCCTGCTGACGAGCGGGGGACGGAGTGCGCCGGGGGCGGTGCGCGCTCGCCCCCTAGCCTCCCGAGAGCCGTACATTTACGACGATTTTCCAGGGAACATCTGCGGCGGGCGGTCGTAAACTGGTTAAAGCAATCCAGTGCTTTTATGTTGCATTCTGGTGCATTTTTTTCCCAGGCTAAGTTCACACCTATGCATTTTGCAGTGTGTTTTCAGTATGCAGAAACACACTACAGTCCAGCCCATTTAACATAATTTCCCATGGGTCACATTCACATCTGTGCGTTTTTAAACTGTGTGTTTTTGGAAAGGGTCAGGGACGTTTTTGCAGCAGGTTGCGCTTTTAGTTCCATAGACTCCAACGGAAACACGCATCAAAAAAGCTGTGCTTGTGTTTTTGATGCGTTTTTTGTTGGTTTCTCCCGCATTACAACAGACACCTCCCAAAAACACAAAACGCATCAAAAAGGCATTTAAAAATGTTCGAACCCTGTATATACAGTATTTTCGCCATTCACACATTCTCGACCTGCAGAGAATATAGCCTGGGAACATTCGATTTTAGCCCCACAGAAAAAATGTACACGCAGTTACGATAGACAAACAACTATGCAAACTTTTTTTAATAAATTCACTCCATATTTTTTTCAGTGATCACAGTGGGTTATGAATTTATTATATATTTGTATATAGAAAAGCTACATTGTTTTTGAATTACTTTGGTGTGTACCAGTAGGACATGAACACTAATGTGAAGAAGGTCGGGGGTTTTGTCACATTATACACATATTATATTATTTTGCTAATAAGCTCAGAAAATGTAAGATCATTTATTAGAGCAACAATTTCATATAACATGTTCAAAAAAAGATTGAAATCATCAATTTAAAAATCCTTAGGCGGTTCACACCAGATGCAGTCCACCGCGGCCATTTTTTTTCTGCATCAAAAACGCGCAGACAGTAGGCGATATGGATTCCAGTGACCATAGTTCACAACAGTGCAGTGCGTTCCAGTGCAGAAAAACTGTACTGGAATGTTGCAAAACGCATCAAAAATGCACTGGAACGCACATGTCACTAATTAATCCCCTTCACATCAAGTCCCACTTCTGATGGGACTTGAGTTGCACAGAATGCCATGACAAGGAAAATCACATTGTTTTCAAAGGTGCCCTGCAATTTCAGCCCCATAGATGTAAACACTTACAGAGGTCGCATCAGTATTGGATAAGAACCAATCCCTATACTTTGGTTATAAGTGTTTCCTACCTAAAAACTCTCCTCCCAAGCACATTCCATTCACACCTGAGAGTAGTGAAAACATGCGTTACCACTCACTGTTTTTTTTTGCGTGCAAATGTGTTTTGCCTATAGGGCAGCCCATTTACATGCCCTATGAGCGACAAACGCCCACAAGTAGCTCAAGAATCTTTTCGGTTGTGGAGCGTTGCGTGTTTTTTCAGTGTTCATTTTGACATCATTGTAGTGCGTTTTGTTGCACAACAAATGCTTTGCAAAACACGTAACTGCTGTCTGTGATCGGAGTGTCATTAAAGGTTGCATTCACATCTGCGCATTTCCAAATGTACGGAAAACGCACATTTTGCTGATAGGAGAGTTTTAGGCAGCGAGGATGACCAGGGAGGAGAGGTGAGGGTTATAGAAAAGTACACTCATCCAACAAAGTGGAACAGGAAGTCACATAGCTTATGCTGATGCGACTTCTGTGAGATAACATAGAAGTCTATGGGGGTGAAATCCTCTGGAGTCTAGTGCAGGAAGGAACCTTTTCCAAAGTCGCACTGTGCTAAGTCCTTTTGAAAAAAATATGATTTCTCTGATGTTCATTGATGGACACTGCTCCTGATCTTTATAACCATTGGGTTATACTGCCCCCGACAGGAGTAGGACACTAGGCAGAAAAATAATCTGGCTAAACCTATGGGCAGTCCCAGGGGGTATACTCCCTCTCTCTGCTATAGGTACTCAGTTTTGTTACAAGCCGTGTCAGAAGAATTACAACTCCATATAGGTGTGGGAGCTGTGTCCATCAATGAACATCAGAGAATTGGATTTTACAGTAAGTCAAAAATCCCATTTTCTCTTTTGTTCTTTGACGGACACTCCTGATCTTCATAATCATTGGAACGTCCCAAAGCAGTGTTAAACATGGGGTGGGAACAGCAAAAAAAATTCCCCAGGCTAAACAGTAGCCAACAGGAGCTCAACCAAAACAACTGGAGCCCACCCTGAAAAAAACAATACACCCTCAAAGAGGATCAAGTCCTCTGAACAGCAGCCTGCAAAAACCTTGCGGCCAAAGGAAGCATCTGCAGATGCCAACACATCCACTTTATAGAACTTTGTGAAAATGTGCACCAACGACCAGGTGGCCACCTTGCAATCCTGAGTCACTGACGTCTGATGGCGAAAAGGCCCAGGAGGCACTGAGCGCCCGAGTAGCGTGCGCCTTGACAGGGAAAGGAGGAACCTGACCCTTGATGGAATAGGCCTAAATCACCCTCTGTCTGATCCATCTGGAAATGGTCGCAGAGGAAGCGGACAACCCTTTCCGAGGCTCATCCATGAGCACAAATAGTGAGTCTGGACTTCCTAATCCCGTAGCTGCCAGGTACACCCCAATTGCCCGACTCGCATCCAAGGCATGCAAGGCAAGTTCCTTCGGATGTTTTGGCCTGGGACACAGGTAAGGCAACACAATGTCTTCATTCAAAGAAAATCAGAGATAACCTTTGGGAGGAACAATGGACAGGGGCAAAGAACCACCTTATCTCTGTGAATTACCAAGTACGGTGAATGACAGGATAAAGCCGCCCCTGACACCCTGCGTTCAGAGGTGATAGCCACCATCGGAGGAACCAAAATGTCAGACACCCTGAAGAAAGGTACGCACCAGGGAGTGTGTGGCCAAGGGTCATTTAAAGAAGACCTCTAAAGTCGACATCTGGCCCTTAATGGTACTCAAAGCCAATTTCTGTTCAACCCCCCATTGAAGGAAGGTCAAAATCCGAGCCACGAGAAGGAGCGAGGATGAAGGTCAAAATCCCAGAGACTCACACCATGCAATGTACGTCTTCCACGTACGGTGGTTGATCTTCCTAGAAGTAGATTAATTTAATTTTCATGGCAAAGAGGGACTTTGCAATTAACTGCAATTCATATGATCACTATTCAGAACATTCTGGAGTTTATGAAAATTGCAGTCATAAAAACTGAGGCAGCAGACATTGTGAAAATTAATGTTTGTGTCATTCTCAAAACTTTTGGCCACAGCTGCGTATATATGTGTGTGTGTGTACATGTGTATATATGCCAAAAGGGGGAAATACTCAATATTAGGTGGGTGGTCAAAATATGTTATCCACTTACCAAATGCCCCATAGCAGATATGCTGCTACAGGGCAGCCGTTCTGTGCAGAATCACATATGTATACATGATTCAGCACTTCCTGGTAGGGGGTGCGCACAATGCTTCTGCTGTGATTTGTCATTGCAGAAGCTGATTAGCAGGTGCCGGGCCAATGGATGTCTGCCGGCACCCTTCGATCATCGGGAACAGAGGCTGGATGTAAACAAGGCAGAGCTCCATCCTGACAAGGGGGGGGGGAGTTATGGATTTTCTTTCCCTGCAATGAAGGGAGTAAAATCCATCCCTTCCCTTAGTAAAAGCAGCACATACAGTACACAAAAACATTGGCTAGGCATACATTTAGCCCTTTGATCGCTCTACATCTTTAACCCCATTCCCAGTCAGTGTCATTAGTACAGTGACAGTGCATATTGTTAGCACTGATCACTGTATTAGTGTCACTGGTTCCCACCGGTGACCCCCTACTGAGTCATTCTATTGAGGATGGAGGCCGAGCTTCCCCCAGATGGGTGGTGGAAGAGGATACACCCCTTTGCCCTCCATTAGGTGTTTATACACCATTGCTCTTATAGATCCATTAGGCATATCCCAATTGGGTCCACTTGTTCCGGTAAGCCCCCCGTTTTGTTGGTGGTGGTGAATTTCTTCACTCTGGGGATTTTAGGTCGTGGGTTTTGGAATTATCCTGTAGCCTCCCGGATCAAGATTTGGGTTTCACACACTCATTTGGACTTTCTATATTTATGGATTGCACAATTTTCTACACTTTTGTGTTGATATGGCACACTCATGTTGATTTGTGGTGTTATTTAGTTCACCTTATTACAATTTTTTGAGATATTTGTTTGTTTTATTAAGAATGTATTATCACTAACACATGTATATCCCAAATATATGTGGAGGTAATAGTTATCACTGATCTCTAATTTTAAATTTTTTTTACACTTATTGTGTTTTCATAAGAGTTTTTCAACTATTGTGATTTAATTTAGAAAACACGAGTGATATTAGTACTTAGCGCTGCACATATTGTTATATAAAATGTTATTTGGGTACAGTGTCGCATAACCGCAAAAAATGGCCTGGTCGTGAAGGGGGATAAATCTTCCGGAGGTCAAGTGGTTTTATATATTTTTTTTTTTTGCTAGTGTGTTATAGTTTCACATTATACACTGTGATAGCCCTTCTTTTTTATTTGGTACAGCAGGTGGTGGTTTTATTATATATAGAAAGCACTACATTGTTTTCTTATTATGTTACATAACATTATTATTTAACAAATAGGCATTTAATATGGTGCACCCAGGACACTGGACTCAAAGCATTAAATGGCAGAATTCCCTTTTACACACTCTTAGAGCCACCCACAATCTATGATATTATTGGTGCTGTATGGAGCATGTCTCTTACCTTGGCGAGAACCCAGCCGAATTCCTGCTCCGCCACACCCGTTATAAACGGAACCGGATTGTTTTCTTTGTCCGCCAAGATCTGTTCTGCGGGTTTTGGGAGGAAGACACCATCGACAGTGCCTGGGGGAGCCAGAAAATTCTGCAGGGACAGTAAATAGAGGAGTTATTCATGAGGGAAAGGCAACCCCAGAACATGCTGAAAAATATCACTATCTTTTGTTAGTGGTTTTTAAGGGTGTAAGGGGCTTTAAATGTCTGCTAGGGCTATGGAAACTCCTCTCACCCTCCTGTGCCCAAAAATTACCCTTCATTATCTGGGGACATGACAATAGATATTGAGGAAAGGACCAACCACAATGTAAGCTTTACTCTTCATATCTGCCAAATGCACTTCAGCGGAACAGGAAGACCGCCTACACTAAATGAAAAAAAAGGCCAAACCTCTGAGTGATATCCATTGGGTCTGGTGTCACGGGCACTCGGGCAGTAACCATCTATGAAGGGACATTATATAGTTATATACGGTACCATCGCAGTAATTATGGAAATGATTTCCTCTTCAGATTTTGCCTTCAGACAATCCACCAATGACGCCACATCACAGCCAGAAATGTTGGCGATTATCTGCAACAATAAGATGGCGTCTGATTACAGGAGTGCCAAGGTGTTACGTCATTTCTGAATAGGTGAATGTTCTCCTCTTAATGTAGACTGTTTTGGCAAACGGATAAAATAAAAATATTCATCATCTTACCAACAGCCTTCCTGCTGCAAGCTTTCCTTCCCATATCCTCATCTCCACTCATCTCCTCATCTCCACCCTCTCTTCCCATCTCCTCATCTCCATCCTCTCTACCAGTCTCTTCTCCTTCCTCTCTTCCAGTCTCTTCTCCTTCCTCTCTTCCCATCTCCTCATCTCCATCCTCTCTTCCCATCTCCTCATCTCCATCCTCTCTTCCCATCTCCTCATCTCCACCCTCTCTTCCAATCTCTTCTCCATCCTCTCTTCCCATCTCCTCATCTCCACCCTCTCTTCCAATCTCTTCTCCATCCTCTCTTCCCATCTCCTCCTCTCCATCCTCTCTTCCCATCCGCTCATCTCCATCCTCTCTTCCCATCCGCTCATCTCCATCCTCTCTTCCCATCCGCTCATCTCCATCCTCTCTTCCCATCTCTTCTCCATCCTCTCTTCCCATCTCTTCTCCACCCTCTCTTCCCATCTCCTCCTCTCCACCCTCTCTTCCCATCTCCTCCTCTCCACCCTCTCTTCCCATCGCCACACTCTCTTCCCATCTCCACCCTCTCTTCCCATCTCCTCATCTCTATCCTCTTTCCCCATCACCTCATCTCTATCCTTATTTCTTTATCTCTATCCTCTCTTATATATATATATACACACATACATACATACATACATGTTTCTGGTAACATTCCATGCCCTTCTGAGATTATTCAGGCATGTACTCCACCTGTGATAATCTGACACTCTGTTGGTGGCACTGCGTGTGACAGTTCTGTGAGAGCTGCGTCAGTTTCTAATCCATCATTCGGAGACATATACAAATCTGTCGCACACTGACATTTGTCACACTGCAGAGAGACAGACATCTGCACAGTATCTATGACGCGCTCTCTATGACCTCCCCCCAATTGTCTTTCAGTAACAACCAACCAGGTGATTTCACAGCTAAGAAACATTCTGTACAGATATCACGTATTCGCCATCAGCGCTGGGACTTACATTACGCACAAAGCTGGTCTCCTCAGCAGACTTGGTGATCAGCCCTGGAATAAGAGCCACACCACTCTCAGCGATAGCGCGGTGAAACAAACCCTTGGCTAGTGGGGACAAGACCTGTCAGGGAAAGAAAAGACGAGATTAGTTACAATATCTCACACTGAGGAAACTGTATATTCAAGAGAACCTGTCAGAACAGAAGAATGAGAGCCAACATTGGTGACTTGTCTGTAGTGCAGGCTCCAGGGCTGTCATTCTCATTCTTGCTCCAATGTGTTAAGGAAACTAGTACAGAGAAAAATATGAAGGCTGGTAATGCGGACCTCCTTAGGAAAATGCTAACTTCTTGATTGTTTGTGCTCCAGATACTTTGAGAAGCTGCCCTGAACCAGCATAAAGATCAGAAAATTGACGTCAGAACTCCTCATCTGCTTGGTCCAGGGCAAAGACTTAGAAAATAATGAAGCCATTGGAACAATGTGACTGCATCCAGGGATCGTGTTTTCACAAGAGAGGATTAGGGTGACGGTTTTAGGGCTGGTATTTTTTAAAATAAGTCAGAATTGGAGGCGTCCACACTTCTTTGATCCGATAGAAAAAAAATAATTGTATACTTACCAATGCAGAGACACTGGTCCCACCAGCGGACTCTCCAAATATTGTGACGGAGTCTGGGTCGCCCCCGAAATCTGCAATGTTGTCTTTCACCCAGCGAAGTGCCTCCACCTGATCCAAGAATCCGTAATTTCCTGGAGCTTGGCTGTCCCCGGAGCTAAGAGATGACAAACAGAAGCCATATGACAAGTCTATAGACTTTTAGAGGAAAGCCACGTCCCTAATGTCTTCTCCTCTGCTTCCAGGAGTCATTATTATTAAATCTTATTTTTTACAGCAGATGATGATGATCATTGTCATATGGGATGACCCTCCATCTATTATCGAGTTGTTTGTCCAACACTGCAACAGTAACATCCTAGGTTTATCCTTCACACATGTCTCGAGCCCTCGAGCAGGCAAATCAGGCTACAGAGGCACGATCCTGATGCATTTCGTCCCATAGGACATTCTCAAAGGATTTGACCAGCATATTGTTTAGGAATCAAGACCAATATATACCCTAGTTGATAAATAATTAGTAAAAAAAACGGATCCCACCTGTGTATATCTGCCAGAACATCACCATCTTAGTTAGGATGGCGATAGCGTGAGTGTCACTTCTCAGAAGGAGGCTTGACACTCACGCTATCGCCATCCTAACTAAGATGGTGATGTTCTGGCAGATATACACAGGTGGGATCCGTTTTTTTACTAATTATTTATCAACTAGGGTATATATTGGTCTTGATTCCTAAACAATATGCTGGTCAAATCCTTTGAGAATGTCCTATGGGACGAAATGCATCAGGATCGTGCCTCTGTAGCCTGATTTGCCTGCTTATATTTTTGCCTGTACCACTGGATCATCTGTGGGTGCATTCCCTTATTTAAATACATTTTATTTTGGGGTTTTACACTATGTTTGTTTCCTTTGGTTTTTATCCATATGGCCCTTGATGTCTGTGAGTCTTATCCTCCATTCATCCTACTGGATACATACCTGGAGAACATCTGTGGTTGCAGTCCATGCTAAGGAATCGTAATACCATCACATGAGCCTTTATGAATCTTATGCTATACAGTAGTTTGGGTCAACATCTTCTGGTGAGCGCATTATTCATTTGGGAATTGGTGACGGGATATATTCACTATATGATCCACCTGACCATCCTGGGTGTCTTCACCTTATACGTTTTATTGGGACTTTTTTTCTGGTTTTCTATATGATTTACATACCATTGTGTTGGTTTTATATGCACTTTATTACTCATATGTATATAGAGAGCTGTCAAAGTTCTCTCTGATATAGCGCTGCACTTTTTTCTATATATTGTTCACATCAACCTGTTTGTCAGTTGTTTTGTGCTAGCGGCTTTTTTTTTTTTATGTATCTTGGTTAGCGCAGTATACACATTCCCTTCTGTAGGAATAACTATGTTACTAGCATGGTTTCAGCCAAGGATACGTTTATTCAGGTTAAAGTGGTTCTGAAAGGCAGAAGGTTTTTTTTTTATCTTAATGCAAAGAACCTTCTGTGTGTAGCGGCCCCGCTTAGCCCCCCCTAATACTTACTTGAGCCCTATCTCAATTAGGATTATTCAGGTTAAAGTGGTTCTGAAAGGCAGAAGGTTTTTTTTTTAATCTTAATGCATTCTAGGTAAAAAAAAAACCTTCTGCATGAGCAGCCCCCCCTAATACTTACCTGAGACTCATCTTGATCCAACTATGTTGCATGAGAGACTCGGCTGTCCAGGACTCTCTTTTCATTGGCTGAGACAGCAGTGGCGCCATTGGCTCCCGTTGCTGTCAAAGTCAGTGAACCAATGAGGCAAGAGAGAGAGGGCAGAGCCGAGCCACAGCTCCATGTCTGAATGGACACAGAGCAGTGGCTCAGTTTGGGTGCCCCCCATAGCAAGCGGCTTGTTCTAGGGGCACTCAGCAGGAGGGAGGGGCCAGGAGCACTGGTGAGGGACCCGAGAAGAAGAGAATATGGGCTGCTCTGTGCAAAACCACTGCACAGAGCAGGTAGGTATGACATGTTTGTTATTTAAAAAAAAAAAAAAGCAAGATTTTAATATCACTTTCAACTTGCTACACAGAGCGTATTATACTCCAGCTTAGTTGGCCAGTATATATGCCACAATTAGTCCCCTATGCACTAGATGTAAGTCAGCAAGCTGAAGCTATCTTCTACCATATGGTATGGACAGAGTTGTATAAAGTACTCGAAACCCATACTTGAGTAAAAGTACAAGTGCTCGATCAAAAAGTGACTTGAGTAGAAGTGGAAGTGCTCAATCAAAAAGTGACTTGAGTAGAAGTAATAAAGTATTCAACATTTTTTGTACTTAAGTATTGCAAGTAGTTTTTTTAAAAAATTTTGCTACTCAAGTACTGAAAGTAAAAGTACAAGTACTGTGTTATGTAGTTATTAAAGAAAGAAGTCAAAAGTTTGAACATCATATTGTTTTTTATTATTTCAAATGCAGCTTTTATTTATGCATACAGTAGCATTTATTTTCATATGCGCTGATAATACATAAGTTTTGAGCTTCATGAAACCTGCGATCTACTGTTCTGGCAGTGGTAATTTTTATAATTGTAACGAGTAACTATGCAGCACAAAAAAAAAAAAAAAAAAATATTGGAGTAGAAGTATTGAAATCATCAAAAAAATGTAGTGAAGTAAAAGTGGAAATAGGAGAAAAAAAATTATACTCTAGGAAAGTACAGATACCGCCTTTCGGTACTTAAGTACAGTAGTGAAGTAGTTCTACTTAGTTACTATACATCTCTGGGTATGGACCTGCGCCAAGCTTAGGGATTTTTGGGAATTGGTCTTGAACGTTATTAATAACAACTATGATTTGACATTACCTTGGGGCCCATGGGTGCTACTCCTAGGAGTGCTGGATGGTGCAGAGCTCAGCTGTTATACTAACTTTTTTTTTTTCTCCTGGTTTTATGCTCGAAGGGAAATCCTTATTAGGTGGAAGTCGTCCCAACCTCCTACTGTAATGTCCTGGCGTGCTGCCATCAATTCAGTATTGCCTTTGTACAAATTTACTTATGCTAGCCGTAACTACCCTAGGAAATATAAGATTTGGACGACTTGGATAGACTTCTGGGGAAGTAATCTAGATGCTGCCTAAATTCTTAGCGGTCTTGCTTGGTGCCTCTCCCATCCTGCCCTGACCCCCTACCCTCCTTCCCATCTGTGTTCCCTTCCCCCTCTTGTTTTTCCCTTCCTTCCTTGCTCTCTCACCCCTCCCCCCCCACTCCTTTTTCCTGGTTTCTGGGTTGGAAATCTAAAGAAATACTTGTTGCTCTCTCGCTGTATCCCATGGTTTTCTATAAGAGTTAACAGCCTGCATTTACATGCTTCCTTGTCTAACTATTGATAACTTCGGCTTGTGTACTATCGTCTCGGATGTATTCACCAAGCATACTGTACTTGATTTTTTGGCTACTGGTTCTTGCTTGTCAACTGCGCATATAGTATATATTGACCCAACTGCACATATAGTATATATTGACCCAACTGCACATATAGTATATATTGACCCAACTGCACCTATAGTATGTATTGACCCAACTGCACCTATAGTATGTATTGACCCAACTGCACCTATAGTATGTATTGACCCAACTGCACATATAGTATATATTGACCCAACTGCACATATAGTATGTATTGACCCAACTGCACATATAGTATGTATTGACCCAACTGCACATATAGTATATATTGACCCAACTGCACATATAGTATATATTGACCCAACTGCACCTATAGTATGTATTGACCCAACTGCACCTATAGTATGTATTGACCCAACTGCACCTATAGTATGTATTGACCCAACTGCACCTATAGTATGTATTGACCCAACTGCACATATAGTATATATTGACCCAACTGCACATATAGTATGTATTGACCCAACTGCACATATAGTATGTATTGACCCAACTGCACATATAGTATATATTGACCCAACTGCACATATAGTATGTATTGACCCAACTGCACATATAGTATGTATTGACCCAACTGCACACATAGTGTGTATTGAGCCAACTGCACATATAGTATGTATTGAGCCAACTGCACATATAGTATGTATTGAGCCAACTGCACATATAGTATGTATTGACCCAACTGCACATATAGAATGTATTGATACAACTGCACATATAGTATGTATTGACCTTTTTTGTTCAATAAACACATTCTGTTAAAAAAACAAAAAACTAAATTATAAAACTTTAAAAAGGATTGAATGTTGAGATCTGCCTATAACTTCAGCTGCCTGATTATCTGGACCAATCAATTATTTTAAGAGAGGTGTGTGGTGCATTACCTAAAAAATCCCAGAATGCCCAGACGGTACTGAATGGAAACGGTGATGAGATTTTCGTAAACACTCAGCGCAGAACCCTCAAACATCATGGCTCCTCCCGTAGATAATCCACCTCCATGAATACCCACCAGCACCTGGAGAGAATCAATAAAGGGTCAATAACCTTCTGTCCACGCAAGTCCCCCATTTTTTTCTACCAGTGCAGAGCGGATTCCCATACATCTGTACACACGTACTGAGTGCCATTGCTGTGATCTGCAAATATATTGACATTAGCAGCAACCAACAGTGAGCTGGGCACCAAAATTCAGGTGCACCGCCACAGTGACCTGTCTGTGCCATGATATCATGATCTGCTCAGCTGGCAATGGGTGCCTGTCATTTTTAGAAATGTATAAACTTATAAATAAAGTTCAAAACTTTTTTTTTATTTTATGTTTTTATGTAGCACCCTCCTAGGTAGGTTCTAGAGGGCAATGGCGGCCCATCCATTGGGGGCACAGGGGCACCGCCCCCCCCCATCCATGCATCTGGCCCCCTAATCTACATGCAGGGCACTGGATGCAAGGATTCCAATAGGGTTTTTTTTTTTCTAAGCACCTGATTAGAGCCAGAGGCTCTAATAGGCTTCAAAGAAGGGTGGGCCAGGAAGAGGGAGGAGATGCACGGCCCGGAAGAGGTAAGAATGCTGGCTGTCCGTCCAGCAGGGGGTTGGTGTAATTGCCGGCCGTCCGTCCGTCCCACTGGGGGGGGGGGTGGTGCATTTGCCTGCCGGCAAACCAGGCCAATGGGTGCACCAGTTTTGATACAGTGATTGGCACAGACTGATTGTCTCGGTGCTTTCTTGGATGGAGCATAAAAGCCAGGAGCACAGGGTCTTTGGCTGGTGAGCAGAGTCCCGGAGGGAGGGTGACAACTGTCTCCTCCTCCGCATTGGTGGCACAAGGTCACAGGCAGTCGACCTGGTGAACCAAAAGTGAGGAGCTGCACCCAGAGGTCCAGGAGAGCTAGACTATAGGGGTTGAGACACTGGAGAACCTGTAAAAACAGTATCATGAGTACAGGGGATCATGTCTGAGGGCCTGACCTGTGAGGGGGCCACCCCGGAGTAGAGTCGTCAGAGGACAGGTGTCAGCTGGTGGAAGGAAAGAGGTGCTAGGCGAGTACCCTGAAGATAGTTACTTAATCAAGTCTTCACTACAGAGACTTAACCTCAAATTCATCTAGTGGCAAGGTAAATCTGCAGCCTGGCTGCACCTTCAGATAGGGGTCCTCATCAACTGTGAATAGTTCAATTTTGGAGTATCCCACTCTATTCCTTCTCCCATCCCTATTTAAAATAAAACAACAAAAATAACAACCCCTAGACTGATCATTGACTGAGCCGGAAAGTAAAGAGTTAAAGTTTTGGAAGCAGTTGCTAACGGAAACCCAGAGGGACCCAAGAAGGTGAAGAATTCAGCAGTCCTCAAGGAAGAAGTGCTACATATAGCTTTGGATAAAGTAGGAAGGGATTAGAACCTCTGCCAGTTTTTATTGCTGTCTGTGCCCATTAGGGAGATGTATCCTCTCTATTTGTCAAGTTTCCCATTAACATCAAAAGTGAAAATAAAAGCAATGCCTTATATTTGGGTTGTCCAGAACAGTAATGAAGGGGAAATCTTTAAATGGAGACAACCAGGGATTTACTCACTTTGGAGAGGTTTCTTCTCACTTCCTGTATTGACTATTGGTCAGGAAGTGAAGGAAAATCTCCCCAAAGGGACACAAATGGCAAAAAAAAAAAAAAAACTGACAGGGATTATAACCCTCTCCTTATCTATCCAAAATGAAAAAAAAGGTTTTGCTTTCAGTTCTTCTTTAATCTTATTTTGAATTAAAGAGCACCTCTCATGATAAAAATATGAAGGCTGACATTTTTGGTGAGAATGTGAGGTGCCTGGCTGTCTTTCATAGACGTGGAACAAGAATGCAGCAATTGAAAGTCAGAATTCCTTATCGCTATAGTAAGACTGGACCACTGACACTGAAAATACTTTAATACCTAAAGTGGTTGTAAACCTCAGACATGAAATATGAACAAAGCATGTCCCTCTATAGTGTGCACTTATCTCTATCCAGCAGTGCCGGGACAAGGTCATCCGGTGCCCAGGGCGAAGATGCCCCCCCCCAGGTCTCCCCTGCTGAGCTGTTGTGTTCTGACAGTGCCCCCCTGCCAGAACATTCCAACATGGCCTCTATGCTTTCCAATAGGTTTCCTAATGTGACAGAACACGAAGCAGAGGCGGACATCTTCTTATACCCATGCAAGTCTTGAATTGTACATTTTAGCAGTAAACTCACTCACTCACTTATAGACTGAATATCTATCAGTATTACATTTCTCCTATTATTGTAATATAGCAAATATAGGGAGAAACCTGCAGGTAGAAGGTGGCAACGGCCATCTTGGTACACCCCGCACTGCTCAGCGACAAACTGATTATATAGTGAAATAGACTTTCACTCGGTCACGGTGAAATAGTCTATTTCCGTCTATAAGGGGAGTTTAGTGCTAAAATAAATGTAAAGTTAAGACTTGCATGGGTGTAAGAAGATGTCCGACTCTGCTTCGTATTCTGACATTAGGAAACCTATTGGAAAGCATAGCGGCCATGTTGGAATGCATGGCGCATGCACAGTAAGTTGTTCTCATCCAAACATCACTTCCGGTTGCAGAATCTGATAAGTAGCCCTATTCTGATAGAACAGGGGCATACGCCAGAAACAGGCAGCGACGTACACCTGTAGCTGCCACCCCGTGGCAGTACTTTTACTGTGACGGGTCAACTCGGCCTTTTGGCTAAGATCAAGTGTAGTTTCTGTTCTTATCAGTTGGTATGGACCCTGATGGTTAGTATCGGTAGGGGCTGAAAGGAACCGGGGCGCTCTGGGCGTAACTGGAGGACCGGGAAGTAAGCCATGCCAGAGAAAGCCGGATGGGTCCATTGCCTTCTGATTTGAATGGGTCCGCCCCTGTCAGTTTGAAGGGAGCGAGAAAACCAGCTTGTCCGACTGGTTAGTACTGCTCCTGGATGTGATTGGTAAGGAATGGCGGATAGCGGTGGGGGAGCCTTTCCTCCTGGGTCGAATCTGGCCTTGCAAAAGGCTTGTCCCCAGTTGAAGGTAGGTTCTCCCTAAGCTGTCCAAAGTCCTGATGCCTCCTGGTAGGATAGGGCTACACTGGGTCTGGCCATGGGCCGAGTTCGGAAAAGCCAGTGGTGTATGTGCCCCTGGGGTGGCAGCCCAGGGGTGCCTTAATTCTCACTGGTGAGGGGCAGCTCGCCTTGAGTTTTTCGGCACCTTGGTCACTGCACCATCACACTTTTTCAGCACCTGCCTCTTTTGCGTGTGTGCACTTTTTATGCACCGGGTGTTAAGTCTTTTTGAGTGTAATTCACACGCTACGGGCTAAAAAAAAAAAAAAAAAAAGTGGTTAAAGCGGAGTTCCGGGCACAAAATCTATATTTTTTTTTTGTGCCCGTCCGCTAGTTCTGCATCACCTGAAAAGGAATTGGATAGTTAGGTTTTTTTTTTTTTTTTAAAACTCACCTTGTAATTGAAGATCGTAAATACTCACCTCAGGGTACTTCCTCCCTCAGCGCCGCGGCTCCGCTGTCACTTCCTGTCTCGCGATGATTCCTGGGAGCTGAACGTCATCGCTCCCAGGAATCAATGCGACGGCACCGGCCCCGCTCGTCACTTCCGGGCGACGCCGCATTCCCCTGCTAAACAGCTTCTGGGCATGCCCAGAAGCTGTTTAGGAATGCGGCGCCGCACCGGAAGTGACGAGAGGGGCCGGTGCGGCGCATTCTGGGAGAAGAAGACGCGGAAGAAGACGCAGAAGAGGACCGCGCCGGCTTCAGCTGCCCACAAGAGAGATGGAAACGCTATGGAAGAAATTTAAGTAAGTATTTCTTCTAAAAGGTAAGTGCGAACCGGGACAGATCAGAGGCTAGCCATTGTGGAATGTACTAGCCCTGACTGTCCCGGGGGTATGTTTGTTAAAAAATGACTTCTGTGCCGGAACTCCGCTTTAATTACCAATGGCATTTGTATTATGCAGCATGAGGGGGTTAATGTATTGCTACTGATCCCTGATGCATTAGTGACCGACCGGTGGCAGTTCATGAACCCCTTTGTGCTGCCATTAGTGGCACCAGTATCACTGTTAATTAACACTGGTTGCACTAATGCAGCAAAAAGGGGTTTATTAACACTGACACTGGTTGGTCGCTAATGCATCAGTGACCAATGGCAATACATTAACCCCCTTATGCTGCATAATACAAACATCATTGGTAATTAACCTCCCCTCAGCCTCCCCCCAATCCAAAGAGTTAATTTCATATGCAGATGCCAATCTGCTTACTTGTGGGATTAACAGTTATTTTGTTCTTCCTTGGCACGGCGGCTCCTCCAGGTCACAGCTTCGGCAGGAGAACTCTATGCTCCTCTCCTCTGGGTTCCTTCCAATCCTGGGGGCCGGGCTCTCAGTGGCATCACGCCGGGCCGTCACTACAAAGCACGTGTTTAGGCGGGTATCTCCGCTGACAGGGAAGTGAAGGGCTGGGTGCTATACTGTGATGTGCAGGAGCAGCGTGCACATCGTTACAGCTCGCCCGCCTGCCCAGTGTGTTAGTCATACCCATACGCACTTCACCTGCCCTGCGCCCTCCTTCCTCCACTAAATTGTGCCGCCCAGGGCATCTGACCCTTCCGCCCCCCTTGTACCAGCCCTGCTATTCAGAGCACTAAGTGTAATTTCTGCCCACTGCTTTGTTCCTCACTTTTGACAAATTTTGACAAAAAAAGGTGACAGCTCAAGCTCCAGCTCACAGCCTGTTATTGACAGCCTCAGCTCTGTTCCTGTGTGCAGGAAAGGGGGTGGGCTGGTCAGCTGATCAGCTCTCAGAGAACTTTTACTGAGCTCTGAAGAGTGTAGTTTCAGCTGTCCATCCTTTTTTTCTGAAAAGCAGACAAGCCTTATAAACTCTGGACTTTGACCTGATGTAGAGAAGAGAAGACTGCAGATAAACAGGTACAACTTATGTAGGAGGATTTGTATCATCTCTGTGTATCACTTGTGGCCAGTCACTTCACTGGGTATATGTAAGGGTTTACAACCACTTTAACTATGGCATGTGACAGCCAAGCAGCTTTCATCCTTAGTGGGAGAACTAATCAATAGCAAACTCCCCTTTCTCTTTCATGACAGGTTCCCTTTAAACTGACACCATATTCATATCAGCCTGACAGCTAAAAAAACTTTGCCTGTGCCAGTTCCTGAAATAGAAGTAAAGGTACAGACCCTTGTTTGTAATCTCTATGGGCGTTTGGTTTACTGCAGCTTTGACAGTTTCATGTTTCAGGCAGGCAGATGTGACCGCACAGATGGATGCTACAAGCCGTCAGAATCATGTAAAAAGAAAATATTGTACAGATCTACATGGGCCATCACAACAGCTTGATTAAATGTTTCCGGACTAGCGATGCCTTCTACAATCCAGCAATATCTCCCATAATCTGCGGCACCTCTGGGACTCACTGGTAGTTTGGCATCCTGTCTACGGTCAGCCGGAGTAAAGACATTGAGATACAGGCAGTCCTCAGATGTGGGAGGGAGCTTGGTTTTGGCTTTGATCAGATCTTTAAAAAGTTTCATCCCTTCCTCGTTCTGCAGACACCTAAAAGAGAAAATCTGGATATTAAATCGCTTCCATACCGGGCCAATTCTGGCTTTCCTCTCCTACATGTACAAATCATCTTTTTTTTTTGCTAGAAAATTACTCAGAACCCCCAAACATTATATATGTTTTTTTGTTTTTTATCAGAGACCCTAGGGAATAAAATGGCAGGCATTGCATTTTTTTTTCACTCCGTTTTCAAACACAATTTATTTGGCAAAAAAAAAAACACTCATGAATTAGAAAAAAACAAAAAACGTACAGTTAGCCCAATTTTTTTGTATAATGTGATGTTATGCTGAGTAAATAGATACCCAACATGTCATGCTTTAAATTATGCACTGAAAACAAGAAACAAACAGAGAGCGCATCGGCCTATTGCATTATCCTCAAAGTAATGAACTTTAATAGGGTAAAAGCAAGGTACCCACAAACGAATGTTTTGGTACAGGCATATCTCATAAAAGGACTCATGTGTCTGCAGTATCTCGTCATGGATGGATAAAAGCGTCCATAGATAGGCTGACACGTTTCGAGGTCTTGCCTCTTCCTCATGCACACTCATGAAATGTTGCCAAACTTTGGTACATAAAAATCTCCATAGGCGATGTTTTAAAACTTTTTACAGGTTACCAGTTTAGAGTTAGAGAGGAGGTCTTGTGCTAGATTTATTTCTCTCACTCTAACATTCGTGGTGATACCTCTGGGGTCTATAAATCCCCACATCTCGCTTCTAGGCTGCAAAGCCTGAGATCAAAAAAACAAAAAACGATCTTGGCTTCCCAGACGGAAAAAACGATCTTGGCTTCCCAGCGTTTACATCTGCTGAGGCCAGACGTGACGTCATAACATCCCATCCGGCCTCTGAAGGTCATAGAGGTTGCTGGGGACCATCTGGTCCATGGGATTCTCTATGGTAAACGCCGCCGCTAGCCAACTCATTTTCCGGCACGCTGATTGCACGGGCGAGCCGGTAGAAGCACAGGAGGGCGGCGGGAGGGGCCCCCTCTGTCCCCTGTAAATACAATCAAGCAGATGAACAGCACAGTGCAGGGAATCACCAGCAGAAATGGAGGCGGTACCACCCTAGAGGTGCCACCACACCAGGACCAGGCCATAGCAGAGCAAGACAGGCAGCTTCCTAAGCTGCAATACAATCAATTTCTTTTTTAATTGGATTTAGATACGCTTTAAAAATTAGACAACAGCTATGCAGAAAATAGAACAGAATAGAAGGGAGATCAGATTATGCAGACTGCTGAGCTCCCAAGTGAAAATGGATCCCCTGTATCTTGATAATGTCATATCAGAGAGTCTAAATTGCTTTACAAATTGCAATAAGCGTTTACCCACTTGCCGACCAGCCGTCGTACTTTTACAGCGGCAGGTTGGCTCTGTCCAGTGAAACGACTTACCTGTACGTAGCTTCGCAGAACTGCTAGCGGAGGCGCGCACCCATTAACCACAGGGGGAGCCAATCCGCGGGTCCGGCGGCAGTGATTGCCGGCCGGGCACCCATGATCGCTCCCTGTGGAGACAGAACGGCGCTTGTAAACACACCAGACCGCTGTTCTGTCAATTACGAACACCGGGATCCTGTTTTCCTCTTATTTGGGAACACAGGTCTCTGTGTTCATGCAGCATGTCCACGCCCCACACAGTTAGAAAGCACCCCGTAGGGACACATTTAACCCTTTGATCGCCCCCTGGTGTTAACCCTTTCCTTGCCAGTGTCATTATTACAGTAACAGTGAATATTTGTAGCACTGATTACTGTAGTAGTGTCACTGGTTCCCCTAAAAGTATCAAAAATGTCAGTTAGGGGTCCAATCTGTCCGCCGCAATGTCACAGTCCCGCTAAAAATCGCTGATCGCCGCCATTACTAGTAAAAAATAAATAAAAAAAATCACATAAATCTTCCCCTAGTTTGTAGACGTGATAACTTTTGCGCAAACCAATCAATATAAACCTATTGGGATTTTTTTTTATCATAAATATGTAGCAGAATACTAATTGGCCTGAAATGATGAAAAAAAAAAAATATTTTTAAATTTCTTTTTAATGGGAATGTTCTATAGCAGAAAGTAAAAAATATTTTTTTTTCAGAATTGTTGATCTTTTTTTGTTTATAGCGCAAAAATCGCAGAGGTGATCAAATACCACCAAACGAAAGCTCTATTTGTGGGGGGGGGGGGGATATCAATTTTATTTGGGTACAGTGTCGCACGACCACGCAATTGTCAGTTAAAGTAACGCAGTGCCGAATCGCAAAAAATGGCCTGGTCATTAAACCCAAAAGTGGAACTTCCGCTTTAAATACTCCTGACCCCCTGACATGCCACATTTGGCATGTCATTTTTTTTGGGGGGGGGGGGGGAGCGGGTACCTAGATTTGACAGGTACCCGCTCCCACTTCCGCTCGGCTTACCTAGGCAGCTTGAGCCGAAGTTCTCCTCTCCCCCACCCTCCCTGCAATCTTCCGAGACACGTCATAGGTCCCAGAAGATTGCCTGGCCATCCACGACACGCAGCGCGACTTGCACATGCGCAGTGTGCACCCGGCTGTGAAGCCGCAAGCTGTCACAGCCGGGTGCCCACACTAGAGATGCCGGCCCCGCCGAGAGGAGAGGGAGAGGAGCGAGGCTTCGGGCGGCCGCATGGCTGGACCATGGGACAGGTGAGTGTGTGTTTATTAAAAGTCAGCAGATACACTTTTTGTAGCTGCTGACTTTTAATAGACATAAAAACGGGTGGAACTCCGCTTTAGGGGGGTAAATCCGTCCAGTTCAGAAGTGATTAAAGGATTTATAATATTACAAAATATTAAACACACTTGTTTATTATAAACATTAAAGGACAGCTGTAAATATCTATGTGGGTGGAAAAGGTTCATCGGTTCAGTGACAGTTGTCGGCACAAAGGTGAAGGAAAAAATTGCTGACACTCCGAAATTCTCACACAGACTGAGCTGAAGAGTATTCTGATCTTGTGACAGTTCAGGGACGATGATAATGACAGATTATTCTGGTGTCACAGTGAAAAAGGTTGACCTTTGGATTTATTCCCAATAATACAATGTAACAAACCAATGACTGGCTGAGGCAGGAAATGTAACTTTGTATCTGTATATTGTATCTATTGTATTTTAGTATTATAATAAAATAGATGGAAACCAGGACTGGTAGAGGAGCTCCAGGAGCTCCAGTCTCGTCCCAAAAAATTAAAATCAGCAGCTACAAATACTGTAGCTGCTGACTTTTAATATAAGGATACTTACCTGCCCCTGGATCCAGTGCTGTCCTCACCCGAGCCGATTCTTTAATCCAGGCGCCGTCTTTCTTACTAAAAGGGAAATCAACAGTGCAACCTTGCTTCCAGCTGCCCATGAATGAGTCGCGCTGCGCTTTGTGAATGGTCCCGCAGTCCTCTAGGACCTGCGATGTGTCCCAGAAGGCTACAGGGTAAGGAGGGGGGCTGAACTTCGGCTTACCGCAGCGATCTGGCTGGAAGTGGGAATGGGGGGGGGGGGGGGGCAGGTACCTGTCAAAATCAGCCCCCCCCCCCCCCCAAAACAAAAAAAATGTGCCAAAATATAATGGAAGGAGTGGCGGAAAGTGGTACTTTCCATTTTGGGTGTAGTTCTGCTTTAAAGCCTCTTTTAGATCAGCAGTTGGGGGACAATAAAAATGCACAGTTGGGCCACACTTTTAACCCCCGCCCCTTAAGCTGTAGTGGCAGTGGTTGGGGAATGTTTACATGCCAGAAAAAAAAACCTCTAACATGTTGCGATCGGTAAGCACAGAACACAACCTATTCAAGCGAAAAGGCAAGTGCTGCAACTGCTTGCAAATGGCCCCTGCCCCCACCTATAACGCCTTCACAGCAAGGAGCACATGGAAGGGCAATGCATGCAAAACAAAACCAAGGAAAATTCACCAACCAGTCTGCTACCAACTCAATTATCCTGTCTAACAGTATGCGTTCAAAAACAGGGCTTTAGTAAAGAATTTATAAAAACAGGGCGGGAGCCTGCGGTAAAGAGAGAAGCTTGTTTGCATGCGCGCAGGCTGCTGCCAAGCGTAGTCCCAACCAAGGGATGTGATTTCAGGTCAGGAGGAAGGTTGCTACAGCACCAGAGGGCCCTGGTAAGGGGGATCCCAGTTTGGTTTTGTTTGAGTCATCCATGATTTGGAATCAGCATGTTGGCAGTGCACCAGTCGACAATTCTACCAAGATGAGCCGCCGAATGGTATTTTTTTACGTCGGGGAACACCAAGCCTCCGAGTGTTTTAGGAAGGGACAGAATGTGGAGAGGAAGGTGAGGCTTCTTATTGGCCCAAACGAATTTCGAAAAAAGGGAGTGTAATTTTCTGAAAAATTTAGAGGGTAGGTGAATGGGTAGGGTCTGGAGGAGGTAGAGATACTTTGGCAAGATAAACATCTTGATCAGATTGCATCTTCCAAACCAGGAGTGGAGACCTCCACTCCACTTTTCTAAAAGGATGTGAGTAGAGGCCAGCAGGGGTGGGAAGTTAAGTCTAAACATATGGGCAAGATCCGAAGGAATTCATGTACCTAAGTACTGTAACGCAACATCAGTCCATTTAAACTTAAGACTCAACGCTAGAGCTTGTCGGAGGCGGGGTGACAGTGCAACTTCCATGGCTTCCGATTTGCCAAAGTTAATCTTTAAGCTGGCCAGTTTCCCGTAAATCTCAAACTCGCGGAGAAGGTTGGGAAGAGAAACAGTAGGATTAGTGAGGGAGAATAGAATGTCATCAGCATACGCCGAGATTTTATAATGCATGTCTCCAACTGGGATACCAGTGATATCAGGGTTCAGACAGATTCTGCATAGAAACGTTTTTTTAAGGCCAGTTATAGTGTACACAGACGGAATCCATTGGATAATTTTTTCCCCTAGACCGTTATGTTTGAGCACCGCAAACATAAAATTCCATTTTACACGGTCAAAGGCCTTCTCCGCGTCTGTCCCCACAAACACACTGGGTAAACGGGAGGTATTGGCCACATGGACAAGGTTAAGCACCTTGATCGTGTTGTCTCTAGCTTATCTGAAGGGTATGAAGCCTACTTGGTCTAAATGGATGAGATGCAGTAAGTGTTGCGCTAGCCTGTTTGCGAGAATTTTAGTAAAAATCTTAAGGTCAAGATTAAGGAGTGAAATGGGTCTGTAACTGCCACATGCCATTGAGTCTTTACCTTCTTTAGGGATTACGGAGATATGAGCCTTTAACGTGTTTCTACCAAAAGCTGCACCCGAGCTAGCCGCATTAAAACGTTTAAGCATATATGAACTGAGAATCGGGAGCAAAGTCGGATAATATTGTTAGGTAAAGTCATCTGGTCCAGGGGCCTTCCCAGGTTTCAGCGAGCTGGGGGTCTGCTGTAATTTAGTAGGAGTGATAGGTTGCTTGAGCTCCATCAGTACGTCCAACGATAGCTTAGGGAGAGAAGACGAGCAGAAGTATTCCTCTATTAAATCCTGGGGGGGGGGGGGGGGGGGAGAATCACGCAAGTTGTATAAAGAGGAGTAGAAGTCTTTGAACGTATCCGCAATCTGTTTAGGGAGAGATGCCTTCTTGATTTCGGGGGACACAACGTGTGGGATATAGTAGGCCATCCTAATATCTTGGACTGCACGCGCTAGGATTTTCCCATATTTGTCACCCCATTCGTAGCCTATCTTCCAGCTTCTTTGAAGAGCTGCTTTAGTCTTCTATTGGAGAAGGTCCACAATCTGTTTCCGGACAGTCGTCAACTCTAGGGCCAGTGTCTGGGAAGGCGTGTGTTTGTGACAAGCTTCCACTCTACAGTATGCAGCGTGGCGAGAAGAGATTGGAGCTGCTTGTCCCTCTCCCTTTTGAGTCTAGAGCCGTGCTTGATCAGGACACCCCTAATGACAGCCTTTTGAGCTTCCCACAGTATTCCTATGTCACAGGTCGGTCGTACAGAAATAGGCTTGGAGTTTTCTAGTTACACCTGCTAAGACCTCGCGGACGCGGAAGAGAAGGTTTCAGTCAGTTGGTAGGACAAAAGAGCGGGCGCGTGGTCAGACCAAGTCATATTCCCAATGGACGCAGAGAGAACCGCATGAAGTTGATTATGTGGGATCAGAAAGTAGTCAATCCTGGAGTATGTGTGGTGGACAGGTAAATAAAATGTATAGTCTCTTTCTCCGACGTGAAGTACATACCATGCGTTGACCAATTGAGCGTTATGAAGGGTTTGGGCTATGCGTTTATTAACGCGGGGAGGTACGGAAGAAGAGCCAGTAGACGTATCTAGCGTGGGATTCAGGGGAACATTACAGTCTCCCCCAACTATCATTTGACCCTCTTTGAATTCTAGCAAAGTGGTTATCAAGTGTGAAAAAAAAAATATCCTATATCCTATATAGCCTGAGTTAGGCGCATTGATAGAAGCAATTGTCACCCGGGTGTCGCCGATAAGACCCTTGACAAAGGCAAAACGGGCCTTGGGGTCAAACAGTATGGCTTGACAGGACCACGGTAGTTTATGTGAGATCAGGATGGAGGACCCTTTAGACTTTCCCTCCGCACTAGTTGCATGGTAAGCGGTCGGACAGAATCTGTTTTTCAGAATGGGAATTGTGTCATCTCTAAAGTGCGTCTCTTTCACAAGAGCAATATCCGTATGTGCCCGTCGCAAATCATGTAATAACATATGCCATTTTATGGGAATATTGAGTCCTTTAGCATTCAGTGAGAGTATATTCGGGGACAGGAGAATACAAGACACACAGAAAAAAAAAAAAAAAAAGGAGGGGGGGGGGGGAGAGGTTAGGAAGGAAAGAGCAAGAAGAGATAGGATAGGAAGAGAAGAGAAGTGCAGGAAAAAAGAAGTTACAAAGAAAGGAGGATCAGGAACAGGAGTAAAGAAGCAAATAAGGACACAAGGTATTCCAAATAAACTAAAAGAAGCAAACCTAAATGTTAAATACAGAAATATATGACAGATGCTGGACCAGCGCTTTTAAATCCACAGTGTGAGGGGAAAATTATAAAAAGTTAATGTAAACAATAGATATAAAAGCAGATATAGAGAATCAATATTTGGCCTAGGTGGGGATGTGGAAGGAGAAAGCCCAAGCAGGCCTGACTCCGTCCCGCTCCCAGCTCAGTGGAGTAACTGATCATACATGCAGTATAGTGAGATGACATGGCAAATCAAAAAAACGGAGAGCTGCGTACAAAAACATATATGGTAAGTATATCTACATAATATATTTTTTTATCACATTCTCTAAAATATCTGATCACCATATGTGTATACACCTTTGGAATTATTCGATGGTGTCCTAAGTCCCTTCCTCAGTGCTGCTTTTCCATCTCTCTTTTCCCCTCCTTTGCAGACTGGACGGCCTTCACCCGCCTCAGCCCCGGGTTAGACGGTTGCCTTTGGGGTGGTCTCCATTTCTAGTCATAGGTTACTTTATTTATTGGAATGTAAGTATTTGGACCCTATTTATATTTTTATTTGTGGAAAATTGGTTTTTATTCCTTTTTTATAAAAATTAGATTTTTGGATTCAAATACTAGTTTACAATTACAATTGCAGATATCATTTTTAATTAAAGGTCCTGATGAGTGGATGGAGAGCCACAAAATGCGTAGAGCTCACAGTTATGAAGACATATCTTTCGGGGACTGACTAAGTGTTGTTCATGATACTGTATATACATTTTTATGATATTTATTTATACAATATGGAATGTACTTTTATATATGGAATTTATCTACGTTATGTCAAGTCTTCCAATTGTGTATGTCTATATTTTACTTGTGTTTTTTATATAACTGTCAATTATGAAATATCCAATAAATTATTAATTACTATTCTGTGATTTTACATATCTTGTTTATTAGTAGGTGGCCGACCTCATACAAAGTCCAATGACCCATGTTTTCCTCTTTGTATATATGGTAAGTAGTAGTACCCGTGTGGTCAAATCTGTACATATGTGATGGGGCCACTCCCAGCACTCCCATAAAACAAAAAAACACACCCGTTTGGACAGGTAGAGAACGCGTAACGGAGAAAGGATTAATCAACCACTGTTTCCTCTCTGGGTCACTCATCAGGGGAGGAGCAGGAGAGAGAGAGGGGGGGAGGAGTGGGAGGGGAGGAGGGACCCGGGATCTAAGCCGCTTCTGAAATGAAAGGCGTCAGGCAAAGTACATTCGCCAAAACCTGACAGTTAGGGCTCCGTCTCCTACCCCCACACCCCTCACATCGACTACCCGCCGCCCCCCACACCCCAAGAGAGATAAGAACAAAACACCATAAGAAGCGGATAGGAATAGGGTGGGAGAAACAGTAGCGGAGCAATGATAAAAGGCATATTTCCTTAATGACGTCCGTTTATCCCTCAGCACCAAACACCCCCCCCCTCCCCCCTGGTCAAATCCCCCCCACAACCAATAGTGGGGATGGGAGAGTCCCAGATAGGGAACTGATCTGCAGGTAACCAGCGAGGATCAAACATAGCACCCAAATGTAACAGTAGCCTTCTCCCTCCTCCACAGCACTTTAGAGACAGCTGTCAGGCCTATATGACCACCAGGGCATGTGAAAAAGAAAAAGAAAAACAGTTTCCTCATGGTCGTTCATCAAGCCTCCAAATTGAAAAAAAGAGGGGAGTCTCATCACGAGGTAGCAGAGTTGTCAAGGACAGCTATGTGGGCTGGAAGGGCAAATTAAAGGTAGCTGGCAGCAATAAACACATCGCCATGTGAGTGAGGTGGCACCCGGAGCCAATGAAAATTTAGGGAGCAGGGCCCTAAATGCAAAAGTCAGTTACTGCAGTGGGGAGAAGGAAGATAGGTCCGTGATAAAGGTGCAGGGCGTCTAGCGCAGGGCAAGCACAGCAGAGGAAGACTCAGGACTCATGTGAATCCTCCGGGGAGGTGACACAAGATCTCCGTCTATTGCACTGCGGTCTGAGTTGCTGATTCCTTCAAGGCATAGGGAATGCACGCTGGCCAGAAAGATGTGGAAGAAAATTCAGCCAGTCCTGGATCGGCACTGGTTCGGTGCCCAGGAAAGCAAAGCAAGCCGGTAGATCAGACATGGAGCGGAGAGTGAAGGAGCGCTGGTCTCTCTGGAAGGTGACTGTGATTGAATACTCCCAGCAGTAAGTATAGCCTAGGATGTGTGCACGGTGCAAAAGAGGCCGAAGCATACCTCGTCTCTATAGCATAGCCTTGGAGATATCCGGCAGGATCTTAAGAGGTGCTCCATCGAATTCAACTTCACCTGCTTCCCAGGCCTTTCAGAGCACGGTCTCCTTGTAAGTGTAGTGGTGGACTCGACAGATGACATCTCTGGGTTTGTGCAAGTCTGGGGAGCAGGGCCCTAAGGCCCTGTGTATTCGGTCGAAGGAAAAGTTGTTAGGCATGTTGGTCCCCGCCACTTGTTCAAATATTGCAGTTGCCGTGGCCGCCAAATCCTCAGAGCCTGTGGCCTCTGGGAGTCCCCTGATACACAGGTTATTACGCCGACTCCAGTCTTCCATCTCTTCCAGGCGCAGTTGGAGTGATCAGAGTGAGACGACTGCATGGACTCCCAACATATCACCCTGCTTTCCAGGGACAGCAGGGAAGACTCCCCTGCTGTTAAGTAGTCTATCGCTGCCTGTATGTCCCTCTTAAGCTCCTGGACAGTTTGGCTCCACCCGGCAGATGAGAGTCTCTATGTCGGCTCTCGTGGGCAAAGACAGAGTTCTGCATCCATCTGCATAGCAGGAAACTGAGAAAAGTCTTGGGCCGCAGGGCTGAGGGCAGCCGGTGTGTCAGATCCCAGTTTCGAGAAGGTAGAGGCTGCCGGCGAGGCGGGTAGTTCAGGAAATCCAGAGGTCTCGCCAGAGAGGCCGCGTGGCGCCGCCATGTTGGATTCAGGAGAGGGTGGCTTGGAGTTCGGGAAAAAGCAAACAATATCCCCCAACAACTTTTAGTAGAGCCTCTCATTCTCCGCTTTTTGGTTGAGAGCATAGTATCCAAAAAGAGCTAAGTAAGCCAAACTGGTGAGGAGACAGGACGGAGCTCAGAGAACACACATCTCTACTGGACCATGTCTAAGCCACGTCCCCCCGATCCTATTTATTTCTGCACCTTTTCAGAGAACACATCCCGCACTTCTTTTCTTGCCTAGACAAGAATGATGTTTGCACAACCAGCAGCCTCTGGGATACCTGCCCCTTCCATCCCAGGCAGGCCCAGATGCTGCGCCATGTCATTAGTCGGCCAGCTGTCTCATACTGGTTTTTGTGACCAGACCTCCAATGATGCACATCAGGAAACCAGAAAAGACAAGCAGCCTACTGATGCTATCACAAAGGAAAATGGCAGCACAGGATCCAATGTACTGCAGAAGAGCCACAGATCCCTAAAGGACAAGCTGGGTTGCTGGACAAGAGCGTATGATTAGGGTGTTCAGGGAGGAAATATGGGCCTAAGGGCTGGTTTCAAAAAAAAAGAAGGAAGGAAGAAAGTATTCTCAAGTCTCATTCATCACATAAAATATTCCTCATTTCGGGTCAGTGGGCAGAGCCATGTAAATCATTGTTATGCACCCTATTGGTCAGATGCACATCCAGAACCGGTGGCGTATAGTCCAAATATAATAATATAGAGCCATTTAGTCTTATTGGACATCATCAGTGCAGTGAATGGAAACCATGACTTCTATGGAGGAGGGCTTGGAACCCAACAAGACAATATAACAATACAGGTTATGGTAAGAAGGAAGTAAAACAGTCAAAAAGGCCTCCAAGCGAATCAGTGCATAGCACAGTAAAGTCTTCCTACAACAGAAGGTATTCACAAGTCTTACTGATTTGGTTGGAAGGATTTTTGATAGTTTTAAGCCCCGTACACACGTACTAATCATTGGCCTAACGATCGGCCGTCTTTTGTCCAGGGCTGTCGTGTCTGTTGAAAACTGCAAACGAATTTTGTCGGCCAACAACAGCTGACTGCAAAAGTGATGTCATGTGATGGTTAACCTTCCTTGTCTTTTTTCTTTTCTGAGCATGCCCAGTCTTGCTCATCTGCTGTCTGTCGGCCGAAATCTGTACTGACTGGCGAACAATCGGCCGTTCTGGTGACGGACAACAAAAATGTTAAAGTCTGCACGACAGATTCTGTTCGGCCGAAAATGCGCTGCCGGAAGCATCATACTAACAAGCCTACAATCAGCCGATCGGTCGTCGGCCGAATATTTACGGCCGACAACCGGTACGTGTGTACGGGGCTTTAGTCCCCTTTGCCCATAATCTGTAAGGCTAAACTGACCGGATTTCCTGATGGTGACAACGATGGCGGTGGACCATCCCGGTGTAATGTTTGTGTGTGGGCTGTTTGTAGTCTCCACTAGTCGTGCATATATACCACGGTGACAACTAGAAGGCAGTTGTCACCTTATAACAGGAAGTGCTCAAACAAGGATATTCATGAATCTTGAGGGATCATTTTAATGAAAGCTGCAGATTTAACCACTTGCCGACCACCGCACGACTATCTACGTCGGCGGTCAGCCCCTCACAGGCAAAGTGACGTAGGGCTACGTCACTAGCTTGTGAGGATCTAGGGAGCAAGCGCGCGCCGCCGGAGGCGCGCTCCTACGTGGTCACGGACCCCCCCGCGCGTGTGACCGACGGACCCGATGTCCGCCGGTCACTCTGCGATCGTCGGGGGAGAGGGAGAAAGTCAGGCGGCTTGTGTAAACATGCTGCCTGTCATTCTCCCCTGGGTATGAAGGATGATCATACGGTTCTACTATGTAGAACCGTTGATCACTCTTCATACATCTGAAGCCACAGCCAATCAGTAGAAAGCACGCCCCTAGGGACACACATAGCCCCTCCCTTTCAAAAAAAGTTAATCCCTTCACTGCCAGTGTATTTTTACAGTAACAGTGCATATGTATAGCACTGATTACTGTAGAAATGTCACTGGTAACCCCAAAAGTGGCAAAAATGTCAGTCAAGGGTCTGATCTGTCCGCCGCAATGTCGCAGTACCGCAAAGAAAAACAAATCGCAGATCGCCGCCATTACGCGTTAAAAAAAAAACAACAAAAATCTTTCCCTTTGTTAGTAAACGCGATAACTTTTGCGCAAACCAATCAAAATACGCTTTTTGTGATTTTTTTTTACCAAACATAGGTAGCATAAAACAAATTGGCTGAAAATGTTAAAAAATTTAGATTTTTACATTTTTTTGGGGGGGAATTTCATATAAAAAAATGTGAAAAATATTGCTATTTTTGCAAAATTTACGCTCTTTTTTTGTTTATAGCGCGTGATCAAAAAAAAATCGCACAGGTGATCAAATACCACCAAAAGAAAGCTCTGTTTGTGGGAAAAAAAGGACGCCAAATTTGTTTAGGTACAGCGTCGCACGACCGCGCAATTGTCCGTTAAAGTCACGCAGTGCCGAATCGCAAAATACCCCCTGGTCTTTTAGCAGCCAAATCCTCCGGGACTTAAGTGGTTAAATAGATTTACAACCTTTAAAATGACAATAACCCATCAGCGATTGGGTTTATGTCTACTTTCAATATCATTTATCTTTAGACAGTCGGTGACCATTAGCAGCACCTGGCCAATCATCTCTTTTCTTCTCCCACCATACTTACATGGGAGGCTGTTCGGTGGCCTCTCTCACCCCATTCCAGCTTTCTGGGGGTCCTGATGTTGCAAAACGTAGCGGTCCAACCGGAGGCTTAGCGAAGGGGACCCCATAGAAGGCGTGCACCTTTCGGTCCGTCTCTTTGACCTTTAACGTTTTTCCAAGCAGTTTGCCGTACCGCGTGTCCAGCAGGGGCCTTCCATCCTCCTCGCCTCCTGCCATCAAAGCAAAGACATAATTCACTGAGTGATATCGTGTGCAAGGAAAGGAGAAGGTAAATGGCGGCTTAGTGTGAGGGAGGGGGAACATTCTCATATTTACACATTGCAAGGAGATGAGAATCCCAAAACAACAAGTCCTCAATTTGCTGATTTTCCCATTCATCACTAAATAACAGCTAAGAGATAGAAAGACAAGAATGGTGGCTGTTGAATGATGGAAGCAGATTTTTTTTTTTTTCCCTGGTTTAGACCTGTGACATCCTGAAGTGGAGTATATACGGGGAAAATTTTAAAAAAAGTTTATTTTTGCATACGTACCCGGCAGTTGGAGGATATCGTTTTTGTTTTCCTTACAAAAAGAGTTCCTCCAGTGATCTGTGTACACTCAGAGCCCCTCCATCACTCACATGGCGTGGATCAGATCTCAGTGTTTGCGCTCAGCTATGGCCCAGCCCAGCCTCACCTTTGTCTCACTGCCAGGTTATATGTACATAGATATCCTCTGCACAGATCTCAAACATTCCAAAGGTCTGCAGTGCCATAAACCCACATTTATACAGTAGATCTGTAGATAGGAGATGTGCATGCAGGGGGCAGACAAATGGAAATCCGCTACCAGGGCAACATTTGGCTCTGCTGAGCCTTGGTATGCATGTGAAGGTTGCACAATGTTGAGGATTGTACATGCTTTCATATGATGCTGAACTCTCTGACCCAACGTTCCTGGTCACATGACCAGCGAGTATTGTGCAAGACAATGCAGTCGCTGTTTATCGCTGAAAAACAATGAAATATCGCAAAACCCCACGGGGACCGGTCACCCCTCACTCTGCAGAACAATGACCAGTTAGCAGCACATCCGCTCTGCAGGAGAATGGGACATCAACCTAATATTATTATTATTATTATTATTATTATTATTATTAACTACAAACCCCCATTATATCGCGGTTCCGGTATCTTGAGGTTTTTTTTTTTTTTTCTGTAAGACCTATTACTATTGTTTTATTAATTAAATCATTGTTAATTAAATATTTATGTGTTTTTCATTGCTCTTGCTCTGTCTCGCAGTATCTTTTATGTGTTTAGATGAGTTTCTATTGTTTTAAAAGTGTGTTTAAAGACCTTAAAATGCTTTTACAAGTACAGTGACAGTTATAAAAACATGCCTAGAGTGTATTTAAATAGGGTATTTCTATTTTGCGGATTTTCACTTATTGCGGGTGGGTAACCCCAGCGATGGGGGGGGGGGGGGTTTACTGTATTTGGTGGCTTTAAAAATGATTTACATAAAGCGTAAAATGCAATACAGAGAACACCCCCCCCCCCCTGTATGTAGTAGCAGTCAGTGTGCCCCTCTGTATGTAGTAGCAGTCAGTGTGCCCCCCTGTATGTAGTGGCAGTCAGTGTGCCCCTCTGTATGTAGTGGCAGTCAGTGTGCCCCTCTGTATGTAGTGGCAGTCAGTGTGCCCCTCTGTATGTAGTGGCAGTCAGTGTGCCTCTCTGTATGTAGTAGCAGTCAGTGTGCCCCTCTGTATGTAGTGGCAGTCAGTGTGCCTCTCTGTATGTAGTAGCAGTCAGTGTGCCCCTCTGTATGTAGTGGCAGTCAGTGTGCCCCTCTGTATGTAGTAGCAGTCAGTGTGCCCCTCTGTTTGTAGTGGCAGTCAGTGTGCCCCTCTGTATGTAGTGGCAGTCAGTGTGCCCCTCTGTATGTAGTAGCAGTCAGTGTGCCCCCCATATGTATGTAGTAGCAGTCAGTGTGCCCCTCTGTATGTAGTAGCAGTCAGTGTGCCCCTCTGTTTGTAGTGGCAGTCAGTGTGCCCCTCTGTATGTAGTGGCAGTCAGTGTGCCCCTCTGTATGTAGTAGCAGTCAGTGTGCCCCCCATATGTATGTAGTAGCAGTCAGTGTGCCCCTCTGTTTGTAGTGGCAGTCAGTGTGCCCCTCTGTATGTAGTGGCAGTCAGTGTGCCCCTCTGTATGTAGTAGCAGTCAGTGTGCCCCCCATATGTATGTAGTAGCAGTCAGTGTGCCCCCTGTATGTAGTAGCAGTCAGTGTGCCCCTCTGTATGTAGTAGCAGTCAGTGTGTCCCTGTATGTAGTTCTCTCACCTGCACACAGGCCTGCGAGCAGCAGGCAGCACAGCACAGCTCCTTCACTCCTCATCTCCTCTCTGAAGTAAATGACAGCATCAGATGCAAAGAGTTACATATGGAGGGGGCTGGACTGGTCCTGGCTGCTGATTGGCCATAGAGGCTTTCATTGAAGGAATGATGGGAAGTTTTTTCCATTGCCCAGGCTGGAGGAGGAGGACCTGTCACTGTCACTATCTGTGAGATCTCACTGCTGAACACTGACATTCCTCTCTCCCATATACATTCACTGGCCACTTTATTAGGTACATCTGTTCAATTGCTTGGTAACACAAACTGATAATCAGCCAATCACATGGCAGAAACTCAATGCATTTAGGCATCTAGATGTGGTGAAGAAGACTTGCTGAAGCCCAAACTGAGCATCAGAATGGGGAGGAAAGGGGATTTAAATGACTTTGTACCTAATAAAGTGGCCGATGAGTGTAAGTCTGCACAAGTTGTCAAGCGCACTCATACACTTTTTTCAATACTGTGCATGCAAGAACCATATATGGAATGAAGAGAACCCTCAGCAGGCACAGAGCTGTGCTGCAAATACAAACCACGATCTGTCACTGGGGCTGAGTGTCCACTAACATCAGGAGGGGGTTGTAGGTTGCAGAGAACAGAATCATGTGACTTCATTTTCGGGATTTAGTGCCGGTTCACACTATAGCGTGTGCGGCGATCGCATGTAATATCGGAGCGCACTGCTCCTTCATTACATGCGATCGGATGTGCAGTGCGAATTCAGCCATACACTTTGTATGGCTAGATTCGCACTGCACCCGCACAAAAGTCGCACATGACCCTTTTTTTCAGCCGCATCAGGATCGGATCGCACAGTGGTTCACACTTGTGCGATCCGATCCTGTGCGAACTGTCAGATCGCACTGCGATATGCGATTAAACTGGGGGTGTCGTTAACATTTCATTGACACCCCCTGCATATCGCATATGGCAGTGTGAACTGCCAGATGTGCGTTTGCGATGCGGGAACAGGCTGCGAATTCACAGCCTTCCCGCATCGCACAAGTGTGACCCGGCACTTAAGTTCCCCAGCCATCCCTGCACAGCTCTACACACCTGCTGTGCCCATTATGAGGGGTTCCCACCATCCCAGTGCTGAGTTCCTGGGTCTGCATGTACCTGTTGTGGGTGGCCTCCGCCCTTATTATTCTTAGTAATTACAGTAATTAAAGTATTCATACCCCATTGACATTTTTCACATTTTGTCATGTTACAACCAAAATAAGTAAATGTATTTTATTGGGATTTTATGTGATAGACCAACACAAAGTGGCACATAATTGTGAAGTAGAAGGAAAATGATAAATGGTTTTAAACATTTTTTACAAATAAATCCATTTACAAATCCAATAAATATAATAATGTCCATTTATAAATCCAATACATTAGTATCCCCCCCCCCCCCCTCCCCAGGGTTGTTGTCCTGCTGGAAGGTGAACCTCTGCCCCAGTCTCAAAACTTTTGCAGACTCTAGCAGGTTTTCTTCTAAGAATGCCCTGTATTTGGCTCCATCCATCTTCCCATCAACTCTGACCAGCTTCCCTGTCCCTGCTGAAGAAAAGCATCCCAACAACATGATGCTGCCACCACCATGTTTCACAGTGGGGATGGTGTGTTCAGGGTGATGTGCAGTGTTAGTTTTCCGCCACAAATAGCGCTTTGCTTTTGGGCCGTAAAGTTCAATTTCAATCTCATCTGACCAGAGAACCTTCTTCCACATGCTTGCTGTGTCCCCACAGGACTTCTTGAAAACTGCAAACAGGACTTCTTATGGCTTTCTTATAACAATGGCTTTCTTCTTGCCACTCTTTCATAAAGGGCAGATTTGTGGAGTGCCAACTAATAGTTGTCCTGTGGACCGATTCTCCCACCTGAGCTGTGGATCTCTGCAGTTCCTCCAGAGTTACCATGGGCCTCTTGGCTTCTTCTCTGATGAATGCTCTCCTTGCCCGGCCGGTCAGTTTAGGTGGACGGCCATGTCTTGGTAGGTTTGCAGTTGTGCCATACGCTTTCCATTTTTCAGATGATGGATTGAACAGTGCTATGTGAGATGTTCAAAGCTTGGGATATTTTGTTATAACCTAACCCTGCTTTAAACTTCTCCACAACTTTATCCCTGACCTGTCTGGTGTGTTCCTTGACCTTCATGATGCTGTTTGTTCACTAAGGTCCTCTAACAAACCTCTGAGGGCTTCGCAGAACACCTGTATTTATACTGAAATTAAATTACACACAGGTGGACTCTAATAAATAATTAGGTGACGTCTGAAGGCAATTGGTTCCACTAGATTTTAGTTAGGGGTATCAGAGTAAAGGGGGGTGAATACAAATGAACGCCACACTTTTCAGATATTTATTTGTAAAAAAATTGAAAACCATTTATCACTTTCCTTCCACTTCACAATTCTGTGCCACTTTGTGTTGGCTCAAGGCACTGTATGAATCAGATGAGATTTGTAAAGATTTAATTGTTACAACGGATTGGGAAATCTGATTGGATGATCTCCAGTGAACATTGGCCCGGAGGCAAAGGGTTGGACGGCAGCCAGATCCAACATGTAAGATTACATCTCCCATTCATGGTTCATTACTAGGCTGACCTTCTCCCTCTCTGCTCCGCAGCTCGCAGCCTTCCCACCAGCAGGGTCCTTCCTAAATATATTCAGTCACATGATCAGCTATGGTGGGAGTTGGGGTCCCCCTGTGAGTCAGGGGGAAGAGCAAAATGAAACAGCAGAAAAATCACTTACTATTTACATTTTTACAGCTATTGCCAGGTTATTAGCAGTGGAAAATCCAAGTCTGTGTTTTTTTTTTTTTTTTAATTTAGGGAGCCCAGCACACCACAGGTAACCAAATCCTGGCAGAGTGAGCTTATCACAGTGTCAGATGCACCAGAATTTATGCAGAATTTTGTCAATTTATAAAAAATTCAGTGGATGAATGGCACAAGTATTTACCCAGCCACCACAAATTCTGACTGTATTTTGCCTAATCCAGCAATTTCCTGTAATTGTCAACTCCATCTATTGGCCGCAATGCATTTTTTTCTCTTGGAAAGCAGGAAAATACCGAATTATGGCCACTAGATGGAGCCGATGATCATAGGAAATCAACAAATTAAGCAAAGTATGGCCAAAATCCTCTGGTGCAGATTCAATCCCTGTCATATAAAACACATGTGCTGGGAAGATTTTTCCGTTTAGAATGATTGGTGAATGTCAGATTCACTGCTTTAAAAATATACTCATCTTTGTTTAGGTACATAATAATATACTTAAAGTCGGTATCTTTACAAGTCTGCAAGATTAAATTCCTGACATGTCTCAATATAAAGTAGAAGTTATCCAAAGCTCCACCTCCACCATCCATCCTTGAGCTCCAGTCCAGTGACTTTGCCTAGGCTGAGATGATGTCATCAATATGCTGCAGGCAGGAGGAAGCATTTATTTATTTATTTTTTACAGATACTTCAATTTGCGCAGCGTTTTACATATACACTATATTGTCAAAAGTATTGGGACGCCTGCCTTTACACCCCCATAAACTTTAATGGAATCCCAGTCTTAGTCAGTAGGGTTCAATACTGATTTTGCCCACCCTTTGCAGCTATAACAGCTTCAACTCTTCTGGGAAGGCTGTCCACAAGGTTTAGGAGTGTGTCTATGGGAATGTTTGACCATTCTTCCAGAGGCGCATTTGTGAGGTCAGGCACTGATATGGACAATAAGGCCTGGCTCACAGTCTCCAATCAAATTCATCCCAAAGGTTTTTGTATCGGGTTGAGGTCAGGACTCTGTGCAGGCCAGTCAAGTTCCTCCACCCCAAACTCCCTCATACATGTCTTTATGGACCTTGCTTTGTGCACTGGTGTGCAGTCATGTTGGAACAGGAAGGGGCCATCCCCAAACTCTTCCCACAAAGTTGGGTGCATGAAATTGTCCAAAATGTCTAGGTATGCTGACGTATTAAGATTTCCCTTCACTGGAAGTAAGGGGCCAAACCCAACCCATGAAAAACTGGGCATCCCCAGCGATTAATGCGGTGTTACACTCGTTTTTAAGTTTGTTAAAAGGCAGCAGCTACAAAAAGTGTAGCTGCTGACTTTTAATGAACACATTCACCTGTCCCATGATCCAGCAATGCAGAAGCCTGAAGCCTCTCTTCTCTCTCTCCCACCTCTCCTCGGCGCCAGCATCACAAGTGTGGGCACCCGGCTGTGACCCCCTCAGTGGCCAGACACGTCACAGGTCCCAGAAGATTGCAGGGAGGGAGGGGGAGAGGAAAACTTCCACTCAAGTCACCTAGGCGGCCCGAGCGCAAGTGGGAGCGGGTACCTGTCAAAACTAGATACCCCCCCCCCCCCACAAATCGGTAGTCGGTTGTGACATCTTTGAGCCGAAAAAACGAAGGACGAGTTTGAAAATTTTCTGCCGAACAAGCGATAAATTGAAAGGTTTCTCGTCCAAACTGTTTGCACTAGGTATATGTGAAAAAAAAAAAAACAAACAAAAAACTGATTCATTTATGTCCATTAAACGATTTATCCATCATTACATGATGGCACGATCATTTGCTCTCACGGCAAAGTGTTTCTTTTTTTCGAAAATGAGTTTGAGCAATTTTCCGTATAGTGTATGGCCAGCATAAGACTGGGATGCCATTAAAATGCATCTGCGTGTAAAGGCAGGTGTCCTAATACTTTTGGTAATATAGTGTATTGTCTATACATTGTTTTTTCAGGCTTTATGGCCAGACACATGATAACTGGTTCTGAAAAATCCCTTTTATGTTTTTTTTTTCCGATGTGGATATGATGTTTGTTCCTGGCTCAGAATTGTCCTTAAGAGCCGGTTCACATATGAGCGATCCGACTTGCCGGGGCGACCTCACAGGTCGCGGTGCGCAGCTCGCACCGTGACCTCGGAGCGGCCGGCGCGGACTTCATATCATTGAAGTCAATGCAGGTTGCTCCGGGTCGCCCCAAAGAAGCTCCGGACCCTTTTTCTAAGTCGGAGCGACTTGTGTCGCTCCTATTAGAACGGGTCCACAGCTTCTCTATGGCAGGCGACCCACGGCGACCTGTCAGGTGACCAGGTCGCCTGACAGGTCGTCCCACTGTGAACCGGCTCTTATTCTTATCAGGTCTGTGCTGACCACTTGTGTTTGTTGTTGCCGATTTTATTTGTCATGTTTTGTACAATTCTTGAAAATTAATAAAAAGAAAGAAAAAAAGAGATACATCTTGGGTCCTCGCTGTCCTGTGACACCCCAGGTGAGATCTGGAGGAACTTACCAGAGCAAAAACGCTGATTGCACCCGCTGATTCCTCAAATATGGTCACCAAGTTGGGTTCAATGTTGTCCTGCACCCAACAGGGAGCCACGACCTGGTCCAGGAAGCCATAATTCCCAGGCACCCTGTCCGTCCTTGGTGCTGGAGACAGAAAGATAGACCTGGTCATAATGGAAATCTGTTCCAGCATTTCATGTCAAAGTGTAGGTAGAAGCGAGATGTATAGTAACTAAGTAGAACTACTTCACTACTGTACTTAAGTACCGAAAGGCGGTATCTGTACTTTCCTAGAGTAGAATTTTTTTCTCCTACTTCCACTTTTACTTCACTACATTTTTTCGATGATTTCAATACTTCTACTCCGATATTTTTTTTTTGTGCTGCATAGTTACTCGTTACTATTGTAAAAATTACCACTGCCAGAACAGTAGATGGCAGGTTTCATGAAGCTCAAAACATGTGTATTATCAGCGCATACGAAAATAAATGCTACTGTATGTATAAATAAAAGCTGCATTTGAAATAATAAAAAACAATATGATGTTCAAACTTTTGACTTCTTTCTTTAATAACTACATAACACAGTACTTGTACTTTTACTTTCAGTACTTGAGTAGCAATTTTTTTTCCAAAACTACTGGTACTTTTACTTTCAGTACTTGAGTAGCAACATTTTTTAAAAAACTACTTGCAATACTTAAGTACAAAAAATGTTGAATACTTTAGTACTTCTACTCAAGTCACTTTTTGATCGAGCACTTGTACTTTTACTCAAGTATGGGTTTCGAGTACTTTATACAACTCTGGGTAGAAGCAGAGACATCACCGATCAGGGCAGTGATACATTGTATCATTTATGGAACAGATGGCCCAAACAGAATATTACAAACAGGCGTGTCCGTGAGGAAAAACAGGAATTGCATTGGCTTCAACGGGAGAGGAGAAATGATGGCAGATTAAAGAGGAACGGCACCCAAGGTATCATAAATGATATTTAAAAAACCTATAAACTGTCTCTGAAAATGTAATAAACATACTTACAATTCCATGGAGTCCAGCACCATCTTCTTGTAGAAAACGTTTCCCTTACTCTGCTCTGTTCCTGGTGCCACTATCAATGGAGTTCCATCTATTGCACAGTCTCAGATGCGTTACGGGTCTCTTCAAAGTGTTACAGATATGTCACCAGCTTTCTGGTAGACACCCGTGGCATATCTGTGCATGTGTCCTGTACACCTCTGAAGGTCCAAAGGGTGAAAGCCCACTTTAAGAACTTTTTACAGCTTTTAGGCTTAAATACAAATAAATAGAATAAAAAAGAAAACGTAATAAAAAGAAACAAAACTGAAATGCCACTTAATAGAAGTATCTTTTTTGTTATTACAGTTTTCTGTGCCCCAGGGGAAAAATGTTGTATTTTGTCCCATCTTCCCGTGGAAGGCTAGCTACATGGCCAGACGGGTTGCCCTACTCCCCAGACCATCCGCCAATGCAGCTAGGTGCTTGTCTCAGGAAAGTGCTTGGAGATATGCTCCAGCTACCAATGCAGCCGTCTCCTTGCTAGCTGCGTTGGTGGATGCCCTTGGGAAAGCGGAGCTTCCTGTCTGACATCATAGCTAACATATGCCCAGAGCATGTAGGAAGATTGGACAAAGTAGTACATATATTTATCCCCTGGGGACAAAAAATAAATAGGACTTCTTCCTTAAATAGCTTTTTAGTGCATTTTTTTTTCTTTGTGCTCTACATGTTTTGTTTTTTATCCATTTATAGTAAAGCCGATATATCGGGGGCCGATATGCACTTTCCCTGATATATCGGTATCGGCCCCCAGAACTGGCCCATATTGCCGATACTTTTTTGACGTCATTCTGCCTTCTTAGGCCGCCTCCCTCACCTTGGACAGCCTCGTCTGGAGTCGGAACTAGTCTCGCGGGAGTGTATCACAGCCATACGCCCACCCACAGCAGCCCGGTGCCACCCACATCCACAGGCCCTGTACCAGCCAGCCACAGGCACTGTACCAGCGAGCCAGCCAGCCAGCCACCCACAGGCCCTGTACAAGCCAGCCAGCCATCCACAGGCCTTGTACCAGCCAGCAACAGGAAATGTACCAGCCAGCCACCCACAGGCCCTGTACCAGCCAGCCACAGGCACTGTACCAGCCAGCCACCCACCTACCACAGGGTGCCAGCCAGCCACCCACCACAGACTGCCAGCCAGCCACCCACCACAGGCTGCCAGCCAGCCACCCACCACAGTGTGCCAGACAGCCAGCCACCCACCACAGGGTGCCAGCCAGCCATCCACCACAGGGTGCCAGCCAGCCACCCACCACAGGGTGCCAGCAAGCCTGCCATTAAGCATTGAACAAAAATGAACATGTTCAGTACCAGATTTGTGTAAACATAGAAACACAGAATGTGTCGGCAGATAAGAACCATTTGGCCCATCTAGTCTGCCCAATATATCTGAATCCTATGAATAGTCCCTGGCCCTATCTTATATGAAGGATAGCCTTATGCCTATCCCATGCATAAAAAATTGCCTTTATTTTTCAAAACTGTAAATGTACAAAATATCGGCCCATATCGGCCAATACTGATACGTTGTGACCAAAATATCGGTATCGGCCCTGAAAAAACCATATCGGTCCATCCCTAATTTATAGATATATTTTGTTGTTGTTTTTATTTTTACAAAGCATCCAAATAACGACTGGAAAAATGTAGAGACAGTGCATCTTTTTTATTTTTGCTTTTTTTTTTTTGGTCTTTTTTTATTTGTATTAGATTTTTTTTTATACAACATAACAATAAATATATAAAAAAATAAAGAAAACAAATTCTCCTCCCAAAAAAAAAGAAACCCAAGGAAAAGGCCCATAAATGTTTCTGTACTTTATTTTTGTTTTTTTTACTTTAGTTTTTGTTTTTTTTCTTCACTGATAAAGATAAAACTGGAAACTAATTTTTCTTACTTTTCTATGTTTTTCTATTATGTTATTAGAGGGCTCAAATATTACAATATAGCTAGGGGGGTAAAGTATAATTTATTCCATGGGGGTTGTCTGCCCCCTGCTGCTTTTATTTTGTATTGGGGAATAGGGATAAAAAAAAATACTTTAAAATGAAGACAAATCAGAATCACATCCTCAGAATACAGTTCAGGTGCCAAAAATGTAAAAGACACAAACACATCAGAATCATCAGACAATCAAGACAAGGAAATACATTTGCAATGTAGGAAGGGGTGATGGGTCATCTCAGTCTCATGGGGAATGCATTGTTTTCAGTCAGTCCTGACAGGTAGACTTCCAGTTGAGAGGGGGGGAACAGTGACGCGCAATGACTAAACAGGAAACACATCCTGCATATATAATATTGTCCCCCCAGTCGAAAAACTCAAAACAATAGAAACACAAATATGAAACCTTATATTACATAGGATAATTTCCATGGGTCGTTCATTTTCCTTATATATAGATGAGAAAACCTTAAACAGGTTAGAGTTCTCCTTTAGCTCATCACTTTGCATCACCAATGACATTGATTAAACCACTTTATTGGCAGAAATGTGCGCAGTCTGCTCATAACTGGTAATGGTTAGACTGATCACCTGCTAAAGTTTGGTCAGATCAGGTCAGATTTGTCAGAACTAAAGGATATGAGCAGTACCAGGATGGCCATTTTCCTTCCCCAGGTAGGTGGGTCATATCTGAGTTCTGTCTGGTCCAGCCCAGATGGAAAACAATTGAGCTGCAAGTTTGAAGCTGGACTTGGTTGGCTTCACAAGTTTGTTGCACAATTGCAGCAAGTCCGCATTGCATGACTCCAGATCAACTTTCTTTGCAAACATTCTGTAAGTCTGCTACAAGTTCTGGTTTGGTTATGTTGTGCAATAGTCCTCCCACCACAGGGGTCACTGTGGCTGAATTTCCATGCTGTAGACTTGCAGAGCTCTTGACTCACAACTGCAACTTTTCTCTTGCTAGAGACTTGCCACGCAAAATTAGTTCAAATTGGAAAAGTGTCAACTAGAACTTGTGCTTGAAGTGCTCTGTGAGTGTACAACTTGCCAGTGAAAATGTGCAGCAAGTTACCAAGACTAATGGGCCATACACACTATAAGATTTTCTGAAGACTTTTTCCTTTAGACTTACCAAAACCATATAATATGAGGTCAAACCTAAACACTTTCAATTTGTATCCAATCTGGCAATCCCTTGCACTACATAGAAAAGGTAAATCTGAAGGAAATCTAACCACAAAAGTTGGATAGTGTGTATCCAACTTTACAATTCAACACTGCCACAAATCTGTGGCAAGTTATCTGGGAGGGTGCCAACTGGGAGACAGACGCAGAAGGTGTCTTCTCTCCCTGCAGGGTCATGTGATTTTCTGGAGAATGTTGAAGGACACGAGCAGTCCCTTATTTTTATTTTAGGCGTGGGGTCATGTTTGAGTCCTGTGTGGTCCAGAAAGTTACAGAATTATGGACTTTATTGGTTTTCTAGCCCTGCAGAGGCATGTGATGTTCTAGGGAACCCAAAAGGACACTAGCAGTCCCAGAAGGAAACAGCCATTTTTATTCTACAGGAGGGGGGATCACATCTGAGTCCTGTGTGGTTACAGAACGTGGACTTTATGAGTCTTTTCTCTTTCCACAGGGTCATGTGATGTTCCACGGGAAGGTGTGCGGAGGAGATTTTGGCCCCAAGGTGGAAGCCATCTGTGTGTGTCAGGTGTGATCTGTCAGACATTGGAAGCAAAGAACTGTATTCAGAGAGCAGAACTAGTCTGTAATACACACTGGTAGTATATGCAATTTTATACAGATAGAGAACACGTTTGACTTTAGGCCTTCTCGTCCAACATCAGTGCCTGACCTCACAAATGCACTTCTGGAAGAATGGTCAAACATTCCCATAGACACACTCCTAAACCTTGTAGACAGCCTTCCCAGAAGAGTTGAAGCTGTTATAGCTGCAAAGTAGAGATCGACCGATTATCGGCAACACCGCACTTTCCCCGATATATCGGAATCGGCCTTTGGATTTACCGATATTTTCATGATGTCATTGCGCCTGTTGCGCGCACACGTTCTGCCTTGTAACACCGCCTCCCACGCCTGCGCGGCCCATACGTGACATCATTTCACCGCGCGCTGCACACGTTCTCTGCCTTAAGACCGCCTCCCACGCCTCGGACAGCCTCGTGTGCAGCCAGCTACAGTCCGGTCTGGTCACGGTGCCAGCCATCCACCCACAGGCCCTGGTCTCAGCCACTCACGGCAGGGTGTCAGCCGCCAGCCGTTTGACCCACAACACAACAGGGTGCCAGCCGGCCAGCATCCAGCCACAAGCCAGCCACCCGCCACCGTGACCAGTGACCACAAAGTTTTCCAGCAAGCCAGCAGCCACCCACAACAGGCCAGTGTGAGTAAATGACACCAAGCCTGCCACCCACACAACAGGGTGACCCCAAGCCAGCCACCCACCACAGTGTTCCAGCAAGCTTGCCACCCACAACAGGGTGCCAGCAAGCAAGCCACCCACACTGCCAGGCGTCAGCCACTAACCCACAACAGGGTGCCAGCAAGCAACCCACACTGCCAGGTGTCAGCCACCAACCCACAACAGGGTGCCAGCCAGCCACCCACCCACCCAAACTGCCAGGCATCAGCCACCGACCCACAAGGGTGCCAGCAACTCAGCAAGCCACCCACACTGCCAGGCGTCAGCCACCGACCCACAACAGGGTGACAGCAGCCAGCCACCCCACAACAGGGTGCCAGCAAGAAAGCCACCCACACTGTCAGGCGTCAGCCACCGACCCACAACAGGGTGACAGCAGCCAGCCACCCCACAACAGAGTGCAAGCAAACAACCTACACTGCCAGGCGTCAGCCCCCAACCAATAACAGGGTGCCAACAAGCAAGCCACCCACACTGCCAGGCGTCAGCCACCAACCCACAACAGGGTGCCAGCAAGCAAGCCACCCACACTGCCAGATGTTAGCCACCAACCCACAACAGGGTGCCAGCAAGCAACCCACACTGCCAGGAATCAGCCACCAACCCACAACAGGGTGCAAGCAACCCACACTGCTAGGTGTCAGCCACTAACCCACAACAGGGTGCCAGCAAGCAACCCACACTGCCAGGCGTCAGCCACCAACCCACAACAGGGTGCCAGCAAGCAACCCACACTGTCAGGCATCAGCCACCAACCCACAACAGGTTGCCAGCAAACAACCCACACTGTCAGGCGTCAGCCACCAACCCACAACAGGGTGCCAGCAAGAAACCCACACTGCCAGGAGTCAGCCACCAACCCACAACAGGGTGCCAGCAAGCAACCAACACTGTCAGGCATCAGCCACCAACCCACAACAGGGTGACAGCAAGCAACCCACACTGTCAGGCGTCAGCCACGAAGCCACAACAAGGTGCAAGCATTGCCAGCAACTTTAGCAAGCCATTTTTTAATCTTTTTTGTGTCTTTCAAATTGAATTAGAGCTGGATGAGGAAAAGTAAAAGTGTGGTCTGGGACTATTTCTCATCTCAACCTTCTCCAGGAAAAGCAGCAGTGTGCAACACATGTACAAAACAACATAAGCATGGGATCAATAACTGCAAAAAACAAAAATACGTCAAATCTTTGGGCCTATCTAAGAGTTCATCGTATTGAATTGTATCATGCAGTAAAGAAGAAACAAAATGAATATCAATGTGATTTTGAAATACTTCCTCTGCTATCCCAGGCAACAATAACAGATGTGTTTCAGAAAAAAAATGTGTCACTGTCGAGAATCAGATGGAAGGTCCCAACTGCTGGACAGAGTAATCACAGAGATGATAGTCACTGATAACCAGCCATTTACAATGGTGTCTGACTCAGGATTTAAGCAGCTGATGTCTATATTTGAGCCAAGCTACACATGCAGAGTGAGAAGTATTAACCACTCTACTACCGCTCACGGTAATACTACTGCGGCAGAGTGGCTCGTTCCCGTCCAGTCACGTAGTATTAACGTGACTGGACTCCTCCCCTTCTGGGCGGCGCTTGCGCGCCGCCGGAGGCTCGCTCCCGCTGTTTTCATTCACAGCGGGAGTCGGGCCAGGGGAGGAGCAGCGGCGATCGCCGCTGCTCTTACCCGATCGTCGGGGATCGAGTCTGGAGATCCGCCCGCTGTGTGTAAACACAGCGGGCGGATCTCCATAGTGACAGGGAGTGACAGATCGGACTGTTCAGCATAGCTGGACATCCGATCTGTCCATGAATCACATAGTCACCTCCCCCCCTACACGTCAGTAAGCACCAGGCATACATTAACCCCTCCCTCTCCAATAAAATTAACCCCTTCCCTGCCAGTGTCATTTTTACAGTAACAGTGCATATATATAGCACTGATTACTGCAGTAATGTCACTGGTACCCCCAAAAGTGTCAAAAATGTCAGTCAGGGGTCCGGTCTGTCCGCCGCAATGTCGCAGTCCCGCAAAAAAAATCGCAGATCGCCGCCATTACGCGTTAAAAAAAAACACCAAAAATGACAGAAATCTTTCCCTTTGTTAGTAAACGCAATAACTTTTGCGCAAACCAATCAAAATACGCTTATTGCGATTTTTTTTACCAAACATATGTAGCATAAAACAAATTGGCCAAAAACTTTTAAAAAAATTGGTTTTTACATCTTTTTTGGGGGGAATTTCATATAAAAAAATGTGAAAAATATTGTTATTTTTTCAAAATAAACGCTCTTTTTTTGTTTATAGCGCAAAAAGTAAAAATCGCACAGGTGATCAAATACCACCAAAAGAAAGCTCTGTTTGTGGGAGAAAAAGGACGTAAATTTCGTTTGGGTACGGCGTCGCAGGACCGCGCAATTGTCAGTTGAAGTCGCACAGCGCCGAATCGCAAAAAGTGGCCTGGACGGAAGACAGCAAAATCCTCCGGTTGTAAAGTGGTTAACGAACAGAAGTGCTGGGAAAGATTCACCAAAAGGTCGTTGACAAAGTAAAGGCTATGCTGCAACCAGAGAATGCTGGCAACTCACTCTCATTCACGACTGACTGCTGGTCAGGACAAACAGAGTCAGGTGAGTCACTAATGATTCCTACATGCCACTTCATTGACAGCGGATGGACAAAAAGGCAATTGGTGTGGAATACAAAAGTGATGCAAGGATCCTACGCTGAGTACAGTAGAGAAATGTTTCTAGGCATGCTTGAAGAATGGGGACTCAACAAAGACAAAGTGATGCTTGTGCTACTTCGAGACAGTGGAGTAAACCTGCAGAAAGGAATGAGGCTTGATGATATGTCATACCTCAGTGTCATGGTACACAACACCCTCCAACTTTCAAATGATGGTCTGTCTAGCCAAACAGCTTTGATTGATATAAGTTTTGAGAAGCATGAACAGATTAAAAATGTTGTGCTTGCAAGTCTTTTGAATCCTCAATACAAAAACAATGCTTTCTCTTCTGATGATGTATTGGCAAAGGCAAAACAATGGCTGACAGGAGATATTCAACAGGAGGTGCAGGAGGTTCCTGACAAAAAAGACAAGTCCAGATCACTATTTAGATAATATGAGAGAGCAGCATGCTGCAAAAACAGAAAAATGTCCAAAAATACGTCAACGAACAGATTAGAATCTTCTTCATCGTGGTTGAATTGATCAGGACATTTTCAGTGTTTTATTGGGGCCTCATGCAGAGGATTCAATTTCTTCTGGATCTGCAATAATGAGCCTGGATGATGAACTTCATCTCTATTTGAAGGAACCAGAAATTGACAGAACAAATGATCATCTTTAGTGGTGGAAAGAAAATGAGGCACGCTACAAAATACTTGCTTCCCATGCTAGAAGATACCTCTCTCTCTCTGCTCCTCTGTCCTCCTCTCCTCCTGAGCATGTTCATGAAGTGGCAGCATTATATGAACAAAATAGAAGCCCTTTAACAGGTGACCATGGACATGCTGAAATGTTCTGCTTATTGCAGTATGATATTGTTCTACTTAACTGGGAGTATTGAAAAGAGTAGTGTCCACTCAAATTCACTGTGTAGCTGTTGTCTAGCTTTTTTTCTAGCAGTTTTGCACTGACTGCAGTAGTTGCATTGAGTGCCCTACTGCAAAGGTAGTCCACTGACTCCAATCCAATCCAATCCACTGTCTGACCTAGGCCAACTAAAAAGCCCATCCCCAGGTTTAAGTGATATTAAAGGAGGAGTCGTTTGGAGGTCTTTGGCTATATTGGAGTTGGTGCATATCCTGGTATCGGGTGTTTGTGATCCTGATGTCCTATATCCGCTCAAATTGACCCCCTATAACTTAAGGGGTCCACTTCATCCGGTAAGCCTGAATACACACCGGGTGTTCCTGCTTTTTGGTGGAGGTGTTAATAATATCAAGTGTCACCATTATTGATACCATCTACTTTCGGATATTCATTGCTATCACTACAGACTTTAATTTATGATTGATGGACATATGACCAATTTTGTCTCACTATATTTTTTTATACACTTTATTATATTATTAATATATTTTATTCTGCATATTTTTATATTTATATATATATATATATTTTTGTTTTGCACATAAGGTTTATGTTTGCACTAGTGTTTAGTTGAGCGCAATCTTATATTTAGCAATATTTATTTATTTCCATGCCTAGCTTTTTTCTAGCAGTTTAGCACTGACTGCAGTAGTTGCAGTGAATGCCATACTGCAGAGGTAGTCCACTGACTCCAATCCACTGTGTAGCTGTTGCCTAGCATTTTTCTAGCAGTTTTGCACTGACTGCAGTAGTTGCAGTGAGTGCTCTACTGCAGAGGTAGTCCACTGACTCCAATCCAATCGACTGTGTAGCTGTTGTGTTGCCTAGCATTTTCTAGCAGTTTTGCACCGACTGTACTGCAGTAGTGATTTAAAATTATTGCAGTTATTGAGTGCACTACTGCAGCAGTTTATTATGCATTAATGCACATCAGAATGATGTGAAACTAAATGTCCCTGCAATTGAAGTTTTCCTATCAGTTCCCATGCAGTTAAGGTGTGAAGAACGAGCCCTTAATGTTAAAACTGTTAATAAATAAAGTTTGATATGTTCAGTAACAGATTTGTTTCGAAATTTGTGTTTATTTTGCAAAATTTTAAATGTTTCAAAATATCGGCCGATACCGATATGCAATGGCCGAAATATCGGTATCAACAATGAAAAAACGATATCGGTCGATCACTACCGCAAAGGGTGGGCCAACTCAATATTGAACCCTACAGACTAAGACTGGGATGCCATAAAGTTCATGTGTGTGTAAAGGCAGGCGTCCTTATACTTTTGGTAATATAGTGTATTTTTACGTTCAATAAATACTTATTAACTAAGACTGTTAGTTCCATCTAGTGGCCATAATGTGGTATTTGCCCAAACCACATTACTTTTTTTTTTTTTTTTTATAAAAACATTGTACCTAGAGAGAAAATAGCCTACTAATGTTCAATTTTGCCCCCAATTCCATTGAACTAATATACATACATGCAGTTTTACAGGACTAATACATAGCTCCCAACTGTCCCTGATTTCGAGGGACTGTCTCTTATTTCGAAGGATTGTCCCTGATTTGGAATAAAGTCCCTCTGTCCCTCTTTCCTCCTCATTTGTCCCTCATTTTGGTCTGATCTATATAATTGTATATAAAATTCACTTTTTATCTTTCAAAAAGTGTTTCCCAAAGCTAAACCTTTCATCCAATTTCTAAATTGCTGCATTTGTAAATTCCAAAAGCCAGTATAAAGGAATAGAAGAGGTAAAAAGAAGCACTTGTGGGTTTAACTAATCATTTTTTTTTTTTTTGTATAATTCTCCTTTAACCAGTTCCCGACCACCCGCCGCCTTTTTACTGCGGCAGGGTGGCTCGTACAGGCAAAGCGACGTAGGTCTACGCCGCTCGCTCCCGGGGCTCTGGGTCGCGCTCCCGCATGCCCCCGCAATGGTCTGATTCAGTAAAGAACCGATCAGTCATCAGGTCCAGGCCAATGATTTTTGGCCTGGACCCGGTGATCGGTTCTGACCAATGACAGACCAACCTGTGCCTGTGTAATGTAAACACAGGCACAGGAAAAGGTTGTCTCTTCCCTCCTAGAGTCCTTTTGGATTCCAGCGTGAGAGAAGTGAGGATCAAATGTGATAACATCCAACAGCACACATACATACACCTAGCTAGGCACATTTAACCCCCCGATCACCCCCCAGTTAACCCCTACACCCCCTGTCACATTGTACACTATATACAGTATATAGCGGTTTTGCTGATTTATGCAATAGTGTGCCTTGTGACTTCATTTAGTGTTAGCGACAGTTAGTTTCTGTCTCAAATATGTTTAGGGTATCCACCATTCCCCCCATAAAGATTTAACCCCCTGATCACCCCCAATTAACCCCTTCACTGCCCTGTCACAGTGTCACTTTTATAGTGTACAGTTTCTTTTCTGATCACTATTATTAGTGTCACAGGTGACATTAGTTAGCGTTAACGCTAGTTAGTTAGCATCAGTCTAGGACAGCGCAGATCCCCGCCGCATAGTTAGAAATATAATTTAACCCTTTGATTACCAGTAACACACACAATACCACACATACACACACTAAACACCTCCATTACTAGTATCTGAATGGATCAATATCTTTGATCTGATCATAGCTATACAAGTGTCCCCAATAGTTTAGGGTTCCCAAAACGCAGTGTTATCAGGATCGGTCACGACACCTGCCAGCACCTGCGTTTAGCCCCTCCGCCCAGCCCACCCCACCCCACCCAGGCAAGTGCAGTAATTAATAGATTACTGTTACTTCCAAAAACACATCGCACAAAACCACAGCGTTAGCAAACTCAGGCCTGATCTCTGGTAGCACTAGCAGTTTTTTTTTTTTGTAGCGTTTCAAATAGTCCTCCACAACCAGGTGCTTTTTTACCTGTGAGTCACACTAGGTACCTACAGTGCCTTGCGAAAGTATTCGGCCCCTTGAACTTTGCGACCTTTTGCCACATTTCAGGCTTCAAACATAAAGATATAAAACTGTAATTTTTTGTGAAGAATCAACAACAAGTGGGACACAATCATGAAGTGGAGCGAAATTTATTGGATATTTCAAACTTTGTTAACAAATAAACAACTGAAAAATTGGGTGTGCAAAATTATTTAGTCCCCTTAAGTTAATACTTTGTAGCGCCACCTTTTGCTGCGATTACATCTGTAAGTCGCTTGGGATATGTCTCTATCAGTTTTGCACATCGAGAGACTGATTTACTGTATAAATGTAGTGGCTAAAATGTCCAAAAGGAGGTACACTAGTGAAGAGGCCTACAGGATACTGTCCATGTCAGATAAGAGCAATGGGGAAGCCTCACTGGCAGAATCAGGGTCAGTATACGAACCTGTAGAGAGCAGTGGCTCTCTGACAGATAGCTCCGACAACTGAGGGGTCCCTGCTAAGGTCAGGTGTACCCGACCCCGTTCTGGAGTTGCTGAGGTGCACAAATCGCAGGGTGCTCATATCCAGCACAGTGTTGGTACTAATGCCGCTCAAACTTCTGATGAACTTGCAAGCACCAGCGGCCTAGTACATCCTGGTCGTAGACAAACCAGCACTGCAGTAACTCTTGGTGATGTGGTGAGTCCCATAAGTGCAGTTCAAGCTGGTGCGGTGGCTGGCACAAGTAGTGGCCCGCAGCCACCGAGAATTCGAACACAGGCCCGTAGAGCCCATAGTGTCCTCGCTGAGGCCCTGGCATATCCTAATTGGCAGCCCACAGATTCGACAGCGCCCGTACTTCCCCCATTCACTGCCCAACCCGGAATTCAGGTGGAAACAGCCAATTTTACTCCCCTTGACTCTTACGAGCTGTTTTTCACCGAAGAGCTATACAGATCTATTGTGGACCAAAGCAATTTATATGCTGGTCAATGCATCGCCACACATCCAAATTCGTCCCTTGCCAGAGAATTCGGCTGGAAAACTATAAAGTTTTCAGAGTTTAAAACTTTTCTGGGCCATTCCCTCGGTCATATTGGTCCACTAACCCAGTCCTCCGTATGTGCGTGTTCTCTGCATGCATGGCCAGGGGGAGATACAAGCAAATTCTGTGGTTCATGCACTTCAGTGACAATGAACTCTGTCGTCCTCGGGGGGACCCTGGATATGACCGGCTCCACAAAATTCGGCCCCTCGTAAACCACTTCAATCAGCGATTTGCAGCCTTGTTTAACCCCCAACAAGTTGCCTGCTTCGATGAGTCCCTGATTAATTTTTCTGGCCGCCTTGCTTTAAAGCAATTTATCCCCATTAAGCATGCCAGATATGGGATCAAGCTGTATAAGCTCTGTGACAGGGCCACAGGGTATACAGTTAGTTTTCATGTTTACGAGGGTAAAGATAGCACTGTGGAGCCCCCGAACTGCCCAGACTACATATGGAGCAGCAGCAAGATTGTGTGGGACTTGGTGTCACTCTTATTCAGAAAGGGGTACCATTTGTACGTGGACAATTTTTATTCAAGCGTGCCACTATTTAGTCATCTTCTTCAATTTCAAATTGGCACATGTGGCACCGTGCAAACTAATCGCCGGGGCTTCCCCCAACGGCTTGTAGATTCCCGTCTTAGTTGGGGGGCGAGAGCCTACTTGAAAACTGACAAATTGCTTGCAGTGAAGTGGAGGGATACACTGAATGTTTTCGATCTGTCCTCCATTCACTCAGACACGACGGTCCAAATTTCTATGGAAGCTGGTGTTTTGGAGAAGCCCCTCTGTGTCCACGACTACAACTTTAATATGGGAGGGGTGGACCTCAACGACCAGCTTTTGTCGCCAAACTTAGTTGCCCGTAAATCCAGACGCTGGTACAAAAAAGTGTCTGTTTAATTATTCCAGTTGGCTTTGCTGAACACTTTTGTGCTATACAAAGTGTCAGGACGAAGTGGATTCCTACAATTCCAGGTTGAGATCATCAGTGCCTACCGGTATCCAGGAGGTGCTCCTGCCCAACTTTCCCTACCAGATGCAGTGAGCCGGCTGCATGAGAGGCATTTTCCTTATGCCATCCCGAGTACCCCTACCCAAACATACCCCCAAAGAAGATGTCGTGTCTGTAGGAATGCGCGGATTTAGGCATGACACCCGCACTTATTGTCCCACCTGTCCTGGCCAACCTCGTCTCTGCATCGGGGAATGTTTCGAACACTACCACACACACTAGTGGAGTATTAGCATAAGGTACAGCACGCCACAGTCTAGGGCACAGTTATTTTTCTGTTCTTACTCTGCTCTTCTACTTCTACTCTTTCTACTTTTACTGTACTTTATTGTTACTGTTTTTCATTAGTAACCATTTTTTACTTTTCAGGTACCAATGTAATGTTTTACTTTTACTGTTCTATCTATCCAGTTTGCCTTGCAGGTACACCCATCAGCTGCCACACTAATATATATATTCTGACACAAACAGCGTTTGCGCTCAGCATACTGTATATGGAAATCTATGATGGCAGCGCTGTAGGAGGCGATTTCACCACTGCAGTTAAAAAAAAAAAAACAGGCATACATGGCTTTCATCATGTATGCCCATCATTAGAGAAGTGGGTGGATGTTTTGGGCGGTCTAATGATGGGTATACTACACATTTTCTGGTAGAGATTTCTTCATCCACATCGATCGATGTGGATGAAGGAATCTGTTAGGTTCTCTTTTTTTCCTTCAGCCCACAGGCTGCATGGAAAATAAAAACTACAATATATGCCAAACAAGGACCAGCAATGTACTGGTACGTTGCTGGACTTTGAGTGGTTATACCAAGAAGATGCCTGCAGATTAAGGCATCATCTTGGTATAGTTTTTTTATAGCCAGCGGTTGGCTTACATGTAAAAGCAATCCTAGTGGATAATTAGCAGCTAGACTGCTTTTACAAGCAGTGGAAGGGACTCCACCTCCCCTCCCACCGCCTTCTGCAGCCGGTGGTTCAATTATCTAACCATAGAGCTGATTGGAGACAAGAATGGCTCCAATAATCTCTATGGCCTTAGATACCGGAAGCTACGAGCATTTAATGACTTTAGTTTCGCCAGAAATAAACAGTGCCATTAAAAAATTTGAAAAGCATCTGATCACACCAATCTTGGTGTGGTCAGATGCTTTAAGGGCAGAGGAGATTTTTAGAAAAAGATTTCCTGTCACTACAGATTGCTATCATAGGGGATAATTAAATTCACTGTGATAACAATAAAAATGATTTAAAAAAAATAAATAAATGAAAGGGAAGGTGTCAACAAAACATAAAAAAGCAAAATAAATAATAATTAAAAAATAATTCAAACACCCCTGCCCCCACGTGCTTGCGCACAAAAGCGCATGCAAGCGTCGGTCTAGTGTCATATCTAAACAGCAATTGCAGCATGCATGTGAGGTATCGCCGCGAACGCTAGGTCGAGGGCAGTAATTCTTGTAGTAGACCTCCTCTGTAAGTCCAAAATGGTAACCCGTAAAGACTTTTAAAAATGTACATATTTTTTTGCCGCTGTACGGACGTGTGCAATTTAAAGCATGTCATGTTTGGTATCTAAGTACTCGGCATAAGATCATCTTTTAAATTTTAGCAAACAATTAGGAATTATATAGTGTATTTGTGCATTAAATTTAAAAAAAGTGGGGTTTTTTTTGCAAAGATTGCGTTTGGAAAATCTGTGCGCAAATACCGTGTGACAAAAAAAAGGAACATCCACCATTTTGTTCTGTAGGGTCTCTGCTTTAAAAAAATATATAATGTTTGGGGGTTCAATGTAATTTTCTACTAAAAAAAAAAAATATTTTTTCATGTAAACAAAAACTCACAGAAAAGGCTTGGTCTTGGTTAGAAGAGTGGGTGATGTGTGGCTAAGATTGAGCATGAAATGCCAACACAGCTCAAACACCCCCAAATGACCCCTTTTTGGAAAGTAGACACCCAAAGCTATTTGCTGAGAGGAATGTTGAGTTCATGGAGTATTTTATATTTTGCCCTATGTTTCGGGAAAATTACAATTCGTTTTTTTTTTTTTACACAAAGTTGTCACTAAATGATATATTGTTCACGCATGCCATGGGTATATGTGAAATGACACCCCAAAATACATTCTGCTGCTTCTCCTGAGTACAGGGATACCACATGTGTGAGACTTTTTGGGAGCCTAACTGTGTACGAAACCCCAAAAATTGCTTATTTTACTTCCTCACTACCTGTCACAGTTTCGGAGGCCCTGAAATATCAAAATAGCACAAACCCCCCCCCCCCCCCCAAATGACCCCATTTTGCAAAGTAGACACTCCAAGCTATTTTCTGAGAGGCATGGTGAGTCCATGGAATATTTTATGTTTTGCTACAAGTTTCGGGGAAATTATTTATTTATTTTTACACAAAGTTGTCACTAAATGATATATTGCTCATATATGCCATGGGTATATGTGAAATGACACCCCCAAAATACATTCTGCTGCTTCTCCTGAGTATGGGGATACCCCATGTGTGAGACTTTTTGGCAGTCTAGCTGAATACAGGACCCCGAAAACCAATCACCACCTTCAGGCTTTCTAAAGGCATAATTTGGTGATTTCATTCCTCACTATCTTTTACAGTTTTGGAGGCCATGAAATGCCAAGATAGCACAACCCCCCCCCCCAAATTACCCCTTTTCGAAAATAACACACCCCAAGGTATTTGCTAAGATGCATGGTGAGTATTTTGCAGCTCTCATTTATTTTGAAAAATGAAGAAAATAAAGGAAAATGCATTTTTCTTTCTCTTTTTTCCAATTTCAAAACTTTGTGACAAAAAGTGAGATCTGCAAAACACTCAAAAGGCCTCTCTGCAAATAGCTTAGGGTGTCTACTTTCCGAAAAGGGGTAATTTGGGGGGAGTTTGTGCTTTCTTGGCATTTCATGGCCTTCTGAAACCATGATAGGTAGTGAGGAGTGAAATCAACAATTTACGCCCTTGGAAAGCCTGAAGGCAGTGATTGGTTTTCGGGGTCCTGTACGAGGCTAGACTGCCAAAAAGTCTCACACATGGGGTATCCCCATACTCAGGAGAAGCAGTAGAATGCATTTTTGGGGTGTCATTTCACATATACCCATGGCATGTGTGAACCAAATATAATTTAGTGACAACTTTGTGTAAAAAAAAAATAAATAAATAAATAATACTTTTCCAGAAATTTGTGGCAAAATGGACTCACCATGCCTCTCAGCAAATAGCTTGGAGTGTCTACTTTGCAAAATGGGGTCATTTCGGGGGTTTGTGCTATCTTAAAATTTCAGGCCCTCCGAAACCGTGATAGGTAGTGAGTAATTTACGCCCTTTGAAATTCTGAAGGTGGTGATTGGTTTCGGGGTTCGGTACACAGCTAGGCTTCCAAAAAGTCTCATACATGTGGTATCTCTGTACTCAGGAGAAGCAGCAGAATGTATTTTGGGGTGTCATTCCACATATACCCATGTCATGTGTGAGCAATATATCATTTCAATGACAACTTTGTAAAAAAAAACATTTTTTTTTAATTTTTTTTATAATTTTTCAAACACCTGTGAAAATTAAATATTCAATGGGCTCAACATGCCTCTCAGGACATTCCTTAGGATGTCTACTTTCCAAAAAGTGGTAATTTGGGGGGGGGGGGTTCTGTACTGCCCTGCCATTTTAGAACTTTACGAAATGGGATAGGCAGTCAGAAAGTAAAAGCTACATAAATTCCAGTATTTACACCATAGTTTGTAGACGCTATAACTTTTGCACAAACCAATAAAAATATGCGATTTTTTTGTCAAAGACATGAAGCTAAATACATTTTGGCCAAAATATAGGACAAAAATTGAGTATATTGGATATTATTTAGAAGACAAAGTAGAAAATGTCATTTTTTTCTCAAAATTTTCGCTCTTTTTTTATTAATATCGCAAAAAATAAAAAGCGTAGAGGTGATCAAATGCCACCAAACGAAAGCTCTGTTTGTGGGGAAAAAAAGGACGTAAATTTTATTTGGGTACAGCATTGCATGACCGCACAATTGTCAGTTAAAATCACGCAGTGCCAAGTTGAAAAAAGTGGCCTGGTCATTAATGGGGCAAATCCTTTCCGATCCAGAAGTGGTTAAAGTGGTATATTGCACTAAGTCTAATGCCCTGTACACACATGCAGATTATCTGCAGACTTTTGTCTGCAGACTTACCTTTTCTATGTAGTGCAAGGGCCTGCCGGATTGCATACAAATTGAAAGTGTTTAGGTTTGACCTCATATTATATGGTTTTGGTAAGTCTGCAGACAAAAGTCTGCAGATAATCTGCACGTGTGTATGGGGCATTACGCATTGCAATATACTGCGATAAAACTGCAGTAAGGCATTGAAATATACTGCAGGAAACGTGCCCTGACAAAATAAACTGACACTAAAGTAAAAATGAATGGTCAAACAACACTGACACTGCACTATCACAAGATTTACACTAAAGTGACACTAAAGTAAAAATGAATGGTCCTAGATTCACACTAAACTGATATTGTACACTGACAGAAGAATCACAATAGCACACTCATTTCGCTAGTAGTGATGGGCTCAGGCGTGTTCGGATCGAGCCGACCAGGAAGCCGTCTCTGCACACTGCCAATCAAAGGCAGTGAGGCATTTCCGGACTGGCAGCTACACATACACACGCTCAGTGGCGTCGGCAGGGGGGGGCTGACAGGGGCTATAGCCCCGAGTGTCCCTTTGAAAAGCCCCGAGTCTCCTCTTCAAGTTAGAAAACTGTTAGCCCCGAGCCTCCTCCACCCCCTCACCTGGCTGGCTGACTGCCGCTGTGTACTCCTTCGCTGCCTTCGGTCGTTCTTCCTTCCTTTTCGCCTGCAAGCCGCGGAGCCGCTGACACACTGGTTGCTAGCCTGCCGCTTAGCATCTAGCAACCAGTGACGTCAGTACAGGAGCGTCAGGTCAGGTCATGTGACAGCAGCAGCAGAGCGCGCGGCGGCCCCGAGAATTCCGCCTCCGCGCCATGAACTGACTCCACCCACCGGCCACCTCCCTCTTCTGGCACTGGTGCCGTTTCCACTCAGAGAGGGAGAAGAGAGGACATGTGGTGACCACCAGCCAGGACCAGGTAGGCGGCAGGGCGGGCAGGCGAAAGCTTGCCAGAAGCCGGCGATCGTTGGGGAAGAGAAGAGGATTGTTTTGTGAGGGACGAGGTGATGGCTTAGCGTAGAAATTATAGTAGGAGACCCAGTAACATACATGTGCATTAATTTACCACTGTTGGAACTTGGCAGGACTTTCTTTAATGGCTGGTGTGTGTGTCACTGGGACAGGAAGATGGGAGAAATCTCTGTAAAGGACGCACGGGGAGCAAAGAAAGCTTGCCAAAGGTTCTATGCTTCTTTACTTGAGTAGAAAAAAAATGTTACTAGTAGTACTTAACAGCTGAGCTCATACAGAACTGGGCCTTGTTGAAATATATATATTGAATATTTCAACAAGGCCCAGTTCTGTATGAGCTCAGCTGTTAAGTACTACTAGTAACATTTTTTTTCTACTCAAGTAAAGAAGCATAGAACCTTTGGCAAGCTTTCTTTGCTCCCCGTGCGTCCTTTACAGAGATTTCTCCCATCTTCCTGTCCCAGTGACACACACACCAGCCATTAAAGAAAGTCCTGCCAAGTTCCAACCAAAATACTGTCAGCAATACAAACCTAAAATTAAAAGAAAATGTTTGGCTGCTGAAATTCCACAGTGCCGGTTCACACTTGTGCGATGCGGGAAGGCTGCGAATATGCAGTGTGTTCCCGCATCGCATTCGCACATCTGGCAGTTCACACTGCCATATGCGATATGCAGGGGGTGTCAATTAAAAGTTAACGACACCCCCAGCTGCGATCGCATATCGCAGTGCGTTCTGGAAGTTCGCACAGAATCGGATCGCACAAGTGTGAACCACTGTGCGATCCGATTCTGAGGCGGCTCAAAAAATGCCTCATGTGCAAGTTTGCTGCGGATGCGCTGCGAATTCAGCCATACAAAGTGTATGGCTGAACTCGCATCCGCACAGGAGATCGCATGTAATGAAGGAGCAGTGCGCTCCGAATTACATGCGATGAGCGCATCCGCAGAAGTGTGAACCGGCACTTAATATTGCCTATATATATATATATATATATATATATATATATATATATTATTTATATTTTCCATCTCCTGTCTGTACCCTATCTTCTACTTGACTACAAATACCTTCTGGCAGCGCACAGGCCTCTCTTTTCTGCTTTTATACTTGCATGTTAGGTCCCTTTCACACGGTCCGCATTCCGTTGTGGACCGTGCTCTGCTCAGCGGGGATCTATCCGCCGATCCCCGCTGAGCCGGCGGATGACAGCTCCGTCTCGGCACTGTGTGCGGAGAGGGAGGTGTCAGAGCCCCGCTGCTCTCTATGGGGAATCAGATGAGAGCGGACCACCTGTCCGCTCTCATCCGATCCCCAGGACGGATGGAAAATAGGGTTTCCATCCGTCTGGATTTCACGGACAGGATCGGATGCGGATGGCAACTGGTGTCAGCGGACATGTCATCGCTGACATCCGCTGCTCCATAGGGCTAAATGGGGCATCCGATCAGATCCACCTAAAAAACTGACAGCAATACCCACCAACATTACCCAGCAGCAGTAACCGCCAGCACTACCCACCAGCAGTACCCGCCAGCACTACCTGCCAGCAGTAACCCCCAGCACTACCCACCAGCGGTAATCACCAGCAGTAACCGCCAGCACTACCCACCAGCTTTACCCATCAGCGGTAACCACCAGCATTACCTGCTAGCACTAACTACCAGCACTACCCACCAGCATTACTCACCAGCAGTACCCGAAAGCTTTACCCACCAGCTTTGCCCACCAGCAGTAACCACCAGCAGTAACCGCCAGCACTACCTGCCAGCAGTAACCCCCAGCACTACCCACCAGCAGTACCCGCCAGCACTACCTGCCAGCAGTAACCGCCAGCACTATCCACCAGCGGTAACCACCAGCAGTACCCGCCAGCATTACCCGCCAGCACTAACGGCCAGCACTACCCACCAGCATTACTCACCAGCAGTACCCGAAAGCATTACCCACCAGCAGTAACCACCAGCAGTAACCACCAGCAGTAACCACCAGCAGTAACCCCCAGCACTACCCACCAGCGGTAACCACCAGCAGTACCCACCAGCACTCCATGTCTGATCCTCTCTTCTCTTCTCCTCCTCTCTCCTCTTCTCCTCTCCATGTCTGACCATCTCCTCTCTTCTCTTCTCCTCTCCATGTCTGACCCTCTCCTCTCTTCTTCACTCCATGTCTGACCCTCTCTTCTCCTCTCCTCTCCATGTCTGACCCTCTCCTCCATGTCTGACCCTCTCCTCTCCATGTCTGACCCTCTCTTCTCCTCCTCTCTCCTCTTCTCCTCTCCATGTCTGACCCTCTCCTCTCTTCTCCTCTCCATGTCTGACCCTCTCCTCTCCATGTCTGACCCTCTCCTCCATGTCTGACCCTCTCCTCTCCATGTCTGACCCTCTCTTCTCCTCCTCTCTCCTCTTCTCCTCTCCATGTCTGACCCTCTCTTCTCTTCTCTTCTCCTCTCCATGTCTGACCCTCTCCTCTCCATGGCTGACCCTCTCCTCTCTTCTCCTCTCCTCTCCTCTCCATGTCTGACCCTCTCCTCTCTTCTCTTCTCTTCTCTTCTCTTCTCTTCTCTTCTCTTCTCTTCTCTTCTCTTCTCTTCTCTTCTCTTCTCTTCTCTTCTCTTCTCTTCTCTTCTCTTCTCTTCTCTTCTCTTCTCTTCTCTTCTCTTCTCTTCTCTTCTCTTCTCTTCTCTTCTCCTCTCCTCTCCTCTCCTCTCCTCTCCTCTCCTCTCCTCTCCTCTCCTCTCCTCTCCTCTCCTCTCCTCTCCTCTCCTCTCCTCTCCTCTCCTCTCCTCTCCTCTCCTCTCCATGTCTGACCCTCTCCTCCATGTCTGACCCTCTCCTCTCCATGTCTGACCCTCTCCTCTCATCTCCATGTCTGACCCTTTCCCCTCATGTCTGACCCTCTCCTCTCTTCTCCTCTCCATGTCTGACCCTCTCTTTTCCTCTCCATGTCTGACCCTCTCTTCTCCTCTCCATGTCTGACCCTCTCTTCTCCTCTCCATGTCTGACCCTCTCTTCTCCTCTCCATGTCTGACCCTCTCTTCTCCTCTCCATGTCTGACCCTCTCTTCTCCTCTCCATGTCTGACCCTCTCTTCTCCTCTCCATGTCTGACCCTCTCTTCTCCTCTCCATGTCTCACCCTCTCTTCTCCTCTCCATGTCTGACCCTCTCTTCTCCTCTCCATGTCTGACCCTCTCTTCTCCTCTCCATGTCTGACCCTCTCATCTCCTCTCCATGTCTGACCCTCTCATCTCCTCTCCATGTCTGACTCTCTCCTCTCCATGTCTGACCCTCTCCTCTCCATGTCTGACCCTCTCCTCTCTTCTCCTCTCCATGTCTGACCCTCTCCTCCTCTCCTCTCCATGTCTGACCCTCTCCTCTCTTCTCCTCTCCTCTCTTCTCCTCTCCTCTCCATGTCTGACCCTCGCCTCTCCATGCCTGAGCCTCTCCTCTCTTCTCCTCTCCACGTCTGACCCTCTCCTCCTCTCCTCTCCATGTCTGACCCTCTCCTCTCTTCTCCTCTCCTCCATGTCTGACCCTCTCCTCTCCATGTCTGACCCTCTCCATGTCTGACCCTCTCCATGTCTGACCCTCTCCTCTCCATGTCTAACCCTCTCCTCTCCATGGCTGACCCTCTCCTCTCTTCTCCTCTCCTCTCCTCTCCATGTCTGACCCTCTCCTCTCTTCTCTTCTCTTCTCCTCTCCTCTCCTCTCCTCTCCTCTCCATGTCTGACCCTCTCCTCCATGTCTGACCCTCTCCTCTCCATGTCTGACCCTCTCCTCTCCATGTCTGACCCTCTCCTCTCATCTCCATGTCTGACCCTTTCCCCTCATGTCTGACCCTCTCCTCTCTTCTCCTCTCCATGTCTGACCCTCTCCTCTCTTCTCCTCTCCATGTCTGACCCTCTCTTCTCCTCTCCATGTCTGACCCTCTCTTCTCCTCTCCATGTCTGACCCTCTCTTCTCCTCTCCATGTCTGACCCTCTCTTCTCCTCTCCATGTCTGACCCTCTCTTCTCCTCTCCATGTCTGACCCTCTCTTCTCCTCTCCATGTCTGACCCTCTCTTCTCCTCTCCATGTCTGACCCTCTCTTCTCCTCTCCATGTCTGACCCTCTCATCTCCTCTCCATGTCTGACCCTCTCATCTCCTCTCCATGTCTGACCCTCTCCTCTCCATGTCTGACCCTCTCCTCTCTTCTCCTCTCCATGTCTGACCCTCTCCTCCTCTCCTCTCCATGTCTGACCCTCTCCTCTCTTCTCCTCTCCTCTCTTCTCCTCTCCTCTCCATGTCTGACCCTCGCCTCTCCATGTCTGAGCCTCTCCTCTCTTCTCCTCTCCACGTCTGACCCTCTCCTCCTCTCCTCTCCATGTCTGACCCTCTCCTCTCTTCTCCTCTCCTCCATGTCTGACCCTCTCCTCTCCATGTCTGACCCTCTCCATGTCTGACCCTCTCCATGTCTGACCCTCTCCTCTCCATGTCTAACCCTCTCCTCTCCATGTCTGACCGTCTCCTCTCCAATTCTGACCCTCTCCATGTCTGACCCTCTCCTCTCCATGTCTGACCCTCTCCTCTCCTTGTCTGACCCTCTCCTCTCCTTGTCTGACCCTCTCCTCTCCTTGTCTGACCCCCCCCCCCTTTCCTTGTCTGACCCTCTCTTCTCCATGTCTGACCCTCTCCTCTCTTCTCCTCTCCTCCATGTCTGACCCTCTCCCCTCCATGTCTGACCTTCTCCTCTCCATGTCTGACCCTCTCCTCTCCATGTCTGACCCTCTCCTCTCCATGTCTGACCCTCTCCTCTCCTTGTCTGACCCTCTCCTCTCCTTGTCTGACCCTCTCCTCTCCTTGTCTGACCCTCTCCTCTCCATGTCTGACCCTCTCCTCTCCATGTCTGACCCTCTCCTCTCTTCTCCATGTCTGACCCTCTCCTCTCCATGTCTGACCCTCTCCTCTCCATGTCTGACCCTCTCCTCTCTTCTCCTCTCCATGTCTGATCCTCTCCTCTCCATGTCTGATCCTCTCCTCTACATGTCTGACCCTCTCCTCTCTTCTCCTCTCCATGTCTGACCCTCTCTTCTCCTCTCCATGTCTGACCCTCTCTTCTCCTCTCCATGTCTGACCCTCTCTTCTCCTCTCCATGTCTGACCCTCTCATCTCCTCTCCATGTCTGACCCTCTCATCTCCTCTCCATGTCTGACCCTCTCCTCTCCATGTCTGACCCTCTCCTCTCCATGTCTGACCCTCTCCTCTCCATGTCTGACCCTCTCCTCTCTTCTCCTCTCCATGTCTGACCCTCTCCTCCTCTCCTCTCCTTGTCTGACCCTCTCCTCTCCATGTCTGACCCTCTCCTCTCCATGTCTGACCCTCTCCTCTCTTCTCCATGTCTGACCCTCTCCTCTCCATGTCTGACCCGCTCCTCTCCATGTCTGACCCTCTCTTCTCCTCTCCATGTCTGACCCTCTCTTCTCCTCTCCATGTCTGACCCTCTCTTCTCCTCTCCATGTCTGACCCTCTCTTCTCCTCTCCATGTCTGACCCTCTCTTCTCCTCTCCATGTCTGACCCTCTCTTCTCCTCTCCATGTCTGACCCTCTCTTCTCCTCTCCATGTCTGACCCTCTCATCTCCTCTCCATGTCTGACCCTCTCATCTCCTCTCCATGTCTGACCCTCTCCTCTCCATGTCTGACCCTCTCCTCTCTTCTCCTCTCCATGTCTGACCCTCTCCTCCTCTCCTCTCCATGTCTGACCCTCTCCTCTCTTCTCCTCTCCTCTCTTCTCCTCTCCTCTCCATGTCTGACCCTCGCCTCTCCATGTCTGAGCCTCTCCTCTCTTCTCCTCTCCACGTCTGACCCTCTCCTCCTCTCCTCTCCATGTCTGACCCTCTCCTCTCTTCTCCTCTCCTCCATGTCTGACCCTCTCCTCTCCATGTCTGACCCTCTCCATGTCTGACCCTCTCCATGTCTGACCCTCTCCTCTCCATGTCTGACCCTCTCCTCTCCATGTCTGACCCTCTCCTCTCCTTGTCTGACCCTCTCCTCTCCTTGTCTGACCCTCTCCTCTCCTTGTCTGACCCCCCCCCTTTCCTTGTCTGACCCTCTCTTCTCCATGTCTGACCCTCTCCTCTCTTCTCCTCTCCTCCATGTCTGACCCTCTCCCCTCCATGTCTGACCTTCTCCTCTCCATGTCTGACCCTCTCCTCTCCATGTCTGACCCTCTCCTCTCCATGTCTGACCCTCTCCTCTCCTTGTCTGACCCTCTCCTCTCCTTGTCTGACCCTCTCCTCTCCATGTCTGACCCTCTCCTCTCCATGTCTGACCCTCTCCTCTCTTCTCCATGTCTGACCCTCTCCTCTCCATGTCTGACCCTCTCCTCTCCATGTCTGACCCTCTCCTCTCTTCTCCTCTCCATGTCTGATCCTCTCCTCTCCATGTCTGATCCTCTCCTCTACATGTCTGACCCTCTCCTCTCTTCTCCTCTCCATGTCTGACCCTCTCTTCTCCTCTCCATGTCTGACCCTCTCTTCTCCTCTCCATGTCTGACCCTCTCTTCTCCTCTCCATGTCTGACCCTCTCATCTCCTCTCCATGTCTGACCCTCTCATCTCCTCTCCATGTCTGACCCTCTCCTCTCCATGTCTGACCCTCTCCTCTCCATGTCTGACCCTCTCCTCTCCATGTCTGACCCTCTCCTCTCTTCTCCTCTCCATGTCTGACCCTCTCCTCCTCTCCTCTCCATGTCTGACCCTCTCCTCTCTTCTCCTCTCCTCTCTTCTCCTCTCCATGTCTGACCCTCTCTTTTCCTCTCCATGTCTGACCCTCTCTTCTCCTCTCCATGTCTGACCCTCTCTTCTCCTCTCCATGTCTGACCCTCTCTTCTTCTCTCCATGTCTCACCCTCTCTTCTCCTCTCCATGTCTGACCCTCTCATCTCCTCTCCATGTCTGACCCTCTCATCTCCTCTCCATGTCTGACCCTCTCCTCTCCATGTCTGACCCTCTCCTCTCCATGTCTGACCCTCTCCTCTCTTCTCCTCTCCATGTCTGACCCTCTCCTATCTTCTCCTCTCCATGTCTGACCCTCTCCTCCTCTCCTCTCCATGTCTGACCCTCTCCTCTCTTCTCCTCTCCTCTCTTCTCCTCTCCTCTCCATGTCTGACCCTCGCCTCTCCATGTCTGAGCCTCTCCTCTCTTCTCCTCTCCACGTCTGACCCTCTCCTCCTCTCCTCTCCATGTCTGACCCTCTCCTCTCTTCTCCTCTCCTCCATGTCTGACCCTCTCCTCTCCATGTCTGACCCTCTCCATGTCTGACCCTCTCCATGTCTGACCCTCTCCTCTCCATGTCTGACCCTCTCCTCTCCATGTCTGACCCTCTCCTCTCCTTGTCTGACCCTCTCCTCTCCTTGTCTGACCCTCTCCTCTCCTTGTCTGACCCCCCCCCTTTCCTTGTCTGACCCTCTCTTCTCCATGTCTGACCCTCTCCTCTCTTCTCCTCTCCTCCATGTCTGACCCTCTCCCCTCCATGTCTGACCTTCTCCTCTCCATGTCTGACCCTCTCCTCTCCATGTCTGACCCTCTCCTCTCCATGTCTGACCCTCTCCTCTCCTTGTCTGACCCTCTCCTCTCCTTGTCTGACCCTCTCCTCTCCATGTCTGACCCTCTCCTCTCCATGTCTGACCCTCTCCTCTCTTCTCCATGTCTGACCCTCTCCTCTCCATGTCTGACCCTCTCCTCTCCATGTCTGACCCTCTCCTCTCTTCTCCTCTCCATGTCTGATCCTCTCCTCTCCATGTCTGATCCTCTCCTCTACATGTCTGACCCTCTCCTCTCTTCTCCTCTCCATGTCTGACCCTCTCTTCTCCTCTCCATGTCTGACCCTCTCTTCTCCTCTCCATGTCTGACCCTCTCTTCTCCTCTCCATGTCTGACCCTCTCATCTCCTCTCCATGTCTGACCCTCTCATCTCCTCTCCATGTCTGACCCTCTCCTCTCCATGTCTGACCCTCTCCTCTCCATGTCTGACCCTCTCCTCTCCATGTCTGACCCTCTCCTCTCTTCTCCTCTCCATGTCTGACCCTCTCCTCCTCTCCTCTCCATGTCTGACCCTCTCCTCTCTTCTCCTCTCCTCTCTTCTCCTCTCCATGTCTGACCCTCTCTTTTCCTCTCCATGTCTGACCCTCTCTTCTCCTCTCCATGTCTGACCCTCTCTTCTCCTCTCCATGTCTGACCCTCTCTTCTTCTCTCCATGTCTCACCCTCTCTTCTCCTCTCCATGTCTGACCCTCTCATCTCCTCTCCATGTCTGACCCTCTCATCTCCTCTCCATGTCTGACCCTCTCCTCTCCATGTCTGACCCTCTCCTCTCCATGTCTGACCCTCTCCTCTCTTCTCCTCTCCATGTCTGACCCTCTCCTATCTTCTCCTCTCCATGTCTGACCCTCTCCTCCTCTCCTCTCCATGTCTGACCCTCTCCTCTCTTCTCCTCTCCTCTCCATGTCTGACCCTCGCCTCTCCATGTCTGAGCCTCTCCTCTCTTCTCCTCTCCATGTCTGACCCTCTCCTCCTCTCCTCTCCATGTCTGACCCTCTCCTCTCTTCTCCTCTCCTCCATGTCTGACCCTCTCCTCTCCATGTCTGACCCTCTCCTCTCCATGTCTGACCCTCTCCATGTCTGACCCTCTCCATGTCTGACCCTCTCCATGTCTGACCCTCTCCTCTCCATGTCTAACCCTCTCCTCTCCATGTCTGACCCTCTCCTCTCCAATTCTGACCCTCTCCATGTCTGACCCTCTCCTCTCCATGTCTGACCCTCTCCTCTCCTTGTCTGACCCTCTCCTCTCCTTGTCTGACTCTCTCCTCTCCTTGTCTGCCCCCCCCCCCCTTTCCTTGTCTGACCCTCTCTTCTCCATGTCTGACCCTCTCCTCTTTTCTCCTCTCCTCCATGTCTGACCCTCTCCCCTCCATGTCTGACCTTCTCCTCTCCATGTCTGACCCTCTCCTCTCCATGTCTGACCCTCTCCTCTCCTTGTCTGACCCTCTCCTCTCCTTGTCTGACCCTCTCCTCTCCTTGTCTGACCCTCTCCTCTCCATGTCTGACCCTCTCCTCTCCATGTCTGACCCTCTCCTCTCTTCTCCATGTCTGACCCTCTCCTCTCTTCTCCATGTCTGACCCTCTCCTCTCCATGTCTGACCCTCTCCTCTCCATGTCTGACCCTCTCCTCTCTTCTCCTCTCCATGTCTGATCCTCTCCTCTACATGTCTGACCCTCTCCTCTACATGTCTGACCCTCTCCTCTCCATGTCTGATCCTCTCCTCTCCATGTCTGATCCTCTCCTCTCCATGTCTGATCCTCTCCTCTCCATGTCTGACCCTCTCCTCTCCATGTCTGATCCTATCCTCTCCATGTCTGACCCTCTCCTCTCCATGTCTGACCCTCTCTTTTCCTCTCCATGTCTGACCCTCTCTTCTCCTCTCCATGTCTGACCCTCTCTTCTCCTCTCCATGTCTGACCCTCTCTTCTCCTCTCCATGTCTGACCCTCTCTTCTTCTCTCCATGTCTCACCCTCTCTTCTCCTCTCCATGTCTGACCCTCTCATCTCCTCTCCATGTCTGACCCTCTCATCTCCTCTCCATGTCTGACCCTCTCATCTCCTCTCCATGTCTGACCCTCTCCTCTCCATGTCTGACCCTCTCCTCTCCATGTCTGACCCTCTCCTCTCTTCTCCTCTCCATGTCTGACCCTCTCCTATCTTCTCCTCTCCATGTCTGACCCTCTCCTCCTCTCCTCTCCATGTCTGACCCTCTCCTCTCTTCTCCTCTCCTCTCCATGTCTGACCCTCGCCTCTCCATGTCTGAGCCTCTCCTCTCTTCTCCTCTCCATGTCTGACCCTCTCCTCCTCTCCTCTCCATGTCTGACCCTCTCCTCTCTTCTCCTCTCCTCCATGTCTGACCCTCTCCTCTCCATGTCTGACCCTCTCCTCTCCATGTCTGACCCTCTCCATGTCTGACCCTCTCCATGTCTGACCCTCTCCATGTCTGACCCTCTCCATGTCTGACCCTCTCCTCTCCATGTCTAACCCTCTCCTCTCCATGTCTGACCCTCTCCTCTCCAATTCTGACCCTCTCCATGTCTGACCCTCTCCTCTCCATGTCTGACCCTCTCCTCTCCTTGTCTGACCCTCTCCTCTCCTTGTCTGCCCCCCCCCCTTTCCTTGTCTGACCCTCTCTTCTCCATGTCTGACCCTCTCCTCTTTTCTCCTCTCCTCCATGTCTGACCCTCTCCCCTCCATGTCTGACCTTCTCCTCTCCATGTCTGACCCTCTCCTCTCCATGTCTGACCCTCTCCTCTCCTTGTCTGACCCTCTCCTCTCCTTGTCTGACCCTCTCCTCTCCTTGTCTGACCCTCTCCTCTCCATGTCTGACCCTCTCCTCTCCATGTCTGACCCTCTCCTCTCTTCTCCATGTCTGACCCTCTCCTCTCTTCTCCATGTCTGACCCTCTCCTCTCCATGTCTGACCCTCTCCTCTCCATGTCTGACCCTCTCCTCTCTTCTCCTCTCCATGTCTGATCCTCTCCTCTACATGTCTGACCCTCTCCTCTACATGTCTGACCCTCTCCTCTCCATGTCTGATCCTCTCCTCTCCATGTCTGATCCTCTCCTCTCCATGTCTGATCCTCTCCTCTCCATGTCTGACCCTCTCCTCTCCATGTCTGATCCTATCCTCTCCATGTCTGACCCTCTCCTCTCCATGTCTGACCCTCTCCTCTCCATGTCTGACCCTCTCCTCTCCATGTCTGACCCTCTCCTCCCCATGTCTGACCCTCTCCTCTCCTCTCTTCTCCTCTCCATGTCTGACCCTCTCTTCTCCGCTCCATGTCTGACCTCCTCTCCTCTCTTCTCCTCTCCATGTCTGACCCTCTCTTCTCCTCTCCATGTCTGACCCTCTCTTCTCTTCTCTTCTCCTCTCCTCCATGTCTGACCCTCTCTTCTCCTCTCCATGTCTGACCCTCTCTTCTCCTCTCCTCCATGTCTGACCCTCTCTTCTCCTCTCCATGTCTCACCCTCTCTTCTCTCCTCTCTTCTCCTCTCCATGTCTGACCTTCTCCTCTCCATGTCTGACCCTCTCCATCCCACCCCATGTCTGACCCCCTGTACTCCTCTCCATACCACCCCTTGACTGACCCTTGACTGAGGGGGGGCATTGGGTGGAGCTTGGGCGGTACTTTTAAACGTGGGAGGAGCTTGGGCGGGACTTCCTTTAAAATGTGGGCGGGGTTATCAAATTTACCTTCGGGCTGAAGCCCCTGGTCTTTTTCCCACCTAGCAACGCCCCTGCACACGCTGCTTATGATTGGCGGCGGGCAGTGCCTGCTTCCTGGCAGACTCGATCCGAGCATGCCTAAGCCCATCACTACCTGCTACTAGCACTTAACAGAGCCCTGTTCTAGCTCTATCCACGCCAATATCACACTGCAAATGGCCGCTATGAAGAGAATATTTTTATAGTGGGACTAAGAGCAATGATCCATGATTGGGCACAGTCATCAATACTTTCTCCAATCATGGCTGTGAGAGTGATCTGTGTCCTGATCGAGCAAAGCTTTCATTGCTTTAGCCAATCAAGGCTTCCAATGCACTGTGCGGTACAGTGCATTGTGGTAGTTCAGTGAACCGAACAAACAGTTGAATGCCCGACAATTTGGGTGTTTGTCAAACGGGTGAAGTACCGATGTTCGGCCTGAACTCATGGTCAGGCTGAACAATTCGCCCAACTCTAATGCTGAGTTCCCAGGTCTGTACACCTGCTGTTCCCATTATGAGGGGTTCTCACCATCCCTGTACTGAGTTCCCAGGTCTGTACAAATTATAGGCCCATTATGAGGGGTTCCCACCATCTCTGTACTGAGTTCCTAGGTATGTACACCTGCTAGGCCCATTATGAGGTGTTTCTACCATCCCTGTGCTGATTTCTTGGGTCTGAAGACCTGCTGTGCCCATTATGAGAGGTTCCCACCATCCCGGTGCTGATTTCTTGGGTCTAAAAACCTGCTGTGCCCATTATGAGAGGTTCCCATCATCCCTGTGCTGAGTTCCTGGGTCTGTACACCTGCTGCGCCCATTATGATGGGTTCCCACCATCCCTGTGCTGAGTTCCTGGATCTGTACACCTCCTGTGCTCATTATGAGGGGTTCCCACCATCCCTGAGCTGAGTCCCCTGGATCTGTACACCTGCTGTGCCCATTATGAGGGGTGTTAAGATGAGATACAAAATGGAGTTGAAATACTAAACTGTAACAAGATCGAGTCGCCAGAAACTATTTCTACATGACTTACAAGTGAACTATAAGTGAACCATTGTTTACCTCTTGCTGTGTTCTGAGTTCTTTCTCCTGTTTTTAGCCTTGTCTAGGCAATGTAGGAATAAGAGGATGTCTGTAAGAGCCCGTTCACACCAATACGACTTGTCAGGCGACTTGTCAGCCTGACAAGTCGCGGACCGTCGCGGTCCATTGTGTAATACAGGAACGGTTCTAATAGGAGCGACACAAGTCGCTCCGACTTAGAAAAAAGATTCCTGTACTACTTCGGGGCGACCTGGAGCGACTTGCATAGACATTCATTTTATGAAGTCCGTGCAAGTCGCGCCGAAGTTGCACTGCACGCGACTTCACAGGTTGCCCCCTAAGTCGGATCACCATAGTGTGAACTGGCTCTAAGACTAGGCCTTGGATGGTAGCTATTGTTACTGATGGGTGGGATGATGATTACAGGCAGGTGGATAGGAAAGGAAAAAAATTCTTGTGTCTTTGACTAAGATAATTTCTTTCTTTCTTTTATATTATGGGGTTCTTTCACGTTATTTATTTTGATCACTTTGGCTGGTGTATAAAAATCAATTAGTATGCAAACATCATGTATCCGCGGTTATCAACATTTATCATTTATGTGACACTTACAATGTTATCTCAGATAATAAGAATTTCCCACTTTCCCCTGGATATGTGCCCAAGATAGAGAATAGTGAGAATTAAGGTAGACACTATTTAAAAGGCAGGATACGTAAAGACAGGCCCGGAGCAAAAAAAAAAAAAAAATAGGCGTAGGGCCTCATGAGGGGGTGGACAGGGGACACGGAAATGGAGGGGTTAATGGTGGGGCTGTGGCCGGTGGAAAAAGGGGGCCATTGGCTAGCAGTAAGGTGGGGTGGGGTCAATGGACTGGTAATACTGGGAGGGGGCTCGGAATCTACAGCAGAGCCGCGTGGGGACCGTTGGAAGGAAGAAGAATCCCCGCCCTCCCGCCCTTGAGCTTCAGGATGCGGAACATGGAGCTGGAAGCTGCTTGTGGGCATGTGGGTTGTAGAGTGTTTGGTGCTGGCGGTTGGGGGTCTTTGGAGGCGTTAACAGATTTTGGTCAGTGCATAGGGTGACCCATCCAAGGTATGGAGCCCTCTAGTGGATCCCGGTTAGTAGGGGATTAACCGGGAAGTGGTAAAGAAGTGGTATCAGGGGTGAAGTGTGTTTGTTCCCGTGCTGGTGTTTTGCGGCTGGGGACCGTTGGATTTTTGGATACTGATACCGTTTTTGAATTGGAATTTTTGGTGCCTCCCAAGACCAACAACCCCTTTTTCTTGATATGATACTGGAGTATTTATGGTTCATGTTTAAAATGTTTATTTTGGTATTGTGTTTTGTTAATAAAATGGCCTACCAGGCCACATTTTCTCCAAGTCGGTTGTCAGCAGTATTTTGTTTAGAATTAAGAGAAAGGGGTGAGTACACGTAAGATCAAGAGTGGGCATCGGTTATACCCCAATCATGCACAATATGGCATAAAAACTGTGTGTTTCTATCCTGTACTTTGTCACTCTACCTTTGATGCTCTGTAATCCAGTGTACACTACTATTTATTCAGTAAATTATACATACAGGGAGTGCAGAATTATTAGGCAAATGAGTATTTTGACCACATCATCCTCTTTATGCATGTTGTCTTACTCCAAGCTGTATAGGCTCGAAAGCCTACTACCAATTAAGCATATTAGGTGATGTGCATCTCTGTAATGAGAAGGGGTGTGGTCTAATGACATCAACACCCTATATCAGGTGTGCATAATTATTAGGCAACTTCCTTTCCTTGGGCAAAATGGGTCAAAAGAAGGACTTGACAGGCTCAGAAAAGTCAAAAATAGTGAGATATCTTGCAGAGGGATGCAGCACTCTTAAAATTGCAAAGCTTCTGAAGCGTGATCATCGAACAATCAAGCATTTCATTCAAAATAGTCAACAGGGTCGCAAGAAGCGTGTGGAAAAACCAAGGCGCAAAATAACAGCCCATGAACTGAGAAAAGTCAAGCGTGCAGCTGCCAAGATGCCACTTGCCACCAGTTTGGCCATATTTCAGAGCTGCAACATCACTGGAGTGCCCAAAAGCACAAGGTGTGCAATACTCAGAGACATGGCCAAGGTAAGAAAGGCTGAAAGACGACCACCACTGAACAAGACACACAAGCTGAAACGTCAAGACTGGGCCAAGAAATATCTCAAGACTGATTTTTCAAAGGTTTTATGGACTGATGAAATGAGAGTGAGTCTTGATGGGCCAGATGGATGGGCCCGTGGCTGAATTGGTAAAGGGCAGAGAGCTCCAGTCCGACTCAGACGCCAGCAAGGTGGAGGTGGAGTACTGGTTTGGGCTGGTATCATCAAAGATGAGCTTGTGGGGCCTTTTCGGGTTGAGGATGGAGTCAAGCTCAACTCCCAGTCCTACTGCCAGTTTCTGGAAGACACCTTCTTCAAGCAGTGGTACAGGAAGAAGTCTGCATCCTTCAAGAAAAACATGATTTTCATGCAGGACAATGCTCCATCACACGCGTCCAAGTACTCCACAACGTGGCTGGCAAGAAAGGGTATAAAAGAAAAAAAGCTAATGACATGGCCTCCTTGTTCACCTGATCTGAACCCCATTGAGAACCTGTGGTCCATCATCAAATGTGAGATTTACAAGGAGGGAAAACAGTACACCTCTCTGAACAGTGTCTGGGAGGCTGTGGTTGCTGCTGCACGCAATGTTGATGGTGAACAGATCAAAACACTGACAGAATCCATGGATGGCAGGCTTTTGAGTGTCCTTGCAAAGAAAGGTGGCTATATTGGTCACTGATTTGTTTTGTTTTTGAATGTCAGAAATGTATATTTGTGAATGTTGAGATGTTATATTGGTTTCACTGGTAAAAATAAATAATTGAAATGGGTATACTGTATATTTGATTTTTGTTAAGTTGCCTAATAATTATGCACAGTAATAGTCGCCTGCACACACAGATATCCCCCTAAAATAGCTAAAACTAAAAATAAACTAAAAACTACTTCCAAAAATAGTCAGCTTTGATATTAATGAGTTTTTTGGGTTCATTGAGAACATGGTTGTTGTTCAATAATAAAATTAATCCTCAAAAATACTCATTTGCCTAATAATTCTGCACTCCCTGTAGACTGAAGATTTACCTGTGTGGATGTCCTTCATTTCTAAGTGATTTGTAACAGGGGTTCCCACAATCCATGTGCTGAGTTCCTGGGTCTGTATACCTGCTGTGCCTACTATGAGGGGTTCCCACCATACCTGTGCTAATTTCCGAGGTCCGTACACCTGCTGTGCCCATTATGAGGGGTTCCCACCATCCATGTGCTGAGTTCCTGGGTCTGTACGCCTGTTGTGCCAATTACGAGAGGTTCCCACCATCCCTGTGCTGAGTTACTGGGTCTGTACACCTGTTATGCTCATTATGAGGGGTTCCCAGGTCTGTACACCTGTTGTGCTCATTATGAGGGGTTCCCCGATCTGTACACTTGTTATGCTCATTATGAGGGGTTCCCACCATCCCTGCGCAGAGTTCCCGGGTCTGTACACCCGCTGTGCCCATTATGAGGGATTCCCATGGAATAAAACAATTCTACAGAAGGAGAAAGACTATGTAGTGGGGGTGGAGCTGAGAACACTATTACAGAATCTCCAAGATATATAAAAAATACAAACCAGCCAGTCTCCACCCACAACTGAAATATCAGCTTTTAATCACATTTGAAATGTAGATTTGCTCAATTTTTTAATTGTTTAATTAAATTGTTTAATCCAGAGTGCTCTTTCGCCTCCTCCGATATCTTACGGATTTTCTCAGAGAGAAATTTGGTCCAAAATTCATATTTTGTGCCTTTCAGCCTCTTAGCGGCCTTCTGCTTCGACTGAATATCAATCTGCAGATAATCTTCATCCTGGTCATACCGCGGCCACTCAGGCAGGCCGGGTCCATTGGGGTCACTAAAATAAGATGGATAGAAATTATAATCAGTATAAAAGGAAGAGTGAATTCTGCACCAGAGGAGCTTACACTCTTAAATTCACGCAGTAGTCACATACGTTTATTATAACTTTATGTAACTATGTAAAGAATAAAAGGAAAAAAAAAATAGCTGATCACATCTGTCTCGGTACCAGATGAGCTTACACACTAATGTCCCCCCACAGTCACACACTATTATTATACATTTATATAGCTCTGACATATACCGCAGTGCTGTACAGAGAACACTGAGCCAGTCACATCAGTATTTGCAACAGAAGAGCTTACACTCTAGTGGTACAGACAAGCAGATGTCTAGATGGGGTTTGTGGATTATGGAAGGAAACCTATATTATCACAGAAGATATTCATACACTATGTAGATAATATTAGGAACGAAAACCAAGACCCCAACGATGCAAGCCAAGAGGATTAACCACCAAGGCACTATGAAGGGCTCTCTCCCCCAGCTCCTGGGTGCGCACAACATTATGAAATACCAGAGCTGTGAATTTCTTTACAAGTTCATAGATAAGCATGCACCATTTGCAAACAAATAAAATTAGCGCAATTTCCGTAGATTAATCCGTGCTCTATCTAACTGATGCAGTGTGAGTACTGAATTCCTAATAATTATAGCTGATTTTATATGTTAAAAATTTGAAAATAAATTGAATTGGTCAATAATTAAAAGTGCTAGTGCATGAACAAATGTGCAAACAAATGTGCCAAACTAAAGTGCAGATGCCGTATGTCTCTCTCAATAGAAACTGTGTTAATATGTGTTATATAGCTCTAGCCAATATATATTATACCCAGATAAATCCTCAATTTTAAATAATGCTAGTGCAATGAGTATTTTGTATATAGGAAAAGTGCCAGTACAATTAAATGTAAAAAATTTGCAAATTATGTCAATTATTGGAAACCACAATTTATCAAAAAGAATATATCAAAAAGTATATAAATTATAATGGTGACAAATCAATCAATATTGTGAGAATTAAGTCCATCAAACAAATCCATAAAAATCCTTGTCTAGATCAAACACACCAGAAGCTCTGCTGGTAAAATTATAACCAGCAAACAAGCATAAGCCCCAACGGCAATCAGCCAGACACCTTGTCTCCTTATAATCACACCAGGATGGATCAGGGCTCAGGATGGTCCATATGAAGAAACATAAAAAGGAATGCCGACCATAGTGTAAAATTGTATAACACTTGTTTATTTAAACATAAGATTATTCACACTCACATGGGCCGGTGTCTACCAGACACAAAGAATCTGCGTATATATAAAAAATCCTCCACTGCCCCGGTCACCGTATCAGTGTGACCGGAGCCTGGATGCAGTGTAGCAACGCGATGCGATAATGTCTCAGTGTCCTATGCCATGCCCTACCGGTTTCGTCACCTGACGTCTTCACGGGGCGGTCTTATTTCTCACAATATTGATTGATTTGTCACAATTATAATTTTTATACTTTTTGATATATTCTTTTTGATTAATTGTGGTTTCCAATAATTGACATAATTTGCAAATTTTTTTACTTTTGATTGCACTGGCACTTTTCCTATACACAAAATACTCATTGCACTAGCATTATTTAAAATTGAGGATTTATCTGGGTATAATATATATATATATATATATATATATATATATATATATATATATATATATATATATATTGGCTAGAGCTATATAACACATATTAACACAGTTTCTATTGAGAGAGACATGCGGCATCTGCACTTTTGTTTGCCACATTTGTTCATGCACTGGCACATTTAATTATTGACCAATTAAATTTATTTCTAATTTTTAACATATAAAATCAGCTATAATTATTAGGAGTTCAGTACTCACACTGCATCAATTAGATAGAGCATGGGTTAATTTACGGAATTTGCGCTAATTTTATTTGTTTATAAATCGCATATATAGCATCACTATAGTTGATTGGCTGCATTTCTGATAGGTTATCCTTAATATTAAAAAAAAAAAGCTCTCTATTTTTTCCAAAGAGCTTCTAGGCGCCAGTTCCCCTTATTATTGGTATGCACCATTTAGAATCAATTATGACTGGATATTTAGATTCTTGTATAAGTCCAACCATGACTGGTTCTCTTTCATTCTGGTCCAGTCTGGTGTCAGGCCCAGCAGTGTAGCCTCCAGCAGTGTAGCCTCCAGTCCTAATAATTTGAGTCTTACCCGGTCCGAGCAAAGTTGGCCCAGTACTTCATCATGTTCTTACTAAGGATCTTTTCATCTTCATCCGCCTGGGCTGGTGGAGAGAAAAGAAGTGACACAATCTGTAAACTTCCACAGACACCAAGATACAAGAAAGTGATAACCAGATATCAGAATATTTATAGATGACCAATCACTGAATCAGCCTAGAATTCTGTGGGGTGAATGGTAGAAGGGGCAGTACCATTTACCTGAAAAGAGAGCATCTTCATCAAGGAAGGGTCCTCCAATCACAAAGAAAAACTCATCACCATGGTCAGCCTTCACATAATCCGGCTTAATATCTTTAAATAGAGATGGACGACGACGGAACTCGTAGAAGTAGACAGGATGTCCAGAATCTATGGGAGAATAATGGTTTAAGCCTCGTTCACACTGGTGCGATTTCAGATGCGACATCACATTAATTTCAGTGGTGCCTATTCACATCAGTGCAACGCAACTTTGGGAAAGGGTCCTGTGCTACTTTGGTGTGATGCAGCAAGATTTTGTGCCCTATAGACTTCATGGAAATGCCTCAACGCATCTACGTGCATTTTTTTATGCAATTCCAGTGCGTCTTTTTTCCCTCCAGCTATTCTCTTCCAGAAATCAAAGTAGTATAAAAATTGTGTGAAAAACTGATCAAAAACACACTAAGAAAAAAAAAAAAACACACTAAGTCATACTGCTGTTCCGCTACATAAGTTCATTAGAAATCAGATGAAATCGCGGTTGTACTAGTGTAAACAAGGCCTTACTGTCAAGATGAGAATGAAGAGAAAAAAGGCATTTAAATTGGAATTAAACCCAAACCTAGGAAAAAAGCAACTTGCCTTTCCCGCTGCTCCATCACATAATCTAATAGGCAGGGCTTCAAGGACTTACCTGCTAGCATTTCTGGACTCCCTCCTGCTGCCAGCATCCTTGCAAACCCTTCAGCTACCAGCATCCAGGATTCCTTTCAACTGCCATCATTCCCATGCTCCCTCCAGCTGGCAACATCCCTGTTTTTCTACCAGGTGCCATCATCCCTGGACTCGCTTCAACTGCCTTCAATCCCGGACTCCTTCCAGCTGTCACCATCCCTGGGCTCCCTTTGACTGCCACCATCCTCGGGCTCCCTTTGACTGCCACCATCCCCGGGCTCCCTTCGACTTCCTCGCTGCCGACTGGGGACGGGAACGCGCCGCCGCCGACGCGCGCTCGCCCCCCTAGCTTCCCGTGCACGACTGACGTAGGTCTACGTTGGTTTGTGCAGGAGAGCCACGCTGCCGCAGTAAAAAGGCGGTGGGTGGTTGGGAAGTGGTTAAACTGCCTTCATCCCCGGGGCTCCCTTCAACTGCCATCATTCCTGGGCTACCTTCAACTGCCATGATCCCTGGCTCCCTTCAACTGCCATCATCCCTGGGCTCCTTTCAACTGCCATCATCCCCAGGCTCCCTTCAACTGCCTTCATCCCTGGGCTCCTTTCAACTGCCATAATCCCCCGGCTCCCTGCAACTGCCATCAACCCTGGGCTCCCTTCAATTGCCATCATCCCCGGGCTCCCTGCAACTGTCTTCATCCCTGGGCTCCTTTCAACTGCCATCATCCCCTGGCTCCCTTTAACTGTCATCATCCACGGGCTCCCTTCAACTGCCATCATCCCCGGGCTCCCTTCAACTGTCATCATCCCCGGGCTCCCTTCAACTGTCATCATCCCCGGGCTCCCTTCAACTGCCATGATCCCCGGCTCCCTTCAACCGCCATCATTCCTGGGCTCCATCCAGTTGCCAGCATCCCTAGGATCCTTTTAGCTATCCACATCCCTGGCATATGATGCCAGGAAAGCATTGGCTGAGTGGGTGGCACAGCACTGGCTGACGATTATTTTCTATGTGGAGTTTAGCTGTGTAACAAATGTGGGAATAACAAAATTTATAATGAAGGTATACTGGACAGCCACTGAAATATCTAAGGAATATTTAAAATGAACAGACACACCAAGATCAGTTTTGATAAAAAGCATAAAACAAACCTTTACTGGACATCAGAATACATCAAGCTTCTTGCACATGAAAGTTACCATAACCATTAACAAGACTCAAACACACTCCTATTCTCAATATCCCATAGAAAGGTCAAGTAATACACTGGATAGCTAGAGGGCAGGACAATAAGAAATCCTGGCTGCATGCTTGGTCTTTCCACAGCTCCAAAAAACAGCCTATTCCTCATGCTATGGACTCTTTTTATAGCCCTGAATTCCAGAGACCACCCACAGGATGTAATTATTTCTCTTGACCACTCACAGGTCATTTTGTGAGCAAGGTCAGCAACACATGGTTGCACTTCCCAGCCACAACCACATGGTCAATTGGATATGCAGCAGCCGTCTTTAAATACACAACGTCAAAGGTTCACTAAAACACCTGTGGGTGAGAGATAGTATTACACATGTATGGGGACATTTGTCATGAATCAGTCAAAAATATCCACAACTGATACAAGCTGTATGTGATCACTTATAGAAATAATCCTAATGTGTAAAATTAGGGTATAACACCCCATTTCCTGTGAACATCAATTTCAAGCGGCAGTTTTGTATGTAACATTGTTTCTTTAGCTGTAATACCATCTAAATTATCAGCAGACAATGAATATTCACCATGGAACTGGGGGCGTCTTGTCCATAAACTTGAAAATCAAACAGGAAGTCAGCTGTGCGCAGGTAAATTTGCTCCCCCCCAGGATCTCAAATCTGATGACTTCATAAAATATTCAGATACCACAATGTATGAGTCTGTCAGGTTTTTTGGTATTAAAATGATGACTGTGCTGGGCTCACCTCTGTGATATTTTGCCGTTTTCAGGGCCGGCATTACAAATACAAAGTCTCCACACAGGTCCAGGAAGCGGTTGCGGACCTCAGCGGGATCCGTCTCATCTCCCAAATATTCTTTGATCAGCAGCGGGAAAACAGATCTTAATGATTCCTGCAATGACAGAGATACGATGTTCATCATCAATAGAAATACTGCCATGCATACAACCAATTCTGACAGAACTAATTGCAGGCTATTTTTAGAAAATTCAGTTTATTTTTAGCCATAAATTAAATTTGGCAGTAACCAATCAGAACTCTGTAAGACTATCTCGGATTGGCTAAAGGTGATCTTTGATTGCCTGCTATGGTTTACTGTGCTTTCACCTTATCCCCGCTCTTCCCTGCCGGTCCTCCCCAACTATCAACTGACAACTTGGAAGAACTGGATGATGTACTGTGACTATCCAGCCTTACTAACCAGAATCCAGTCACATCAAAGTGGCCTGAGGCATACGGTACCTCATGGAACAGTGATGTCACTGTTTTTGCGGTCAGCCTACCATAAACATGAAACCTCTTTTGAGTCACTTATGTATCTCTTCAATAAATAATAATTTTTAAATTCTGCCAAAATGATTTTCTGGAATTAATCTTTACACTGAATTGATACAGACCAGCTGTAAGTCAGATCAGGCTTGCAGTGGGAGTGGCTGCTCCCCAAGTTGATTGTTGAATAGGGAAGGCACTCAGGAGGCCTTGCAAAGTGGTGACAGCTCAGAGTGGGTGTCACCAGTGTGTGATGTCACAAGTAGTCAGAGATCAGTCAGGAGGCGGGGCAGTGGCACAACTGCAGGATCTAATAAGTATTTTCGCCCTTCTGTCGCACTGTCCCCGCAGAGCCTGCTGAATAGTGACTCGACGGGCTCCCCTGATTACCAGCACACAGTTACCTTGAGATATAGTCCATGAATCCCTCCTTGCTCCTGATGGCTCATCACACAAATAAACAGTCAAGAGGTGTTGGTTTTTTGGTGTTTATTTGTAATTGAGATAGGAGAAGGGAATAGTGGGATACTTCGGCTGAACTATTCGCATTGGTTGAGGACTTCTATGTCAATTGGAAACAGCTAGGCTGCTTGATCCACACTGCCACAAATTTAGAAAGGGTTAAGTCTCTTGCTCTCTTTACTCTCTGACAAGACCACTTGGTGGATGATAACTTATCTTCAGGACACTGTCACTAGCATCCTCTTCCCACTGACACCCAGGCGCTGTCTATTCTAGGAGCAGGGGTGGCCCCCCTCAGGTCAGGCTCCTTGACACGAGATTCTGTACTCACTGAACTGCAGAGACAGATCCTCCAGTTTCTCCCCTCTCTGCCAGCTTCTCTGCACCTCTGGGTTCAGTTCCTCACCACTACTCTCCAGGCCCTCAGGACGACCCCCTGAGGCCGCATGGCACCTCTACAGAGAAGGAGGAGGCAGCCGCCCCCCCCCCTCCCTCCGGGACTCCGCTATCCAGACAAAAAGACCTCGAGCACATGTGCTCCTAGCTTTAATACAGTATCCCAACATGCACCAAGGCATTTTCCCTCTGCCAATCATCAGGACTGTATCAAAAGCCCATGCACACATTCGTCAGGGTTCCTTCCACTCTCCAGCACGTCTCCCTATTGGACCAGCGTGAAACACCCTCTAGACTGAATGAATGGCATCCTGAGCACAATTAGCAGAACTCACTACCAGATCCTGCTCTCTGGTAGGCAGAGAACAATATAGATTTACCTGCAACTCTTCTGGTAAGCAGACAGAGCTCAAACTATACTTTCCCACTAGCACCTACCTAGGAGGGTGCTACACTTCTAATGCTATGTGGGAGTCACAATACTAAGTGCATTATGGTACACATTGTCTGGCAGGTTAAACATATGTTCCGCCTGTGTGTTCTGCTGACTGTCCATTTAGGTACCATGAGAAAAGGAGAGCCCTGTGCTTCATTGTGTAAGTAGTCCAACTCTCCTTTCCGAGGTTTCAGATTTTGCTGCACAGATTAAAAGTGAAACAATGAAACAAACTAGGCAATGATCATTTACACAATGCACATTGTGGACGCACACAGAGACGATCTTACCAGTAGGAGGTTGCCGTGCAGCACAGTGGTTATGGCTTCTCTATTTATTCCTTCCTCCAATCCACTAATATTCATGGCCTGCAGGGGATGAGAAAAAACGGAATTTTTGTAAAATCTTACCTGTAAAATTCCTTTCTCTGAGTCCTCCGACAGTCGCCGCCTCTTCATATTCGTCACATATGGGGTATTAGACTTTGCTCCGAAGGAGTAGCTAGGCAACAGAATATGTTAACAATAAAGCTTTAACATATCCCACCCTCAAGGGGTGGTCCCCTCAGTCAATACCCTCCTACTTCCTGCAACCATATCTCAGTTTTAGTGGAATAGCAGTAGAGTATACATTCAAACCCCAAAAGAGGGGCGGGGGCGGCGACTGTCGGAGGACTCAGAGAAAGGAATTTTACAGGTAAGATTTTACAAAAATTCCGTTTTCTCTTACGTCCTCCGACAGTCGCCGCCTCTTCATATTCGTCACATATGGGGACGTCCCAAAGCAGTGCAAACATGAGGGGTGGGAAACGCATCCGCGCCGAAAGGCAACGCAGTCTCCACATCAAAGAAAGGAACCTTACCAAAGGAAGGAAACCAGCTGGGCAACAGCAAAAATAAGTGCTCAACAGGAGCAACAACCCAGGAAAAGACAAAAAACCAGGGGATACAAAACTTATCCCAACAGCCAGGAGTCCCCAACAAGGGACCCTAGGGAACAGCCGCACTAAGAACCTTGCGGCCAAAGGAAGCATCCGCCGATGCCTGAACATCTACTTTGTAGAATTTTGTGAAAGTGTGTACGGTCGACCAAGTCGCCGCCTTACACACCTGGGCTACAGAAGCCCCATGACGACAGGCCCAAGACGTACTCAGAGATCTAGTAGAGTGCGCCTTCACAGGCACAGGGGGAACCTTCCCCTGCAAGGCATAGGCCTGTTCAATGGTCTGCCTGATCCATTTGGCAATGGTAGAGGCGGAAGCCGCCATGCCCTTCCGAGGACCCTCTGGAAGAACAAACAAGGAGTCCGTCTTTCGAAAAGACTCAGTCGATTTAAGGTAAACCCTAATCGCCCGAACAACATCCAGAGAATGCAATCTCACCTCCTTTGGATGTTTAGGCTTCGTGCACAACGAAGGCAAAACAATATCCTCGTTAAGATGGAATTCCGAAACTCGTTTCGGCAGAAAAGAAGGATTAGGTCGCAAGACCACCTTATCCAAATGAACAACCAGGTACGGAGACTTGCAGGACAAAGCCGCCAGTTCCGACACTCTGCGAGCCGAAGTGATCGCCACCAAAAAGGCGACCTTTTTGGACAACATAGACAACGAGATCTCCCTGATCTGTTCAAAAGGAGCACGTTGTAACACAGACAGGACTAGATTCAAGTCCCAAGGGGGCAAGGGATCCCTCCTAGGAGGAACCAGATGCCGCACACCCTGAATAAAAGTGCCAACCAAGGAGTTGGAAGCCACGGGACGTTGAAACAGAACGGCCAGCGCAGACACCTGACCCTTTATCGTAGCCAGCGCCAAACGCTGATCGACACCCGTCTGAAGGAAAGACAGCACACGGGAAACCGAGTACGTGCGGGGTGAAAACCCCCTGGACTCACACCAGGCAAAATAGGCCTTCCAAGTACGGTAATAAACCTTTCCCGAGGAAGACTTCCTCGCGTTGATCAAGGTATGAACAACCTCTGGAGAGAGACCCTTCTCCTTCAGGACCTCGGTCTCAACAGCCAGGCCGTCAAAGCCAGCGACTGTAAAGCAGGATGGTAAATCGGTCCTTGAGACAGTAGATCGTCCCGAAGAGGCAGACGCCAGGGGGCGTCGACCGCCAGATTCACGAGGTCTGCGTACCAGGACCGGCGAGGCCAGTCCGGTGCCACAAGAATCACCGTGCTGCGTTCCGAGTGTAACCTGCGAAGGAACCGGGACAGCAACTGAATCGGTGGAAACGCGTACATCAGCCTGTACTGATGCCACGGGGCCACTAACGCGTCCGACGCGTCTGCCCGAGGGTCGCGCGTCCTTGCCACGAACCTCTTCACCTTGTAGTTGAGGCGAGACGCGAACAGGTCCACATCCGGAAGACCCCACTTCGCGCACAACATCTGGAAGACAGCCGGGTGGAGAGACCATTCCCCCTGATCCAGGGTCTGGCGACTCAGATAGTCCGCCTGCCAGTTCTCCACACCCGGAATGTGAACCGCCGTTATCGCCGGGACATGAGTCTCGGCCCAAGACAGAATGTCGGCCACTTCTCGAGCCGCTCGGGCACTCCTGGTGCCCCCTTGGTGGTTGATGTAGGCCACCGCCGTGGCATTGTCCGTCTGCACCCGAACCGGGCAGCCCTGCAGCCGGTCCGTCCAGCGATGAAGACAGAGCCTTATCGCACGCAATTCCAGAATGTTGATCGGGAGGGAAGACTCCCCCTCCGACCAGGTCCCCTGGGCGGACAGAACGCCCAGAACACCACCCCAGCCCGACAGGCTGGCATCCGTGGTGATTATCGTCCACGAGATCGGACGAAACGACTTGCCCCCGGACACCAACGGGGACTGGAGCCACCACAGAAGGTTTTCCCTGGTGCGATGACTCAACGAGATCTGAAGATCCAGAGATTGAGGTCGCCCGTCCCACTTGGACAAGATCTCCGCCTGGAGACCCCGCGTGTGAAACTGCGCGAAAGGAATCGCCTCGAAAGCCGAGACCATCAATCCCAGACATCTCATACACGTCCGCAGAGACGAGTTCGGAACGTCCCTGAGGGACCTGACTTCCTCCTGAAGAGTCCTGAGTTTGTCTTCCGGCAGGAAGACCCTCGCCTGCACCGAGTCCAGTATCATTCCCAGATAGGGAAGACGAACCGACGGACTCAGTGTCGACTTTGGAACATTTATCGTCCAACCGAACTCCTGCAGAGTTTGAATCGTGACAGACAGGTCCTTCTCCAGACCCTGACTGGTCGCAGACCGAATCAGAATGTCGTCCAGATACCCCAGGACAGAAATGCCCTGGGCTCTCAATAATGCCAGAACCGGTGCAAGCACCTTGGTGAAGACCCGCGGAGCCGAGGCGAGCCCAAAGGGCAACGCCACGAACTGGTAGTGATCCTCCGCAATGGCAAATCGAAGGTATCTCTGATGACCTTCGAATATGGGGATGTGAAGATACGCATCCTTCAAATCGATGGAGGCCATGAATTCCCCCGGAACCAGGGCAGCCACCACCGAGCGCAGGGATTCCATGCGGAACTTGCGAACCCTCACAGAGCGGTTCAGAGCTTTCAAGTCCAGAATTGGACGAACCTTGCCCTCCTTTCTGGGCACAGTGAACAGATTGGAATAAAACCCCCGAAATCTGTCCCGATGAGGCACCGGAACCACCACTCCCTGAGCCCTCAGGTCCCGCACCGCCAGGTGCAGATCCCGCAGGCGCTCCGGAGACAGTTGTAGATTTGAGGGAAAAAATCTGCTCTCTGGCCGAGAGAGAAACTCGATCTTGTAACCAGATCGAACGATTTCCAGAACCCATCTGTCCCGCACACGGGCCAACCAGGGCTGAAGAAAACCGAGCAAGCGTCCCCCCACCCCAAAATTGGGTGAGGGCGCCCCTTCAGGCCGAACTGTTATGGGCCGCAGGTCCGGATTGGCCGGACTTCTGTTTTCCAGACCAGGGTTTCTTCTGAGAGCCCTGGCCCTTGAACGGTTTGCCCTTGTAGTGCGGCCGAAAGGCACGAAAGGACCCCTGAGGGGGCCGAAAATTAGCATGCTTCTTCCCAGAAGCCCCCTTAGCCTTGGGGAAATGGGGCAAGAGAGTGCTCTTACCCCCGGTAATCCCCTTAATCAACACATCCAGGGACTCCCCAAAAAGGCGAGACCCATCATAAGGCAGATTGGCTAAGGTTTTACGTGAAGATTGGTCCACCGACCAACATTTCAACCAAACCAGGCGGCGAGACAACACCGCCACGCTGTGCACACGCGCGGCCAACGGAATCAGGTCCAGGTCCGCATCACACAGATACATGACACCCTGGTGGATCTGATCCACCATATCCAGGGTCGCCGCTGAGGCCGAATCGGCCACCAGGACGCGCCTAAGCATCTGCGTCCAACTTGCGATCGCCTGGGCCGCCATGAGAGAAGCAAACAGAGCCTTAAGCATAGAACCCGTAACAGAATAAGTATGACGGGCAAGAGACTCCAGTCTCCTATCCGTGGCATCACGGAAAATAGGGGATCCCTCTGCAGGGATCGCAGTGGCTTTGTTCAAAACCGCAATAGCATGATCCACTGGCGGAGGCACACACCACCGTTCATCAGTGGCAGGCGAGAAAGGATAACGCAGCTTGAATTTACTTGGTACCGCAAAAGGCTTGCGCAAATCGCGCCATTGGTCCTTAACAGCGCGCTGAAAATCAGCATTGCAGGGAAAAACCTGCGGCGTCCTGCGTTTTCTCTGCGTCCCATAAGCCGCCAAGGCAGCTGGGGGACACACCTCGTCCTGCAAACGTAGCGTCTGCTTAATGGAAGCAATTAACTCATCCATGATTGCAAGCTCTTCAGGCGAGCCAGGGGGAGAATTATCAACCCCCTCAACTTCAGCCTCTACCTCAGACCCCACTAGATCAAGAGAGGAGCGGGACCCCGATAGGGGGGTCCCCGCCAGAACAGCCCCATCACCTTCACCCTCAGAATCAGAGGACAGAGCAACTCTGGGCCGTTTAGTAGATTGAGCAGCCACCAGCATTTGCACCTGTGCAGCAAGGCCAGCCACAATAGTGGCCAAATCCCCCCCTGGGGGGGAAACAGCGGTCCCCTGGCTTTCCACCAATACTGTGGGAAACTTGCCCTCCTGAGAATCCATTGCCCCTGTATGCCAGACAACCAAGGGTTAACTGCCCCCTTACAGCAAGCGCGGCAAGCGCAGCCCACCGCACCACACTCAGGCACAATGAGACCCCCACAGGGAATATACAGACTGAATACAGGCAATGGAACACAGGAATAGAAGGATAAAACCTGAGGAGACTCCGCTGCTGCTGCTGCCTCGATCGGTGCTTCCAGGAGAGAGGAAGTGATGCTGCCAGGGCGCTCTATGTAAGCCTATGGAGGCTACAAGAAAATGGCCGCCGTGCATGTAAACCATGCGGCCGGAGCGGGCGCCGGTAAAATGGCGCCGTTTGGCGCCGAAATCGCCGCTCCACAGTGCATAAAATCACACACAAAATTATCCCAAAATATGGATACATGTTAGATCGCCGCAGCGATCGCTGTATATGCCCCAACATGCCATTAAAAACATGCCCCACAGCACACAGCTCCTCACACTGCCCAGCCTGACATACTCAGTGTCATACAGCTCCCCCCCCCCCTTGCAGCCCACAGCATGCAGCCGAGATATAGGGAGACAAGCAGTGTGATTAAAGGCAGGTTACACAGTCCCAGACTGAGACCCCCCCCAGACAGACAGGTCCCCACATAGATACACTTACCTCACATGGCGTGGGGAACCCGCACAGGCGAACAAGCCGCTGCACATGAGGCAGGGAGAGTCGCAAATCAAGACGCACACAATGGCGGTTCAGAAACCGCACAGCGTCCGGTGAGGTAGCCACCCCACCAATCATCCCTGCACCGAACAGGGATGGGTCGTTCACCGTGCCAGGAGCGTTACCTGGCTGAACGCTCGATGGCAGACTGGGAAGCCACTGACCCACGATCTGCGACCAGGGGGATCAGCCCGAGACCCAGTCCGCATGATCCTCTTCGTCCGAAGAACTAACTAATGCTGACAAAAATAACAGCTAAGTAAAGGTAGAGAGAAAACTCAAACAAAAATCAAAAAGAAGAAAGAGTCTGGGACAAAAAGTCCCAGCACAGAGAGAGCCAGCCACTCCTGACAAGCTAGACATTAAAACTGAGATATGGTTGCAGGAAGTAGGAGGGTATTGACTGAGGGGACCACCCCTTGAGGGTGGGATATGTTAAAGCTTTATTGTTAACATATTCTGTTGCCTAGCTACTCCTTCGGAGCAAAGTCTAATACCCCATATGTGACGAATATGAAGAGGCGGCGACTGTCGGAGGACGTAAGAGAAACAATTATTAAGGGTGAATTGAGGGCACGGTCCTTCACTGCAATGTCGGGCAGCGTGGTGCGCTGGCTGTGCTACCTGACATTGCAGTGTAATTCTGGCCGGTGTGCTGCGATACATACAATGCAGCATGTCTGGGCTGTCACCACACATTGTGTGACCTGGCCCCAAGAAGATGATTATAATGAACAATAACTTTAGTTGAAAAGAAACTTCTGAGGTTATGGGCCCCTTCAATTATTAAGGTTTAGGGCCAGTTCACACCACACAAAGGCAGTCCTGATCCATTCCAGATGCATTACTGTGTGCAAGTTTACATGCATTTTTAAAGCAATCCAGTGCTTTTATGATGCATTCTGGTGCATTTTTTCCCAGGCTAAGTTCACACCTATTTCAGTGTGTCTTCAGTATGCAGAAACACACTACAGCCCAGTCCATTTAACGACATTTCCTATGGGTCACATTCACATCTGTGAATTTTTAAACCGTGTGTTTTTGAAAAGTTCAGGGACGTTTTTGCAGCAGGTTGCGTTTTTAGTTCCATAGACTCTAATGGAAACACGCATCAAAAAAGCAGTCCTTGCATTTTTGATGCATTTTTTGTTGGTTTCTCCCGCATGATTACAGACACCTCCCAAAAACACAAAACGCATCAAAAAGGTATTTAAAAATGTTTAAACCCTGAAAAAAAAATGCAAAAAGCACAGAGAAAACGCATCAACTGCAACCTGCATAGGTGTGAACCTAGCCTTATGACAAGGGAAATCATATTATTTTCAATAGGACTTAGCACAGTGCGACTTTGGAAAAGGTTCCTTCCTGCACTAGATTCCAGAGGATTTCACCCCCATAGACTTCTATGTTATCTCACAGAAGTCGCATCAGCATGCATAAGCTATCTGACTTCCTGTTCCACTTTGATGGATGAGTGAACAGGATGAGTGTACTGCAGCTGCCACTGACCTGTCATTAATCACTTGTCTATCGGGCACTTTTACCACCTTCCTGCCCAGGCCAATTCTCAGCTTTCAGCGCTGTCACACTTTGAATGACAATTGCGCGGTCACGCAACACTGTACCCATATGACATTTGTTATCATTTTTTTCACACAAAATGAGATTTCCTTTGATGGTATTTAATCACCACTGGGTTTTTTATTTTTTGCTAAATAAACTAAAAAAGTCCAAAACTTTTGAAAAAAAAAACCTTTTCATAGTTATAAAATTTTACAAACAGGTAGATTTTCTCCTTCAAAGATTGGCACTGATGAGACGGCATTGATGAGGCTGCACTGATAGCAGCACTGATAGGCGCACTGGTAGGGGGCACTGATATATTACACTGATGAGGAGGCACTAATGGGCACTGACTGGCAGCACTGATGAGTACTGATAGGCAGCACTGATAGGTGACGCTGATGAGGAGGCACTGATGGGCTCTGATTGGCAGCAACAGTGGGGATTGTTGATCACATGATAAAGAACCGCCGATTGGCTTTTTATCTCGATCTGTGATCAGCTGTGTCCAGAGGACACAGTGATCACAAAGCGTGGCACCCGCACGCCGCAGTGGGCGCAATCATGGGAGGACATCATATGAAACCCTGGCCCGCCAGGCTGTGGTCGTCATTCGGCTATTGCGTGGTCGGCAAGTGGTTAAAGCGTACAGGACTTACAATGACTGAAACCGGCCAAATATAACTAAAAGACATTGAAAAACCGGTTGTCATTGTTTGTAATTTTGGCTGTAAAAGGGGCTGCTCAGTCCAAAATCCCCGGGCCCATTTATTGTCCCAGTCTGGGCCTGCCTAAGAGCCACTGTTTGTTCTGAATAAGGCTGTGAGTGTCCCAGAGGAGGAAGAGAGGAACAATTTCCTTATACTTTTGGCTGGTTTAAAGTCATGTCTGGTAAGCTGCCATCTATTGAATGTGTGTGAACACCATGGGACTGCATGCAGCACTGGCGGAAGCTCTGGAATACTGTTTCAAACCCCCCCCCCCCCCCCCCCCAAGTCTAAAAGGACTATTTACTATAATGACCCCTGGGCTCACTTTTATATGCACTTTATTTTGCTGGTCACATATTTAGGTCTGGCATCCCCCTCTTCTGTTTGGTTGGGATGCCTATGATCCTTTGTCATCACTGCTAGTTCACATAGTTTACATTTTTAAAGCACTGTGCACTTTTTTGTCATTATTTGTGAAGCTCTTCTCATCATATGCACTCTAGGACTGTGTTCCAAGATGGATTCTTAATTTTTTAATTTCTGATCTAATGTCATCATTGTTTTTTTATATTGCACTTAGCACTGTTCACTTTATATATTCATTATATTAATATGTTTTGTCAATCATATGCACTTTATGTACCCTGCACACATCTGGTATCATTTCTGGTAAGAGAGCAGGAGCAGGTTTTTGTTATTATTTTTGAATATTTGGTATTTTTTAGTACTTTGTCACCTTATCCTGTTTCCTGGGGAAGCAGGAAATCAGGTATAATCGCATATATTATACCTCATTTGCATACATAGGGAAGCGCACTAGCACATACACTCTTCATTTTATTTTCCTTAGTCCAGGGACTTCTAGTTGCAACTCCAAAGAGAGTTAATGCATGCTTTACATTTTGCAAATTCAGCAGTTACGTGTTTTGCCAAGCGTATGTTGTGCAACAAAAGGCGCTACAGTCATGCCAAAATGAGCACTGAAAAAACATGCAACGCTCCACAACTGCAAAGATTCTCAAGCTACTTTTGGGCGTTTGTCGCTCATAGAGCAGCCCATTTCATGTGAAGCAGAAAAAAATGGGCAAGCTTAGTTATTTGACAGTAAGGGAAGAAGGAAAGCCACTGGAGGCAGTGTGATGCTTTATCTAGTGCAGTCCATGCCTCAATGGGTCAGGGCTGTTTTGGTGCCAAAAGGGGGAAATACTCAATATTAGGTGGGTGGTCAAAATATGTCATCCACTTACCGAATGCCCCATAGCAGATATGCTGCTATAGGGCAGCCGTTCTGTGCAGAATCACGTATGAATACATGATTCAGCACTTCCTGGTAGGGAGCACGCACACTGCTTCTGCTGTGATTTGTCATTGCAGAAGTCGATTAGCAGGTGCCGGCCAATGTATGTCCGCCGGCACCCGTCGATCATCTGGAACAGAGGCTGGATGTACACAAGGCAGAGCTCTATCCTTACAAGGGGGGAAGTGATGGATTTTCTTTCCCTGCAATGAAGGAAGTAAAATCCATCCCTTCCCTTAGTAAAAGCAGCACATACAGTACGCAAAAACTTTGGCTAGGCATACATTTAACCCTTTTATAGCTCTAGATGTTTAACCCTATTCCCAATCAGTGTCATTAGTACAGTGACAGGTGCATATTGTTAGCACTGATCACTGTATTAGTGTCACTGGTTCCCACCAGTGATACCGGTGATCCTCTACTGAGTCGTTCTATTGAGGGTGGAGGTCGAGCTTCCTCCAGATGGGTGGTGGGAGAGGATACACCCCTTGCCCCTCCATTAGGTGTTTATACACCATTGCTCTTATAGATCCGTTAGGCATGTCCCAATTGGGTCCACTTGTTCGGGTAAGCCCCCCGTCTTGTTGGTGGTGATGAATTTCTTCACAGTGGGGAATTTTAGTTGTGGGTTTTGGAATTATCCTGTAGCCTCTCAGGTCGAGATTTGGAGATTTGGGTTTCACACACTTATTTGGACTTTCTATATTTATGGACTGCACAATTCTCTACACTTTTGTGTTGATATGGCACATTCATGTTGATTTGTAGTGTTATTAAGTTCACCTTATCACAATTTGTTTTGTTTTTATTATGAATGTATTACCACTAACACATGTATATCCCAAATATATGTGGAGGGAATAGTTATCACTGATATCTAATTAAAAATTGTTTGACACTAATTGTGTTTTCATAAGAGTTTTTCAACTATTGTGATTTCATTTATATCACATCATTTAAAACACGAGTGACATTAAGACTTAGCGCTGCACATATTGTTATATAAAATTTTATGTTGGTACAGTGTCGCATAACCGCACAATTGTCAGTTATTAACCCAATGCTGTATCACAAAAAATGGCCTGGTCGTGAAAGGGGGAAAATCTTCCGGAGGTCAAATGGTTTATATATTTTTTTTTTTTTCGCTTGTGTCATAGTTACACATTATACACTGTGATAGCCCTTCTTTTTTATTTGGTACAGCGGGTGATGGTTTTATTATATATAGAAAGCACTACATTATTTTCTTATTATGTTACATAACATTATTATTTAACAAATAGGCATTTAATATGGTGCACCCAGGACACTGGACTCAAAGCATTAAATGGCAGAATTCCCTTTTACAAACTCATAGAGCCACCCACAATCTATGATATCATTGGTGCTGTATGGACTATGTCTCTTACCGCGGGGAGAATCCAGCCGAATTCCTGCTCCGCCACACCCGTTATAAACGGAACCGGATTGTTTTGTTTTTCCGCCAATATCTGCTCTGCGGGTTTTGGGAGGAAGACGCCATCGACAGTAGCTGGGGGAGCCAGAAATTTCTGCAGGGACAGTAAATAGAGGAGTTATTCATGAGGGAAAGGCAACCCCAGAACATGCTGAAAAATATCACTATCGTTTTTTTTGTGGATTTTAAGGGTGTAAGGGGCTTTAAATGTCTGCTCAGGGTATGGAAACTCCTCTCACCCTCTTGTGACAATAGATATTGAGGCAAGGATGAACCACAATGTAAACTTTGCTCTTCATATCTGCCAAGCGCACTTCAGCGGAACAGGAAGACTGCCTACACTAAATTTAAAAAAAGGCCAAACCTCCGAGTGATATCCATTGGGTTTGGTGTCACGGGCAGTTTCCATCTATGAAGGAACATTATATAGTTGAATATACGGTACCATCGCAGTAATTATGGAAAGGATTTCCTCTTCAGATTTTGCCTTCAGACAATCCACCAATGACGCCACATCACAGCCAGAAGTGTTGGCGATTATCTGCAACAATAAGATGGCGTCTGATTACAGGAGTGCCAAGGTGTTACGTCATTTCTGAATAGGTGAAAATTCTCCTCTTAATGTAGATCGTTTTGGCAAAATTAATAAAAATTTTCATCATCTTACCAATAGCCTTCCTGCTGCAAGCTTTCCTTCCCATCTTCTCATCTCCACCCTCTCTTCCCACCTAGTCATCTCCACCCTCTCTTCCCACCTCCTCATCTCCACCCTCTCTTCCCATCTCCTCCTCTCCACCCTCTCTTCCCACCTCCTCATCTCCACCCTCTCTTCCCATCTCCTCATCTCCACCCTCTCTTCCCATCTCCACCCTCTCTTCCCATCTCCTCATCTCCATCCTCTCTTCCCGTCTCCTCTCTATCCTCTCTTCCCACCTCCTCATCTCCACCCTCTCTTCCCATCTCCACCCTCTCTTCCCATCTCCTCATCTCCATCCTCTCTTCCCGTCTCCTCTCCGCCCTCTCTTCCCATCTCCTCCTCTCCATCCACTCTTCCAGTCTCTTCTCCATCCTCTCTTCCCAGGGCCAGATTAACGTAGGGGCTATTGGAGCTGCAGCTCCAGGCCCCTACCTTTATATAGGCCCCGGGTTGGCCATATTCACTGTTACCGCTCTTCTGTCACTTGTAAACACAGAAGTCTGGCTTCTATGCTCGCTTCCCCAGGCAGCTCCCTCAAAACCTCCCCACACAGCACGAAGGCCGGACAAGGAGGGACAGTTGCAGATGCATGGATGTGTTTATGGGCTTCAGAGACAGCATCCCATGTTGAATTAGGCACGCATGGCTGCACCCTTCCTCCTCTGGGTGCATGCCAAGGCACGGCCCTTAAGGCCCTTCAAAATCCTCAGCACCAAGCCCATGATGCTCTTAATCCGGCCCTGTCTCTTCCCATCTCCTCATCTCCATCCTCTTTTCCCATCTCCTCATCTCTATCCTCTCTTTCCATCACCTAATTTCTAACCTCTTTTTTTCTTCTGATAATCTGTATCCATTTCGTTCATCTGCTCATCTCTATCCTCTCTTCATCTCTTCCCATCTACTCATCTCTATCCTCTCTTCCCTCCTTCTCCTAATATACAGTATATACACTACACACATACATACATGTGTCTGGTAACATTCCGTACCCTTCTGAGATTATTCAGGCATGTACTCCACCTGTGATAATCTGACACTCTGTTGGTGACACTGCGTGTGACAGTTCTGTGAGAGCTGCGTCACATTCTAATCCATCATTCGGAGACATATACAAATTTGTTGCACACTCTGACATTTGTCACACTGCAGAGAGACAGACATCTGCACAGTATCTATGACGCGCTCTGTATGACCTCACCCCAATTGTCTTTCAGTAACAACCAACCAGGTGATTTCACAGCTAAGAAACATTCTGTACAGATATCACGTATTCGCCATCAGCGCTGGGACTTACATTACGCACAAAGCTGGTCTCCTCAGCAGACTTGGTGATCAGCCCCGGAACAAGAGCCACACCACTCTCAGCAATGGCTCGGTGAAACAAACCCTTGGCTAGTGGGGACAAGGCCTGTCAGGGAAAGAAAAGACGAGATTAGTTACAATGTTTCACACTGAGGAAACTGTATATTCAAGAGAACCTGTCAGAACAGAAGAATGAGAGCCAACATTGGTGACTTGTCTGTAGTGCAGGCTCCAGGGCTGTCTTTCTCATCCTTGCTCCAATGTGTTAAGGAAACTAGTACAGAGAAAAATATGAAGGCTGGTAATGAGGACCTCCTTAGGAAAATGCTAACTTCTTGATTGTTTGTGCTCCAGATACTTTGAGAAGCTGCCCTGAACCAGCATAAAGATCAGAATATTGACTTCAGAACTCCTCATCTGCATGCTCCAGGGCAAAGACTTGGAAAGTAATGAAGCCATTGGAACAATGTGACTGCATCCAGGGATCGCGTTTTCAGAAAAGAGGATTAGGATGACGGTTTTAGGGCTGGTATTTTTTAAAACAAGTCAGAATTGCAGGTGTCCACAAATTGATTTCATTTCTTTGATCCGATAGAAAAAAAATAATTGTATACTTACCAATGCAGAGACACTGATCCCACCAGCGGACTCTCCAAATACTGTGACGGAGTCTGGGTCGCCCCCAAAATCTGCAATGTTGTCTTTCACCCAGCGAAGTGACTCCACCTGATCCATGAATCCGTAATTTCCTGAAGCTTGGCTGTCCCCGGAACTAAGAGATGAAAAACATAAGTCATATGACAAGCCTATACAAAATGGACTTTTAGAGGAAAGCCACATCCCTAATGTCTCCTTCTTCCAGGAGTCATTATTATTAATTTTATTTTTTACAGCAGATACATTGATGACATCATTGTCATATGGGATGACCCTCCATCTATTATCAAGTTGTTTGTCCAACACTGCAACAGTAACAACCTAGGTTTATCCTTTACACATGTCTCAAATCCCACCACATTGGTTTTCTTAGATCCTGAAGTGGGTCATATGGATGGAAAGATTATTTCCAAAACACACTTCAAGCCTTCCTACATTTCTAAAGTTGTCATCATCCGAAATGGGTTAATACATCCCAAAAGGACAGTTTCGTAGACTTCGTACTTTAGATGAGGAATATATTAAAGAGTAAAATCCTAAAAAGAGAAGTTCTTGGATAAGAGCTTTAATCTGGCCCGGATAGAGCAAGCTTTTTTAAGAATGCCAGTTATTCCACCCTCAAGGTCCCAGAGATAAAGTTACAGCTGTCCCTGACATCACGTTTATTACTCAATTCAATAATAAATACAAAGAAATGTTATTTCTTTGTATAATTGCAAAGATAATTATTGCACTCCATTGGGGAATCCTCCTCAAGGATTCAAAACTAGGGCCCGTTATCCCAAACAGGCCTAGATTTGTATACAGGAGGGCACCAAATATTAAAAGTGTTTCAATGTAAAAGTGCAAAATGTGTAAGGTTGTACAACATCACCAATAGACCTTTCAGGACATCTCGGATAGGACCTACCAAATTATTTCCTTCTCCACCCGTGCCACTGGGAAATGTGGTATATTGCCCTGGGCCACAGCATATGAGGAAGAGGCACGGCCTCGAAACGCGTCAGCCCTCTGCTTCCAGTAAAGACATTGATCCTCTGGCAGGAGGCAGGTGTATGGAATTGATGTGCCTGAATTTCACGATTGTTTGTGAGTAGCTGATTTTAATTTTTATCCAAATAAACTCGCTGAGGATAATGCGCTAGGCTGGTGCGCCCTTTTTTTTTGCTTTGTATCCACAGCATATGCCTGCCTCCATCTGGATCTTTGGGAGCTGGAGGTGGTGTATAAGTCATCTTTGTATCTCAGCCATGCAGCCGCCTAGCTGAGGTACATTGACGTTGTGTTTGTGATCTGGATGGGTGCGATGGAAGAGCTGACTCTATTCCTGGCAGAGCTCAATAAAAACAACTGTAGTATTAGATTGACCCATGTGGTTGGTCCTGTAACTATTCCCTTTCTGAATGAAATAAAAATGGAAATATGGAATAAAGCCCATTTTGCAAAAGCACTGCAATCACCTAGGATCACTTTTCAGGAGCATTCTGGTTGGCCAGTTCCTGCGGGCTCGCAAGAACTGTACCCTGGATGATAATTTTTCAGACTGAGACACACAAAATGTATAGCAGGTTTAGAGAGACAGGCTATTCCCATAAAATAATTAGGAGGGCCAAGAGAAAAGCCTGGGTGGGTAAGAAAGACAGTCTGATTAGTCCATCTTCTCTACCGAAGGCAGTTGATGCCAAAAAGGCTTCTGTCAGGATTACAACTAAGTTTGGCTCACAATGGGGACAAGTGAAAGATATCTTTACCAAACATTGGGATGTTCTTACTAAGTCTCCTGCACTTGCTGGAATTGTGGGCCCATGTCGGCAAGCAGGGCACGTAATTTGCAGGACTCTTTGGTGCACTCAGAGTTTTGAAAAAAACCTGCATTAAACTGGTTAACTAATTTACCACCTGTGAAAGGCATGCATGCATGCGGTCACTGCCAGAACTGCAAGTACGTGGATAGGACGATTGTGCCAGTGCAGACCAAGCTAAAAGATTTATGATAAAATAATTTATCAACTGCTCCACTACCCATTTAATCTATATTCTGTAATGTTCATGTAACAAGTATTATGTTGGTAAAACCAAACGGCAACTGCAGGTCCGTATTGCTGCAGTATCAAAGGGAAGGATGATGGTAAGCCACACAGATTACATGTGAAGGGGATCTTTGTGTTTAACTTGCCAGTGCACAGAGGTAACTTAAACACGATCCTCTTGCAAAAAGAGAAAATGTGGATTTTGAAACTGGGTACGCTTGTCCCACACAGCTTAAGCACAGGATGGAATCAGCGGGTCTTTCTTGAATCATAAGATAAGATAATGGCAATATTAACCATGACAAGTTGGTTCTCTCTTTTTCTTCTAGTAGTGGGCCCACTTGATTTTTTTTTGTTATAGGTCAGCATCACTAACTCATGGCTACCTATGTATGGGATGCTATGCTCCACTTTAGGACTGGACTCCTGGACTCTTTTCTCCCTTCCCTGTTTATGTGCCTTTGATCATTTATTTTCGCCTATAGATCATTTGTTTGTTTTGACTGCTCTCCCCCCCCCCCCCGTATATACACGCAGTGCAGCCCTTTGTGTGAGAATGTGTATGGAAAAGTTAGTTGGGTGACACCTTGTGGCTATGCCAGGTATTGACAGCCAACGGATTATAAATAGATTGGTTACTTTGGCCCCACCAAACCTGATTGGGGAAAACATGTTGGTTTCCATGTCATCATGCAAGTGACGTACGTGACGTCACCACTCACAGTGGTTGCCCTGGCTTGCACAAAATTTGTGGACATCCACACAGCCTAAACCTCCATTCTCCTCTGAAAATCCTGGAGGTGAGAGCCACACCCCATATTGCCCCCTGGCGAGCGGCGGATGTACTGCAGCATTCCTATGTTTTCCCTGCTGATGTGGAAGGTGGCTTTACTTCTGAGGTCTGGGTGAGCTGCGGTCAGGATCCATTTTTGCACAATATTATATTGCATGTGTGTTGGGATGACTGTGCCCCCTTGGCTGAGGTTCAAGTGGCAACTGCCTGGCATAAGAGTGATGTGTGGTTATTAGCCACTTCAATTATTTGGCAGTTCCCACCGCTCATACTCCATTAGCCTGTACGCCTACACTTGGTCTAACAGTACATTTCCATTCTACCTAGTAGACCATTTGATGTGAGTGTTTGCAGCAGATTGGATGAGCAGCTGCAGTGGTGATGAGACAACATTGTCTTTTTAAATGTAAGCTGTAAGTGCGGTATAGTCAAAGTGTTGTCGCTTTTATTCCACTAACCCTAGGACCCTGGTTCTGTCTTTCTCTTTACAGTAAGAAAATAAGCAAAATAATAAAAAGACGTATTTTTTTAATATTTCAGCTTATTAGTCAAACAAAAAAAATCTATGAGCAGAGAATATATTTAAACAAGTTCACAAAATTAAAGTCTTCACAAACAAAGCTGATGATTAGGAGGACAAATTAATCTGGAGTTTGCATTGTCTAGAGTTGTGACGTTAACTGGTCTTTACTGACTCTTTGGTCTGGGCACCGAGGCTTCAGTGAAATCAGACCACCAAGAGGTTAATGCAATGGGGGAACCCACTGGCTAATAGGCTTGGAGGGCAGGAGGAGGTGGAGCCAAACTTGACTTAAAAGGGAGGGACGTGTCCAAGATGGCACTGGAAACGGACTTCTGATTCAGGAGCTCCGCTGGCCCCTGCTCGAATCCTTGATCTCCTTTGTACAGGAATCCTTTACACAGGCTTCTGTCTCTTTCCTTGTGTGGTGGCGCGTCAAGGTGCTGGCAAAAGGGAAGTGCGCAACTCCGGCTCGCCTTAAGACCTCATCTGGTGTGGCCTTGGCCTTACTGGAAGTCCTGCAGACGATCGCCATTCCTTCCAGCATGGCCACACAGACGGAGCCGGAAACCTCCCCTCTACCGGAGGCTGTGCACTTTACAGCACTCATGGCGGCAATTGCTGCCTGCCAGTCAGACCTCATAGCTAAAATTGACTTGCGGAATCCGACATCGGGCTTATCAGGCAGGATCTCGAATCCTTCCAAGAACTCATTGCTTCAGCGGAGCTCCAGATCTTGGATGTAAAGGACCACCAGAGGGACCACGCTGCTGACCTCTATACCCTTAAAATCAAATCCTGCGCTGAGGACATAGAAAATCTGAACCACTGGAACAATCTGCGTATACTGGACTTCCTTGAGGGAGCAGAAGGTACTAAGCCTACCAAGTTTACTGAGCAGCTGCTCACTCAGCTCTTGCTTAATGCCCAGTTTTCTTCCTTTTCTCCTTTTCCGCATGCCACCTTCCTGGCTGTCTGGGGCCCCTCTGAGGCTCCTCTACGCACATTATCTTGCTGTTGCACATTTTAAAGACCATGATCTGTTTCTGTGGGGGGCCCGAGCCCACGGTGACCTACTCTATGGCAATACTAAGCTGATGATCTTCCCTGACTATTCAGTTGAAACGCAACACCTCCACAAACACTTTGGCACGGTGCACACCAAGATGTAAGAGAAGAGGGTGAAATACAGTAAACTCTTCCTTGCATCTCCGGGTACAGGATAGGGACTTGACCAAATTTCTCACCTCACATAAGTAGCCTGTAATGCCTTATCCTTTCCTTGTTTGATGTACATTTTGTTTTACCTTGGGTGGGCAGCCCACTATACCTCAGTTTCCTTGGAACCTTGCTACCCTGCACTTGACTTCTGCTGTCGACCATCTGCTCATGTGGGTCCCTGACTGGGTCGGCTGTGGTCTATGCTGGACTTCAACACCTGCTTCTGTGTGCCACCTTAGGATGCTTTGAACTCCTGCTTTTTCCTGTGGGATTTCTACCTTATCTGGCAAGGTGCCCAAATTGGGCTGCTTCGTTGGATACATTGCTGTCACCACAGCTGACTGTTAGTTCTTCATCTGGACTTTTACTAGGTTGGTGGCTGGCTGCCCAATGGTTAGCCTATTAAAGTTTTTACCCTTGGGCGCCCTGCACCTGCCTTTATTGCAGCCACTTGAGACTCTATGGACTGTCTTCTGTTTAACTTCCTCGCTAGTTGCACATTGTGCCCACAGTTGGTAGATTTACCGTGTTCTGTGTTAGGATCTGGGCCTCTTCCAGTTTTTTGTGATGGGAGGAGGGGTGGGGGACTGGTTATTCTTACTGGGGAGCAGTGTTATTGGATTTATATGTGTAGCACCCTACAGGTAGGTGCTAGGTAAAGATATAATGGGTCTTGTCTGCCTAACAGCAGGGCTTTGATTTGTTAGATAGGGTGTCAGGGCTTCCAGATGTGCCTGCTGAAGGGAGAAGTATCCCCACTGGCTCCTGTGAGAGGCTTCTCATAGGGCAGTGTGGAAAGCCCAATCAGGGGACACATACCAGCTTGTAACTATCCCAGAAGGCTGCAAAGGATTCTGGGAGTGGGTATAAGTTTGAGGGGAAGTGCATGGCACGGTGTCTTTGGCGGGAGCAGAGTCCCAGGAAGGAGAGTGCGGCTGTCTCTCCTCCTGTCTGAGGAAGGCAGATGTCTCAGGGTGTCGCCTGAGTGTCCAGAGAGTGCTGAGTTGAGCTGAGGGGATCCGGTGTGCCGAGAGCTTGCGGAGAGAGAGAGGGGGGTCCAGTTCTAGGAAAGCCTACACAGGTCGTGAGTACTGCGGATTGCCCCTGAGGGTCTGCCTAGAGTCAGAGGGGACTGCTCCGGGAGAGGTTCTGGGATCCAGTGTCAGCTAGCTGTAAAGGGGGTACCTAGGTTGAGGACCCTGAAGTTGCAAAGGGGGTACCTAGTCAGTGGACCCTGAAGAGTTCAAGGTAAAAGGGGCACCTGCAGTCTGGGCCCTGAATTGTACAGAGCGTGCCAGTTACAGTGACAGTTATACAGAGTTCTACAATATACTACATCAAGCTGTGCCAGGCGGGGGAAAGTATTCAGTGACTTTCACAGTACAACAGTGTCAGGAGTTCTACAGTTCTCAGTCTTGGATCTACTGGACTATAAGTCGAAGATTCAACACTTCTTCTGTTATACAGAGTGTTCTCAGAGTCAGTGAGCGTTGGCTGGCGCCGGCTGGCGTCAAGAAAGTGCCAACGGGCATTTTAGGAGAAAAGTCCCAATTGTAATTAGTTTGAGCCTCAAGGAGTATACCACTCATTCCCTTCTCCCATCCCCTTTATTCCAATAAAACCTACAAACAAAGATGCCAGAGTTGTCGCTGCTTCAGTTGTCACACCCAGGGTCACAGCTCAAATGGTCTGGAGAGACTACCGGCACTAATGGCAGACCCACATCAGGCCACAGGCCTGGAAACCTTGCTACACTAACTTTTTTTTTCTCCTTCTCCTGGATGACTTAGATAAACTCCTGTGGAAGTATTCTAGATGCTGCCTAAATTCTTAGCGGTCTTGCTTGGTGCCTCTCCCATCCTGCTCTGACCCCCTACCCTCTTTACCCTCCCTCCCATCCGTGTTCCCTTCCCCCCCTCTTGTTTTTCGCTTCCTTCATTGCTCTCTTACCCTCCCCCCCCCTTTTTTTTTCCTGGTTTCTGGGTTGAAAATCTAAAGAAACTTGTTGCTCTCTTTGCTGTATCCCATTGTTTTCTATAAGAGTTAACAGCCTGCATTTACATGCTTCCTTGTCCAATTATTGATAGCTCCAGCTTGTGTACTATTGTCTTGGATGTATTCACCAAGCATACTGTACTTATGGTGTCCTTTTTTTGGCTACTGGTTCTTGCTTGTCAACTGCACATATAGTATGTATTGACCCAACTGCACATACAGTGCCTTGCGAAAGTATTCGGCCTCCTTGAGAACTTTGCAACCTTTTGCCACATTTCAGGCTTCAAACATAAAGATATAAAACTGTACTTTTTTTGTGAAGAATCAACAAGTGGGACACAATCATGAAGTGGAACGAAATGTATTGGATATTTCAAACTTTTTTAACAAATAAAAAACGGAAAAATTGGTGGGCGTGCAAAATTATTCAGCCCCCTTAAGTTAATACTTTGTAGCGCCACCTTTTGCTGCGATTACAGCTGTAAGTCGCTTGGGGTATGTCTCTATCAGTTTTGCACATCGAGAGACTGACATTTTTGTCCATGCCTCCTTGCAAAACAGCTCGAGCTCAGTGAGGTTGGATGGAGAGCGTTTGTGAACAGCAGTTTTCAGTTCTTTCCACAGATTCTCGATTGGATTCAGGTCTGGACTTTGACTTGGCCATTCTAACACCTGGATATGTTTATTTGTGAACCATTCCATTGTAGATTTTGCTTTATGTTTTGGATCATTGTCTTGTTGGAAGACAAATCTCCGTCCCAGTCTCAGGTCTTTTGCAGACTCCATCAGGTTTTCTTCCAGAATGGTGTATTTGGCTCCATCCATCTTCCCATCAATTTTAACCATCTTCCCTGTCCCTGCTGAAGAAAAGCAGGCCCAAACCACGATGCTGTCACCACCATGTTTGACAGTGGGGATGGTGTGTTCAGGGTGATGAGCTGTGTTGCTTTTACGCCAAACATAACGTTTTGCATTGTTGCCAAAAAGTTTGATTTTGGTTTCATCTGACCAGAGCACCTTCTTCCACATGTTTGGTGTGTCTCCCAGGTGGCTTGTGGCAAACTTTAAACAACACTTTTTATGGATATCTTTAAGAAATGGCTTTCTTCTTGCCACTCTTCCATAAAGGCCAGATTTGTGCAGTATACGACTGATTGTTGTCCTATGGACAGAGTCTCCCACCTCAGCTGTAGATCTCTGCAGTTCATCCACAGTGATAATGGGCCTCTTGGCTGCATCTCTGATCAGTCTTCTCCTTGTATGAGCTGAAAGTTTAGAGGGACGGCCAGGTCTTCCTAGATTTGCAGTGGTCTGATACTCCTTCCATTTCAATATTATCGCTTGCACAGTGCTCCTTGGGATGTTTAAAGCTTGGGAAATCTTTTTGTATCCAAATCCAGCTTTAAACTTCTCCACAACAGTATCTCGGACCTGCCTGGTGTGTTCCCCTATTCTTCATGATGCTCTCTGCGCTTTAAACGGACCTCTGAGACTATCACAGTGCAGGTGCATTTATACAGAGACTTGATTACACACAGGTGGATTCTATTTATTATCATTAGTCATTTAGGTCAACATTGGATCATTCAGAGATCCTCACTGAACTTCTGGAGAGAGTTTGCTGCACTGAAAGTAAAGGGGGTGAATAATTTTGCACGCCCAATTTTCAGTTTTTTTTTTGTTAACAAAGTTTGAAATATCCAATAAATTTCGTTCCACTTCATGATTGTGTCCCACTTGTTGTTGATTCTTCACAAAAAAGTACAGTTTTATATCTTTATGTTTGAAGCTTGAAATGTGGCAAAAGGTCGCAAAGTTCAAGGGGGCAGAATACTTTCGCAAGGCACTGTATAGTATGTATTGACCCAACTGCACATATAGTATGCATTGACCTTTTTTGTTCAATAAACACATTCTGTTAAAACATTCTGTTAAAAAAAAAAAAAAAAACTAAATGATAAAACTTTAAAAAGGAAAATGTTGAGATCTGCCTATAACGTCAGCTGCCTGATAATCTGGACCAATCAATTGTTTTGAGAGAGGTGTGTGGTGCATTACCTGAAGAATCCCAGAATCCCCAGACGGTACTGGACGGAAACGGTGACGACATCTTCGTAAGCACTCAGCGCAGAACCCTCAGACATCATGGCTCCTCCCATAGATAATCCGCCTCCATGAATACCCACCATCACCTGGAGAGAATCAATAAAGAGTCAATAACCTTCTGTCCTCCAGACAAGTCCCGCATATTTTCTACCAGTGCAGGGTGGATTCCCACACATCCGTACACACGTACTGAGTGCCATAGCTGTGATCTGCAAATATGGTGACATTAGCGGGAACCAACAGTGAGCTGGGCACCAAAATTCAGGTGCAACGCCACAGTGACCTGTCTGTGCCATGATATCATGATCTGCTCAGCTGGCAATGGGTGCCTGTCATTTTTTAGAAATGGATAACCTTTTATCTAAAGTATAACTCAATTCAAAACTTTTTTTATTTTACGTAGCACCCTCCTAGGTAGGTGCTAGAGAGCAGTGGCGGCCCATCCAGTGGGTGCGCGGGGGCGCCGCCCCCCCCCCCCATCCATGCATCCGGCCCCCTAATCTACATGCAGGGCACCAGGTGCACACATATTCGCTATTATCACACTGATTCTCCTCCCAGCCAATCAGGAAGTGGTTAATCCATCCCGCTGGGGGGGGGGGGTGTATTTGCCTGCTGGCCGGCCTTCTGTCCCTCTGGGGGGGGAGTGGTGGATTTGCCAAATTATCATGCACCAGCTGCCACTGCTAGAGAGTGAGTATAGTTTTGGCTCTGTCTGCCTATCAGAGGAGCAGCAGGCAAATCCTATATTGCTTTCTGCTTAACAGGGAGCAGGATCTGCGAGTTAGGTCTGCTCATGGTGCTCCGTGTGTGATTTATCTGGTCTAGGGAGTGTCCACACTGGTCCAATAGGGAGGCATATTGGACAGTTGGTGGAAACAAGGCCAATGGGTGCATAGGCTTTGAAACAGCCTCAGTGATTGGCACAGACTGATTACCTCAGTGCATTCTGCGGGTGGAGTATAAAAGCCAGTAGCACATGTGCTCGGGGTCTTTGGCTGGTGAGCAGAGTCCCAGGGGGAGGGTGACGGCTGTCTCCTCCTCTACATTGGTGGCACATGGTCACAGGCAGTCGGTGAACTAGAAGGAAGGAGCTGAACCCAGAGGTCCAGGAGAGCTGGCTAGAGGGGTTGAGACACTGGAGAACCTGGTAAAACAGTATCGTCAGTACAGGGGATCGTGTCTGAGGGCCTGACCTGTGAGGGGGCCACCCCGGAGTAGAGTAGTCAGAGGACGGGTGTCAGCTGGTGGAAGAAAAGGGGGTGCTAGGCGAGTACCCTGAAGATAGTTGCTTAATCAAGTCTTCACTACAGAGACTTAACCTCAAATTCATCTAGTGGCAAAGTAAATCTGCAGCCTAGGAGTCCTCATCAACTGAATAGTTCAATTTTGCACTATTCAGTTGGTAACGGAAACCCAGAGGGACCCAAGGAGGTGAAGAATTCAGCAGTCCTCAAGGGGGCAGTGCTACGTTTCGTTTTGGATAAAGTAATAAGGGATTAGAACCTCTGTCAGTTTTTATTGCTGTCTGTGCCCCTGTTAGGGAGATGTATCCTCTCTATTTGTCAAGTTTACCATTAACATCAAAAGTGAAAGTAAATGCAATGCCTCAAATTTGGGTTGTCCTCAGAATAGTAATAAAGGGGAAATCTTTAAATGATGACAACCAGGGATTTACTCACTTTGGAGAGATTTCTTCTCACTTCCTGTATTGGCTATGGGCCAGGAAGTGAAGGGAAATCTCCCCAATAAGACACAAATGGAAAAAAAAACTGACAGGGTTTATAACCCTCTCCTTATCTATCCAAAATGAAAAAAAAAATGTTTTTGCCTTCAGTTCTTCTTTAATCTTATTTTGCACTAAAGAGCACCTCTCATTATAAAAAAATATGAAGGCTGCCATTTTTGGTGAGAATGTGAGGTGCCAGGCTGTGTCTTTCATAGACGTGGAACAAGAATGCAGCAGTTGAAAGTCAGAATTCCTTATCGCTATAGTAAGACTGGACCACTGACACTGAAAATACTTTCATACTTAAAGTGGTTGTAAACCGCAGACATGAAATATGAACAAAAGCATGTCCCTCTAAAGTGTGTACTTGTCTCTATCCAGAGCACTAAGTGTAATTTCTGTCCGCTGCTTTGTTCCTCTGCTATCAGCATGTTACTTTTGACAAACTTTCCTGACACCGAGAGAAAAAGCCTTATAAACTCTGGACTTTGACGTGATGTAGAGAGAAGAAGAATGCAGATAAACAGGTACAACTTATGTAGCAGGATTTGTATCATCTCGGTGTATCACTTGAGGCCAGTCACTTCACTGAGTATATGTAAGGGTTTACAACCACTTTAACTATGGCATCATGTGACAGCCAAGCAGCTTGCATCCTTAGTGGGAGAACTAATCAATAGCAACCTCCCTTTGATGACAGGTTCCCTTTAAACTGACACCATATTCAATATCAGCTTGACAGCTAAAACTTTGCCTACGCCGGTTCCTAAAATAGTAGAATTAAAGGTACAGACCCTCGTTTGTAATCTCTAGGGGTGTTCGGTTTACTGCAGCTTTGACAGTTTCGTGTTTCAGGCAGGTAGATTCAGGGAGGTGGACATGTGACCACACAGAAATGCCTGCTGGATGCTACAAGCTGTCAGAGTCATGAACAAAGGAAATATTGTACAGATCTACATGGGCCATCACAACAGCTCGATAAATTGTTTTCTGCCTACTGATGCCTTCTACAATCCAACAATATCTCCCATAATCTGCGGCACCTCTGGGACTCACCGGTAGTTTGGCGTCCTGTTTGCGGTCAGCCGGAGTGAAGACATTGAGATACAGGCAGTCCTCAGATGTGGGAGGGAGCTTGGTTTTGGCTTTGACCAGATCTATAAAAAGTTTCATCCCTTCCATGTTCTGCAGACACCTGAAAGAGAAAATCTGGATATTAAATCGCTTCCATACCGGGCCAATTCTGGCTTCCTTTCTCCTCTCCTACGTGTAAAAATCATCTTTTTTTTTTTTGCTAGAAAATTACTCAGAACCCCCAAACATTATATATGACATTATCAGAGACCCTAGGGAATAAAATGGCAGGCATTGCAATTTTTCCCTTTTTTTTCCACTCGGTTTTCAAACACAATTTATTTGGCAAAAAAACACTTTCATGAAAAAAAAAAAATGTAAAGTTAGCCCAATTTTTTTGTATAGTGTGAAAGATGATGTTACGCCGAGTAAATAGATACCCAACATGTCATGCTTTAAAATTGCGCACTGAAAACAAGAAACAAACAGAGAGCGCCCCGGCCTAGTGCATTATCCTCAAAGTAATGAACTTTAATAAGGTAAAAGAAAGGTACCCACAAACGAATGTTTGGTACAGGCATATCTCATAAAAGGACTCATGTGTCTGCATATATATATAGAAAAAACAAGGGCAACAAAGAGAAGAAATTACCCATCTATCATCCATTTTCTCAGTGAGGATCAGTAGGTAGATTCCTTGCTGAGCAGGAGGATTTGCTGGCCGAGTCTGCCCCGTGAGAAAGGGATCTTATCTATTTCTGTACCTTTTTAGAGAACACATCCCCGCACTTCTTTCCTTGCCTAGAAAATAATGAGGTTTGCCCCACCAGCAGCCTCTGGGATACCTGCCCCTTCCATCCCAGGCAGGCCCAGGTGCTGCGCCATGTCATTAAGCAGCCAGCTGTCTCATACAGTAAACCCCCCTCCATTGCGGGGGTTACGTTCCGGACCCAGCCGCGAAAAGTGAAAATCCGCGAAATAGAAAAACCCTATTAAAATGCATTGTAGGCATATTTTTTTTACTGTCACTGTACGTGTAAAAGCATTTTAAGGTCTTTAAACACACTTTTAAAACAATAGAAACTCATTTAAACACATAAAAGATACTGAGTGACATAGCAAGAGCTATGGAAAACACAAAAATATTTAATTTCTAATGATTTATATAGTAAAATAACATTCCAAAAAAAAAAATGCAAAATACCGGGACCGCAAAAACTGAACCGCGATGGAGCGGGGGTTTACTGCGCTGGTTTTTGTGACCAGGCCTCCAATGATGCACATTAGGAGGCCGGCTGCAAGAAACCAGAAAAGACAGGCAGCCTACCAATGCCATCACAAAAGAAAATGGCAGCACAGGATCCAATGCACTGCAGAAGTGCCACGGATCCCTAAGGCTCCATGTACACGGGATGCTGGAAATGGCCATTTAGGAGCAGTTGGGCGTTTTTTTCAGAAGCCCCTGAACGCAGCTCCATGTTATCTTATCTGTCCATGTACACCAGGTCGTTTACAGTCATTTGCAGGCAGTTGTGTTCAGGGACTTTTTTTAGAACGCAATTATTTGCGTTAGAACGTGTGTGTTTCCCGGCGTTTCAAACGCAAAAACGCGACCGAACGCGTCCGAACGCGATGACCCGCGTTTAGCGTTCGCGTTTTTCCATTTTAAAGGGGAATCATTTTTTTGACCTCTAGGAACGGTTCTAAATGCAAACGCCCGCAAACGCCCGCTAAACGCGGGTACAAACGCGACCGAACGGACGTTTCAAACGTCCTAAAAATTCCAGCATTCAAAGGGACTTTTAACAACGTCCCGTGTACATAGACCCTAAAGGACAAGCTGGGTTGCTGGACAAGAGAGTATGATTAGGGTAAGTTCAGAGAGAAAACATGGGCCTGGGGGAGAGGGGGGGTTCTTTTAAAAAAGAAAAAAAAAAGAAGGAAGAAAGTATTCTCAAGTCTAATTCATCACATTAATTATAAAAGGATTATCCCTCATTTCAGGTAAGTGGGCAGAGCCATGTAAATCATCATTATGCACCCTATTGGCAAGATGCACCTCCAGAACCGCTGACATATAGTCCAAATATAATAATATAGAGCCATTTAGTCTAAACTGCAGTCAGAGGTTTCAGGCTTGTTGGCCATCAGTGCAGTGAATGGAGACCATGACTTCTATGGAGGAGGGCTTGGAACCCAACAAGACAATATAACTATACAGATTATAGTAAGAAGGAAGTAAAACAGTCAAAAAGGCCTCCAAGCGAATCAGTGCGTAGCACAGTAAAGTCTTCCTACAACAGAAGGTATTCACAAGTCTTACTGATTTGGTTGAAGGGATTTTTTAAAGTTTTAGTCCCCTTTGCCCATAACCTGTAAGGCTAAACTGACCGGATTCCTAAAGGTGACAATGATGGCGGTGGACCATCCCAGGGTAATGTTTGTCGATGGGCTGTTTGTAGTCTCCAATAGGGGTACATATACCAGGGTAACAACTAGAAGACAGTTGGGTTTTGGTGGGCCCCCTTGCCGGCCAAGTGGTAGATGCCGGCGGGGATTCCTATCCCCCTCCATTTGGGTGGGTGTCGCTGGACTACCCTCCACACGAACTCTTGTTTACAGCAATGCTGCACATGAATGAATAAGTATGGAAGATAAGACAACATACGAACCCAGGTTACATTATATGTTTATGCTTTATGATAGTATGTTTTACACAAGGTTGTTCCCTGTACTACGTAGTCCACATTTCTATTACTATCATGCAAATGTTTGTAGCATTGTTATTCCTTGTTCATGGCATACCTTTAACCACTTGCCGTCTGCGTACGGTAATAGTACTGCGGCAAAGTGGCTTGTTATCGTCTGACGACGTAGATCTACGTCATCAGACACTCCCCTTTCTCGGCGGTGCGCGCGCGCCACCGGAGGCTCGCTCCCGCTGTATTCAGTCACAGCGGGAGTCGGGCCAGGGGAGGAGCAGCGGCGATCGCCGCTGCTCTTCCCCGATCGTCGGGGATCTAGTGTGGAGATCCGCCCGCTTGTGTAAACACAAGCGGGCGGATCTCCTAAGTGACAGGCAGGGTCAGATTGCAGGGTTCAGCATAGCTGAACCCTGGATCTGTCCTTGTGTCACTCAGTCACCTCCCCCCACACATGTCAGTAAGCACCAGGCATACATTAACCCCTCCCTCTCCAATAAAATTAACCCCTTCCCTGCCAGTGTCATTTTTACAGTAACAGTGCATATATATAGCACTGATTACTGCAGTAATGTCACTGGTAACCCCAAAAGTGTCAAAAATGTCAGTCAAGGGTCCGATCTGTCCGCCGTAATGTCGCAGTCCCGCAAAAAAAAATCGCAGATCGCCGCCATTACTCGTTAAAAAAAAAAACACCAAAAATGACAGAAATCTTTCCCTTAGTTAGTAAACGCAATAACTTTTGCGCAAACCAATCAAAATACGCTTATTGTGAATTTTTTTACCAAACATAGGTAGCAGAAAACAAATTGGCCAAAAATTTTAAAAAATTTTGATTTTTACATTTTTTGGGGGGGTATTTCATATAAAAAAATGTGAAAAATATTGTTTTTTCAAAATTTACGCTCTTTTTTTGTTTATAGCGCAAAAAGTAAAAATCGCACAGGTGATCAAATACCACCAAAAGAAAGCTCTGTTTGTGGGAAGAAAAGGACGTCAATTTCGTTTGGGTATGGCGTCGCACAACCGCGCAATTGTCAGTAAAAAGTCGCACAGTGCCGAATCGCAAAAATTGGCTTAGACGTAAGACAGCAAAATCCTCTAGTGGTAAAGTGGTTAAATAAAGAATTAAAAAAAAAAAAAATAACAGGAAGTTCTCATACAAGAATCATCAGGGATTATTTTAATGAAAGCTGCAGATTTAAATAGATTTATAACATTTAAAATGACAATAACCAATTAGCGATTGGGTTTACGTCTACTTTTATTATCATTCATCTTTAGACAGTCGGTGACCATTAGCAGCACCTGGCCAATCATCTCTTTTCTTCTCCCACCATACTTACATGGGAGGCTGTTCGGTGGCCTCTCTCACCCCATTCCAGCTTTCTGGGGGTCCTGATGCTGCAAAACGTAGCGGTCCCACCGGAGGCTTAGCGAACGGGACCCCATAGAAGGCGTGCACCTTTCTGTCCGTCTCTTTGACCTTCACTGTTTTTCCAAGCAGTTTGCCATACCGCGTGTCCAGCAGGGGCCTTCCATCCTCCTCGCCTCCTGCCATCAAAGCAAAGACATAATTCACTGAGTGATATCGCTGTGCAAAGAAAGGAGCAGGAAAATGGCGGCTTAGTGTGAGCGAGGGGGAACATTCTCAGATTTACACATTGCAAGGAGATGAGAATCCCACATAAAAAGTCCTCAATTTGCTGCTTTTCCCATTCATCACTAAACAACAGCTAAGAGATAGGAAGACAAGACCGATGGCTGTTGCATGATGGGAGCAGAATATTTATTTTTTTGCTGGTTCAGATCTGTGACATCCTGAAGTGGAGTATGGGGGAAAAAAATGTAATTTTTGCACACGTACCCGGCAGTTGGAGGATTTGAACGGTATATCATTTTTGTTTTCCTTACAAAAAGAGTTCCTCCAGTGATCTGTGTGCACTCAGAGCCCCTCCATCACTCACATGGCGTGGATCGGATCTCAGTGTTTGCGCTCAGCTATGGCCCAGCCCAGCCTCACCTTGGTCTCACTGCCAGGTTATATGTACATAGATATCCTCTGCACAGATCTCACCAAACATTCCAAAGGTCTGCAGTGCCATTAACCCACATTTATACACAGAACAAAATTATAAATACGCAACACTTTTTGTCCCCATTTTTCATGAGCGGAACTCAAAGATCTAAAACTTTTTCTATGTACACAAAAGGCCTATTTCTCTCAAATATTGTTCACAAATCTGTCTAAATCTGTGTTAGTGATCACTTCTCCTTTGCCGAGATAAACCATCCACCTCACAGGTGTGGCATATCAAGATGCTGATTAGTCAGCATGATTATTGCACAGGTGTGCCTTAGGTTGGCCACAATAAAAGGCCACTCTAAGGGCTCTTTCACACACACCGATCTGCTGGACGGATGAAAGATAGGGTTTCCATCCGTCCAGATTTGACGGTTCAATCGGATTGCAGCGGACATGTCTCCGCTGACATCCGATGCCCCATAGAGATGCATGGGGGGGACCGTTCAGATCCGCCAAAAAACGGACTGTGTAAAAGGGGCCTAGTGCGAAGTTGCTGGATATTGACAGGACCTGGAACAAGCTGTCATATACGCCGATCCGACCAGAACATCCCAAACATGCTCAATGGGTGACATGTCCGGTGAGTATGCTGGCCGTGCAAGAAGTAGGATGTTTTCAGTTTCCAGGAATTGTGTACAGATCCTTGCAACATGGGGCCGTGCATTATCATGCTGCAACATGAGGTGAAGGTCGTGGATGAATGGCACAATGGGCTTCAGGATCTCATCACAGTATCTCTGTGCATTCAGAATGCCATCAATAAAAGGCACCTGTTTGTTGCCCATAACATACACCAGCCCATACCATAACCCCCCGCCACCATAGGCCACTCGATCCACAACGTTGACATTAGCAAACCTCTCACCCACAAGACACCATACACGCTGTCTGCCATCTGCCTTGTGAGAACACCTCTCCAAAGTGCCAGACGCCATAGAATGTGAGCATTTGCCCACACAAATCAGTTACGACGACGAACTGCAGTTAGGTCAAGACCCAGATGAGGACGACGAACATGCAGATGAGCTTCCCTGAGATGGTTTCTGACAGTTTGTGCAGAAGTTCTTTGGTTATGCAAACCGATTATTGCAGTAGCTGTCCAGGTTGCTGGTCTCAGACGATCTTGGAGGTGAAGATGCTGGATGTGGAGGTCCTGGGCTGGTGTGGTTATACGTGGTCTGCGGTTGTGAGGCCGATTGGATGTGCTGCCTAATTCTCTGAAAGGCCTTTGGAGACGGCTTATGGTAGAGAAATGAACATTCAATTCATGGGCAACAGCTTTGGTGGCAGGGGCGCCGCCCCCCCTATCCATGCATCCGGCCCCCTAATCTACATGCAGGGCGCCGGACGCATGGATTCCAATAGGGGATTTATGTTTTTTTTTTTTAAACCACGTGATTAGAGCCAGAGGCTCTAATAGGCTTCAAAAAAGGGTGGGCTTGAGGTGCAGAGCTCTGCGCCTTGAGCCCACCCATTTGTGTGACAATAGCGAATGAATATTTGCTATTATCACACTGACTCTCCTCCCAGCAAATCAGGAAGAGGGTTGTGAGACCCCTTTCCCGATTGGCCAAAAGGAGAAGCGATCTTACAGGCCAGTGTCCAGGAAGGGGCAGAAGAGACACGGCTGGAGGAGAAGGACAGCGGCTCAGCCATCCAGCACTCCCTGGCTCGGAGAGGAGGAGGTAAGGAGGCAGACCGTTGGGGGGGGGGGGGGGGGGGGGAACATGTCGCCTGCCAACTGACTGACCGACAGACCGACCCCTGGGGTGGGTGCGCATTGGTTTGCCCCCCTCCCCTGAATTACCGAGCACCAGCCGCAGCTGTCTGGTGGACAAAACTCAAAACTTTCGACTGTGGCATTGTGCTGTGTGATAAAACTGCACATTTTAGAGTGGCCTTTTATTGTGGCCAGCCTAAGGCACACCTGTGCAATAATCATGCTGTCTAATCAGCATCTTGATATGTCACACCTGTGAGATGGATGGATTATCTCAGCAAAGGAGAAGTGCTCACTAACACAGATTTAGACAGATTTGTGAACAATATTTGAGAGAAATAGGCCTTTTGTGTACATAGAAGAAGTCTTAGATCTTTGAAAAATGGGGGGCAAAAACAAAAGTGTTGCGCTTATAATTTTGTTCAGTGTAGATCTGTAGATAGGAGAGGTACATACAGGGGACAGAAAAATAGAAACCCGCTACCAGGACAACATTTGGCACTGCTGAGCCTTGGCATGCATGTGAAAGTTGCACAATGTTGAGGATTGTACCTGTTCAATGTTTGTTCAAATGATGCGTCACAGATCTCTCTGATCCAACACGGTCCTCACGGGGACCGGTCAACCCTCACTCTGCAGAACAATGACCAGTTAGCAGCACATTAGCTCTGCAGGAGAATGGGGCATCAACCTAATAATATTAATAATAACTATTTGGTGGCAAAAGAGTACATTGCAATACAGCAGTGGCGGCTGGTGCGTTGGGGACGCCGGACGCATGGAATTCAATGGGGTTTTTTTTTTTTTAATCACCTGATTAGAGCCAGAGGCTCTAATAGGCTTCAGAAAAGGGTGGACCCGGGGCACACAATGAGCCCACCCATTGTGTGACAACAGCGAATGAAAATTCGCTTTTGTCACACGGATCCTCCTCCTGGCCAATCAGGAAGCGGGTCCGAGACCCGCTTCCTGATTGGCCGAAAGGCAAAAACCATGCCATTGGCCGAGGAGGAGGCGGGAGGACTCGAGCAGACGCCGGGGGACTGAGAAGCCGCCGCTGCAGCTAAGTGCACTGGTCTGTCTGCATTGAAGGGGCACGGTACGCTGGTCTGTCTGCATTGAAGGGGGCAAGCTGCGCTGGTCTCTCTGCATTGAAGGGGGCACGCTGGTCTCTCTGCATTGAAAGGGGGCACGCTGGTCTCTCTGCATTGAAGGGGGCATGCTGGTCTCTCTGCATTGAAAGGGGGCACGCTGGTCTCTCTGCATTGACAGGGGGCACGCTGGTCTCTCTGCATTGACAGGGGGCACACTGGTCATTCTGCATTGAAAGGGGGCACGCTGGTCTGTCTGCATTGAACGGGGGCACGCTGGTCTCTCTGCATTTAGAGGGGGCATGCTGGTCATTCTGCATTGAAAGGGGGCACGCTGATCTGTCTGCATTGAAAGGGGGCATGCTGGTCTCTCTGCATTGAAGGGGGCACGGCATGCTAGTCTGTCTGCATTGAAAGGGGGCACGCTGGTCTGTCTGCATTGAAGGGTGCACAGCACACTGGTCTGTCTGCTTTGAAAGGGGGCACGCTGGTTTGTCTGCATTGAAAGGGGGCACGCTGGTCACTCTGCATTGAAAGGGGGCACGCTGGTCACTCTGCATTGAAAGGGGACACGCTGGTCACTCTGCATTGAAAGGGGCACGGCACACTGGTCACTCTGCATTGAAAGGGGCACGGCACGTTGGTCACTCTGCATTGAAAGGGGCACGGCACGATGGTCACTCTGCATTGAAGGGGGCACAGTATACCTTAATTACTGAAGGCCCCTTTCACACATTTGTGATCTCAAAGTCAGCATTTTTTGCCACAAAGCAATGCCTATTACATTTTTCTGTTTGCGCTCCCCCCCCAAAAAAAAAATTTTGAGCACCAGCCGCCACTGCAATACAGAGAACTAACACGCCCTCCGTATGTATTTAGTGGCAGTCAGTGTAACCCTCCCCGTATGTATGTAGTGGCAGTCAGTGTGCCCCCCATATGTATGTAGTGGCAGCCAGTGTGCCCCCTCCCCATATTTATGTAGTGGCAGTTAGTGTGGCCCCCCCCTGGTGTGTATGTAGTGGCACTCAGTGTGCCCCCACCCGGTATGTATGTAGTGGCAGTCAGTGTGCCCCCCCCCCCCGTATGTAGGTAGTGGCAGTCAGTGTGCCCCCCGTATGTATGTCGTGGCAGTCAGTGTGCCCCCCCATATGTATGTAGTGGCAGTCAGTGTGCCCCCCCATATGTATGTAGTGGCAGTCAATGTCCCCCCCCCATATGTATGTAGTGGCAGTCAGTGTGCCCCTCCGTATGTAGACGCAGCCAGTGTGCCCCCTCCCCATATTAGTGGCAGTTAGTGTGCCCCCCCCAGTGTGTATGTAGTGGCAGTCAGTGTGCCCCCACCCGGTATCAATGTAGTGGCAGTCAGTGTGCCCCCACCCAGTATGTATGTAGTGGCACTCAGTATACCCCCCCTCCCCCTGTATGAATGTAGTGCCAGTCAGTGTGCCCCCTCCCCATATGTATGAAGTGTCGGTCAGTGTGCCCCCCATATGTATGTAGTAGCAGTCAGTGTGCCCACTCGTATGTATGTAGTGGCAGTCAGTGTGCCCCCCTCGTACCTATGTAGTGGCAGTCAGTGTCTCCCCCTGTATGTAGTAGCAGTCAGTGTGACCTCCTGTATGTAGTAGCAGTCAGTGTGCCCTCCTGTATGTAGTGGCAGTCAGTGTGCCCCTCTGTATGTAGTGACAGTCAGTGTGCCCCACTGTATGTAGTGGCAGTCAGTGTGCCGCTCTGTATGTAGTGGCAGTCAGTGTGCCCCCTGTATGTAGTGGCAGTCAGTGTGCCCCACTGTATGTAGTGGCAGTCAGTGTGCCCCCTGTATGTAGTGGCAGTCAGTGTGCCACCTGTATGTAGTGGCAGTCAGTGTGCCTCACTGTATATAGTAGCAGTCAGTGTGCCCCCCTGTATGTAGTAGCATTCAGTGTGCCCCCTTGTATGTAGTATCATTTAGTGTGGCCCTTTGTATGAAGTGGCAGTCAGTGTGCCCCCTTGTATGTAATAGCAGTCAGTGTGCCCCTCTGTATGTAGTGGGAGTCAGTGTGCCCCCTGTATGTAGTGGCAGTCAGCGTGCCCCCTGTATGTAGTGGCAGTCAGCGTGCCCCCTGTATAAAGTAGCAGTCAGTGTGCCCCTCTGTATGTAATGGCAGTCAGTGTGCCCCTCTGTATGTAGTGGGAGTCAATGTGCCCCCTGGATGTAGTGGCAGTCAGTGTGCCCCTCCGTATGTAGACGCAGCCAGTGTGCCCCCTCCCCATATTAGTGGCAGTTAGTGTGCCCCCCCCCGTGTGTATGTAGTGGCAGTCAGTGTGCCCCCACCCGGTATCAATGTAGTGGCAGTCAGTGTGCCCCCACCCAGTATGTATGTAGTGGCACTCAGTATACCCCCCCTCCTCCTGTATGAATGTAGTGCCAGTCAGTGTGCCCCCCCCCATATGTATGAAGCGTCGGTCAGTGTGCCCCCCATATGTATGTAGTAGCAGTCAGTGTGCCCACTCGTATGTATGTAGTGGCAGTCAGTGTGCCCCCCTCGTACCTATGTAGTGGCAGTCAGTGTCTCCCCCTGTATGTAGTAGCAGTCAGTGTGCCCCCCTGTATGTAGTAGCAGTCAGTGTGCCCTCCTGTATGTAGTGGCAGTCAGTGTGCCCCTCTGTATGTAGTGACAGTCAGTGTGCCCCACTGTATGTAGTGGCAGTCAGTGTGCCGCTCTGTATGTAGTGGCAGTCAGTGTGCCCCACTGTATGTAGTGGCAGTCAGTGTGCCCCCTGTATGTAGTGGCAGTCAGTGTGCCCCCTGTATGTAGTGGCAGTCAGTGTGCCACCTGTATGTAGTGGCATTCAGTGTGCCCCACTGTATATAGTAGCAGTCAGTGTGCCCCCCTGTATGTAGTAGCATTCAGTGTGCCCCCTTGTATGTAGTAGCATTCAGTGTGCCCCTTTGTATGTAGTGGCAGTCAGTGTGCCCCCTTGTATGTAATAGCAGTCAGTGTGCCCCTCTGTATGTAGTGGGAGTCAGTGTGCCCCCTGTATGTAGTGGCAGTCAGCATGCCCCCTGTATAAAGTAGCAGTCAGTGTGCCCCTCTGTATGTAGTGACAGTCAGTGTGCCCCTCTGTATGTAGTGGGAGTCAGTGTGCCCCCTGGATGTAGTGGCAGTCAGCGTGCCCCCTGTATAAAGTAGCAGTCAGTGTGCCCCTCTGTATGTAGTAGCAGTCAGTGTGCCGCTCTGTATATAGTAGCAGTCAGTGTGCCCCTCTGTATGTAGTGGCAGTCAGTGTGCCCCCTGGATGTAGTGGCAGTCAGCGTGCCCCCTGTATAAAGTAGCAGTCAGTGTGCCCCTCTGTATGTAGTAGCAGTCAGTGTGCCCCTCTGTATGTAGTAGCAGTCAGTGTGCCCCTCTGTATGTAGTGGCTGTCAGTGTGCCCCCTTGTATGTAGTAGCAGTCAGTGTGCCCCCTTGTATGTAATAGCAGTCATTGTGCCCCTCTGTATGTAGTGGGAGTCAGTGTGCCCCCTGGATGTAGTGGCAGTCAGCGTGCCCCCTGTATAAAGTAGCAGTCAGTATGCCCCTCTGTATGTAGTAGCAGTCAGTGTGCCGCTCTGTATATAGTAGCAGTCAGTGTGCCCCTCTGTATGTAGTGGCAGTCAGTGTGCCCCTCTGTATGTAGTGGGAGTCAGTGTGCCCCCTGGATATAGTGGCAGTCAGCGTGCCCCCTGTATAAAGTAGCAGTCAGTGTGCCCCTCTGTATGTAGTAGCAGTCAGTGTGCCCCCTTGTATGTAGTGGCAGTCAGTGTGCCCCCTTGTATGTAGTAGCAGTCAGTGTGCCCCCTTGTATGTAATAGCAGTCATTGTGCCCCTCTGTATGTAGTGGCAGTCATTGTGCCCCCTGTATAAAGTAGCAGTCAGTGTGCCCCCTGTATGTAGTAGCAGTCATTGTGCCCCTCTGTATGTAGTGGCAGTCATTGTGCCCCCTGTATAAAGTAGCAGTCAGTGTGCCCCCTGTATGTAGTAGCAGTCAGTGTGCCCCTCTGTATGTAGTGGAAGTCAGTGTGCCCCCTGGATGTAGTGGCAGTCAGCGTGCCCCCTGTATAAAGTAGCAGTCAGTGTGCCCCCTGTATGTAGTAGCAGTCAGTGTGCCCCCTGGATGTAGTGGCAGTCAGCGTGCCCCCTGTATAAAGTAGCAGTCAGCGTGCCCCCTGTATGTAGTAGCAGTCAGTGTGCCCCTCTGTATGTAGTGCTCTCACCTGCACACAGGCCGGCCAGTAGCAGGCAGCACAGCACAGCTCCTTTACTCCTCATCTCGCTCTGGAGTGACAGCTTCAGATGCAGAGAGTTACATAGGGAGGGGGCTGGACTGGTCCTGGCTGCTGATTGGCCACAGCGGCTTTCATTGAAGAAATGATGGAAAGTTTTTACATTGCCCAGGCTGGAGGAGGAGGACCTGCCACTATCTGTGAGATCTCTCTGCTGACCTGCTAAACCCTGACATTCCTCTCTCCTATATACATTCACTGGACACTTTATTAGTTACATCTGTTCAATTGCTTGGTAACACAAACTGATAATCAGACAATCACATGGCAGCAACTCAATGCATTTAGGCATCTAGATGTAGTGAAGACGACTTGCTGAAGCCCAAACTGAGCATCAGAATGAAGAAGAAAGGGGATTTAAGTGACTTTGAACGTGGCATGGTTGTTGATTCCAGACGGGCTGGTCTGAGTATTTTAAAAACTGCTGATATCCTGGGATTTTCACACGCAACCATCTCTCGGGTGTACAGAGAATGGTCCGAAAAAAAGAAAATATCAAGTGAGTGGCAGTTGTGTGGAGAAAAATACCTTGCTGATGTCAGAGGTCAGAGGAGAATGGGCACAGAACGGTTTGAGATGATAAAAAGGCAACAGTAACTCAAATAACCACTCATTACAACCAAGGTATGCAGAATACCATCTCTGAATGCACAACACAACGAACCTTGAAGCAGATGGGCTACAGCAGCAGAAGACCACACTGGGTGCCACTCCTGTCAGCTAAGAACAGGAAACTGAGGCTACAATTGGCATAGGATCACCAACATTGGACAAAAGAAGATTGGAAAAACGTTGCCTGGCCTGTCCGATTTCAGATGTGACATTCAGATGGAAGGGTCAGAATCTGGCATAAGCAACAAAAACATGGATCCATCCTGCCTTGCATCAACAGGTTAGGCTGGTGGTGGTGGTGTAATTTTGTGGGGGATATTTTCTTGGGAAATTTGGGTCCCTCAGTACCAATTGAGCATCGTTTAAACGCTACGGCCTAACTGAGTATTGTCGCTGACCATGTCCATCCCTTTATGACTACAGTGTACCCATCTTGATGGCTCCTTCCAGCAGGATAATGCACCATGTCACAAAGCTCAAACCATCTCACCACTGGTTTCTTCAACATGACAATGAGGTCACTGTACTCCAATCTCACCAGATCACATCCAATAGATCACCTTTAGGATGTACTGGAACTGGAGATTCCCATCATGGATGTGCAGCCGACAAATCTGCAGCAACTGCGTGCGTGATGCTTTCATGTCACTATGGAGCAAAATTTCTGAAGAATGTTTCCAACATCTTGTAGAATCTATGCCACCAAGAATGAAGGCAGTTCTGTAAGGCAAAAGGTGGTCCAACCTGGTCCTAGCCAGGTGTACCTAATAAAGTGGCCGGTAAGTGTAAGGCTGGATAAACTCTAAACAACTTTTGTTGTTAGATTTCTGTAGCAATACCCCCTTGGGGGCTGCTGGGTAATAGAACTTCCTCTGCACTCCGTAGACCCTGAGAAACCTCCGACACTCTTGGCACTACAGTATCTGTGTAGTAATTCTCTTGACACTCAAATACCAGTGTAACTGTTTACCAGAGATGTATAGTAACGAAGTAGAACTACTTAAGTACTGTACTTAAATACCGAAATGCGGTATCTGTACTTTCCTAGAGTAGAATTTTTTTCTCCTACTTCTACTTTTACTTCACTACATTTTTTCAATGATTTCGATACTTCTACTCAAGTATTTTTTTTTTTGTGCTGCATAGTTACTCGTTACTTTTAAAAAAATACCACTGTCAGAACAGTAGATGGCAGGTTGCATAAAGCTCAAAAAAATGTGTATAATGTCATTTGTAAATCAGCGCATACGAAAATAAAGGCTGTGTATAATAAAAGCTGCTATACCAAATCTTTCCAATAAAAAGAAAATATTAAACAAACAAATAAATGGTGCTACAGCACTTAAAGTGCATCAAGAAACTACTAACAAACACAGGTTAATCATTTGAATAAATCATTTGAAATAATAAAAAACAATATGATGTTCAAACTTTTGACTTCTTTCTTTAATAACTACATAACACAGTACTTGTACTTCTACTTTCAGTACTTGAGTAGAATTTTTTTTTCAAAACTACTGGTACTTTTTACTTTTAGTACTTAAGTAGCAAATTTTTTGAAAAAACTACTTGCAATACTTAAGTAAAAAAAATGTTGAATACTTTAGTACTTCTACTTAAGTAACTTTTTCTGCGAGCACTTCCACTTCTACTCAAGTCACTTTTTGATTGAGCACTTGTACTTTTACTCAAGTAGAAATTTCGAGTACTTTATACAAGTCTGCTGTTTACTGGAACAAATCAATTGCAACGGAACAGGTACAAGAATAAAGCACCAGAATATGTAATCACAGAAATAGGGTGTTAGTCTCTCAAATCCCAATGACACACGTGGGACTTGGGGGACAAAAACCAGCCCAGATCAAACACTTAGCAATATATACTTATATATATATATATATATATATATATATATTTATAGCAAGTGAGAGTGACTGCAATGTAATATTGTGGTATCCACTACAAAGCAACTTAGACTTGATATCCTCCGCTATAGTCTGTTGCTTCCTTTTTAGCTAACAGAATCAGTCTAGATAACTGGCATAAACACGTTAGAACTGGGGGCCCCCTTTAGGATTAAACAAATGTAGTCACTACACTAGCAAGGCCTTGCGTTTCTTTGCCGGCAGTTGGAGCTCTTAATCAATTTTTTAAGTGATATTTGTAATCCACAAAGGGGGCAAGTGTTATCAGGATCCTAATGACGGATGTATAGTATACTGTGGAAAGTTATGTTTATACTCGCGGTTTCCCAAAGATCACCAGGCATTTTACTGCAGCGTCAGTGTCCAGCAGTGATCTTCTTGTCCTCTTGCAAGACCGCTCCTTTCAGTGCTGCATCACAGGCAAGGATCTCAGAATCTCAGCACACTCTGTATTAGGCCACTCTCTCAGCGCCGCTCGCTGTCTCTTCAATCTCCACACTGGACCGGTCACCTCTCTGTGACTCCCTCTGTCCTCCTCAGTCAGTATGCGCTCTCCAAACTCTAGGCCTCGCTCTCAGGCCTCCCTCCTGGTCAGTCTTTCTCCGCAGCTCTTCTCCGCACACCCGCACTCCACGAGTTCCCCGAAGCAAGAGAGTGCGCATCCGACTCCGCCCCCAATTTATCTCTCCTCCCATGATCCTCCGCAGATCCCTCAAAGCTCCCTGGGAGTGTGGTCCAGTCAATCCCTTGATACGTGGTCTCCACCTTCTTTCAAACGACATCCCCCATAATCCAGTTCAAAACTCCATGGGAGAAACCGATCTCTCTTACAAAGTTCTTAACCACTTGCCGACTGCCTAACGCCGATCTACGTCGGCGGTCAGCCCCTCACAGGCAAAGTGACGTAGGGCTACGGCACTAGCTTGTGAGGGTCTAGGGAGCGAGCGTGCGCCCCCGGAGGCGCGGTCACGGACCCCCCCGCGCGTGTGACCGGCGGACCCGATGTCCGCCGGTCACTCGGCGATCTGCGGGGGAGAGGGAGAATGTCAGGCAGCTTGTGTAAACAAGCCACCTGTCATTCTCCTTGCTGTTAGGATACTGATCACTCGGATCTAGTATGTAGATCCGTTGATCAGTGTCCATACAGCTCAAGCCCCAGCCAATCACAGTAGAAAGCCCGCCCCTAGGGATACACACAGCCCCTCCCTCCCAAATAAAGTTAACCCCTTCACTACCAGTGTATTTTTATAGTAACAGTGCATATATATAGCACTGATTACTGTAGAAATGTCACTGGTAACCCCAAAAGTGTCAAAAATGTCAGTCAAGGGTCCGATCTGTCCGCCCCAATGTCGCAGTACCGCAAAAAAAAAAATCGCAGATCGCCGCCATTACACGTTAAAAAAAAAAAAACAACAAAAATGACAGAAATCTTTCCCTTTGTTAGTAAACGCGATAACTTTTGCGCAAACCAATCAAAATACGCTTTTTGCGATTTTTTTTTACCAAACATAGGTAGCATAAAACAAATTGGCCGAAAAAGTAAAAAAATTTTGATTTTTAAATTTTTTTTGGGGGAATTTCATATAAAAAAATGTGAAAAATATTGCTATTTTTGCAAAATTGACGCTCTTTTTTTGTTTATAGCGCGTGATCAAAAAATCGCACAGGTGATCAAATACCACCAAAAGAAAGCTCTGTTTGTGGGAAAAAAAGGACGCCAAATTCGTTTAGGTACAGCGTCGCACGACCGCGCAATTGTCCGTTAAAGTCACGCAGTGCCGAATCGCAAAATACCCCCTGGTCGGAATGGGGGTAAAATCTTCCGGGGCTTAAGTGGTTAAAGGAGCAGCCAAACATGACCTAAACCGCAACTCAGTACGATGACACAGTAATTCCAGCATGGCTACATTTCCTTTAGATTTACCTTCAACTATGTAGCGCAAGGGCTTGCCTGATTGCATACAGACTGAATTTGTTTAGGTTTGACCTCATATTATATGGTTTTGGTAAATCTAAAGGAAAAAAATCTTAACAAGATTGAATAGTGTGTATCCAACTTAAGTCTGCACAGGCTGTGGGTGTCAGCTATCCCAGGTACAATATAAATGTGAAGATGCAATACTGTGCATGCAGGAACCATATATGGAATGAAGAGACCCCTCAGCAGGCACAAAGCTGTGCTGCAAATACAAACCACGACCTGTCACTGGGGCTGAGTGTCCACTAAGATCAGAAGGGGGTTGTAGGTTCCAGATAACAGAATCACGTGACTTCATTTTCAGGATTTAAGTTCCCCAGCCATCCCTGCACAGCTCTACACACCTGCTGTGACCATTATGAGGGGTCCCCACCATCCCTGTGCTGAGTTTCTGGATCTGCATGTACTTGTTGTGGGTGACCTCTGCCCTTTTTATTCTTAGTAATTACAGTGCCTTTAAAAAGTATTCATACCCCTTGACATTTTCCACATTTTGTTATGTTACAACCAAAAACGTAAAAATATTTTATTTGGATTTTATGTGATAGACCAACACAAAGTGGCACATAATTGTGAAGTGGAAAATGATAAATGATTTAACATTTTTTACAAATTTTTGTGAAAAGTGTGGCGTGCATTTGTATTCACCCCCCTGAGTCAATACTTTGTAGAACCACCTTTCTCTGCAATTACAGCTGCAAGTCTTTTTGGGGGTGTCTCTACCAACTTTGCACATCTAGAGAGTGACATTTTTGCCCATTCTTCTTTGCAAAATAGCTCAAGCTCTCTCAGATTGGATGGAGAGCTTCTGTAAACAGCAATTTTCAAGTCTTGCCCCGGATTCTCAATTGGATTTAGGTCTGAACTTTGACTGGGCCATTCTAACACATTAATATGCTTTGATCGAAACCATTCTATTGTAGCTCTGGCTGTATGTTTAGGGTCGTTGTCCTGCTGGAAGGTGAACCTCTGCCCCAGTTTCAAAACTTTTGCAGGCTCCAACAGGTTTTCTTCTAAGATTGCCCTGTATTTGACTCCATCCATCTTCCCATCAACTCTGATCAGCTTCCCTGTCCCTGTTGAAGAAAAGAATCCCCACAATATGATGCTGCCACCACCATGTTTCACGGTGGGGATGGTGTGTTCAGGGTGATGTGCAGTGTTAGTTTTCCGCCACACATAGCATTTTGCTTTTGGGCCGTAAAGTTCAATTTTGATCTCATCTAACCAGAGGACCTTCTTCCACATGTTTGCTGTGTCCCCACATGGCTTCTTGCAAACTGATTTGTAAAGATTTAATTGTTACAACGGATTGCAAAATCTGATTGGATGATCTCCAGTGAACATTGGCCCGGAGGCAGAGGGTTAGACGGCAGCCAGATCCAGCATGAAAGATTACATCTCCCATTCGTTTTTCATTATTAGGCTGACCTTTTTCCTCTCTGCTCCGCAGCTTGCAGCCTTCCCACCAGCAGGGTTCTTCTAGGCTATATTCAGTCACATGATCAGCTATGGTGGGAGTTGGGGTCCACTGTGAGCCAGGGGGAAGAGTAAAATGAAACAGCAGAAAAATCACTTACTATTTACATTTTTACAGCTCTTGCCAGGTTATTATTTTTTTTTTATTATTTAGGGAGCCCGGTACACCACAGGTAACCAAATCCTGGCAGAGTGAGCTTATCAGTGTCAGATGCACCAGAATTTATGCAGAATTTTGTAAACTTAAGCGGTCAATTTATAAAAAATTCAGTGGATGAATGGCACAAGTATTCACCCAGCCACCACAAATTCTGACTGCATTTTGCCTAATACAGCAATTTCCTGTGATTGTCAACTCCATCTAATGGCCACAATACATTTTTTTCTCTTGGAAAACAGGAAATTACCACATTATGGACACTAGATGGAGCCGATGATCATAGGAAATCAACAAATTAAGCAAAATGTGGCCAAAATCCTCTGGTGCAGATTCAATCCCTGTCATTTAAAACACATGCGTCGGGAAGATTTTTCCATTTAGAATGATTGGTGAATGTCAGGTTCACTGCTATCATAAATATACACATCTTTGTTTAGGTACATAAATAATATACTCTTAAAGTTGGTATCTTTACAAGTCTGCATGATTAAATTCCTGACCTAACAATACAGTGAATACACAGTAGAAGTTATCCAAAGCTCCATCTCCACCATCCATCCTTGAGCTCCAGTCATTGACTTTACCTAGGCTGAGATAATGTTATCAGTATGCTGCAGGCAGGAGGAAGCATTTATTTATTTTTTTTACAGGTACTTATATAGTGCCATCAATTTGCGCAGCGCTATACATATACACTATATTGTCAAAAGTATTAGAACGCCTGCCTTTACATGCCCATACATTTTAATGGCATCCCAGTCTTTGTCCGTAGGGTTCATTACTGATTTCGGTACTGCCTATCTGGTACTGGTGGTTGATACTGGTTGTGGCTACTGCTGACTGATACTGCTGGCAGGTACTGCTGGTGGGTACTGGTGGTGGATACTGTTGGCTGGCACTGCTGGCGGGTACTACTGGTGGCTACTGCTGGTGGCTACTGCTGGCTGGTAATGCTGGTGGGTACTGCTGGTGGGTGCTGCTGGTGGGTACTGCTGGTGGGTACTGCTGACTGGTACTGCTGGCAGGTATTGCTAGTGGGTACTGCTGGCTGGTACTGGTGGTGGGTACTGGTGGTCGCTACTGCTGACTCGTACTGCTGGTGGGTACTGGTGATGGCTACTACTGGCTGGCATTGCTGGTGGGTACTACTGGTGGATACTGCTGTTAACCGTACATTGTGTTGTGGTATTTAAGGTGCCCATCTAATAGTTTTTTGAAACTATTGATGCTCCCTGCTGATAAGACTGTTTGCGGAAGAGAATTCCCCATCCTTACTGCCCTGACAGTAAAGAACCCCCTACGTACTTTAAGGTAACATCCCCTCCAAAATGTAGGGAGAGAAGGAGCTGTAGGGAGAGTAAGAAGAGGTGTAAGGAGTAGGAGGAGGTATAGGGAGTGTAGGAAGAGGTGTAAGGAGGGGAGGAAGAGGTGTAGGGAGAGTAGAAAGAGTTGTAGGAAGAGTAGGAGTTGTAGGGAGAGAAGGAAGAGGTGTAGGGGGGGGGGGGAGGAAGAGGTGTACGGAGGGGAGAAATAGGTGTAGGGAGAGTAGAAGGAGATGTAGGGAGAGTAGAAAGAGGTGTAGGGAGGGGAGGAGGAGGACGTGTAGGGAGTAGGTGTAGGGAGAGAAGGAGGAGGTGTAGGGAGAATAAGAAGAGGTGAAGAGAGTAGCAGGAGGTATAGGGAGAGTAGGAAGAGGTGTAGGGAGAGTAGGAGGTGTAGGGAGAGTAGGAAGAGGTGTAGAGAGAGTAGGAAGTGGTGTAGGGAGAAAATGAGGAGGTATAGGGAGAGTAAGAAGAGGGGTGGGGAGTAGGAGAAGGTGTAGGAGGTGTGGGGGTGTAGGAAGAGGTGTAGGGAGGAGAGGAAGAGGTGTAGGGAGAGTAGGTGTAGGGAGAGTAGGAAGTGGTGTAGGGAGGAGAGGAAGAGGTGTAGGAAGAGAAGGAGGAGATGTAGGGAGGAGGTGTAGGGAGAGAAGGAGGAGGTGTAGGGAGAGTAAGAAGAGGTAAAGAGAGTAGTAGGAGGTATAGGGAGAGTAGGAAGAGGTATAGGGAGAGTAAGAAGAGGTAAAGAGAGTAGTAGGAGGTATAGGGAGAGTAGGAAGAGGTATAGGGAGAGTAGGAAGAGGTATAGGGAGAGTAGGAAGAGGTATAGGGAGAGTAGGAAGAGGTATAGGGAGAGTAGGAGGTGGAGGGAGAGTAGGAGGTGGAGGGAGAGTAGGAAGAGGTGTAGGGAGAGTAGGAGGTGGAGGGAGAGTAGGAAGAGGTGTAGGAAGAGAAGGAGGAGATGTAGGGAGGAGGTGTAGGGAGAGAAGGAGGAGGTGTAGGGAGAGTAAGAAGAGGTGAAGAGAGTAGTAGGAGGTATAGGGAGATTAGGAAGAGGTGTAGGGAGAGTAGGAGGTGGAGGGAGAGGTAGGAGGTGGAGGGAGAGTAGGAAGAGGTGTAGAGAGAGTGGGAAGAGTTGTAGGGAGAAAAGGAGGAGGTGTAGGGAGAGTAAGAAGAGGTGTGGGGAGTAGGAGGAGGTGTCAGCCTACCTGACAGACATCCAACCACCCCACCCCCCCTTCCTCCCCAGTTCCGGACTGAAAGTGACTAAGGACATTTATTCATATAATTTATCAGTCCCTTTCTCTACAGCTCCAGCTGCACAGATGAATGAATAGAAACGCTTTGAGGCTTCCTACTCATTCACAAACGGAAACATAGTAAACACAGTTTACTATGGTTCAGTGAGGAATGAACACATGAGTGACTGGAACCAACCACTCACTGTGCTCATTCAGGAAAGGAAGGGCTCTCTATCCTGAAACATCCCCCTGCAGTTCAGCCAGAGGAAGGAAGAGAAGGAGAAGCTGGTATCGCTGCAGAGGGAGACAGAAGAGGATCTGCAATAAGACAGTACAGCTGGTTTCTTGAACATGACAATGAGGTCACTGTACTTCAATGGCCTCCACACTCACCAGATCTCAATCCAATAGATCACCTATGGGATGTGGTGGAACTGGAGATTCCCATCATGGATGGGCAGCCAACCTAATCTGCAGAAACTGCGTAATGCTATGATGTCACTATGGAGCAAAATCTCTGAGGAATGTTTCCAACACCTTGTTGAATCTATACCACTAAGAATTAAGGCAGTTCTGAAGGCAAAAGGTGGTCCAACCCAGCAGTGCTGTATCCACTTTTAGTATAGTACCAGTTTTATGGGGTGAATTGGGCCAGAGGGCAGGGTCCAGTAAGCAAATCAGTCTGGCACCCTCATAAAGGGGTCACACTGCTACCTGCCCGTATGATAATCCTGGCCGGCGAGGACATGTGGACAGACCGCCGGCCGCCAACCACACTTAAAGAGGTTGTAAACCGAGAAAAAAAATTTTTCTCTTCTTTACATCCTGAAAGAGAAACACATAATGAGCTAGTATGCATCGCATAGTAGCTCATTATGAAATACTTACCTTAGAACGAGCCCCCGCCGTGCCGTCCGCTTACCTGTATGACGGGCGACATGTATAGTCGCCCGTCTTCCGGGATCGCGGCATCCGGCCATCTGATTGGCCGGAGCCGCGGTGACGTCAGTCCCGCGCACGCGCGCGGGAGCCGACGGTCACGGCACGGGGCTCTGAAGGAACGGCACGATCTGCCGTTCCTTCAGAGCGCATGCGCCAGTGACGTCACTGGCTGCATTAAAGGTAAATATCTCCTAAACGGTGCATGTTTAGGAGATATTTACAGTACCTATAGGTAAGCCTTAATATAGGCTTACCTATAGGTACAACTTCCTGAGGAGGGTTTACTTCCTCTTTAATACAACTGGCCCAACGGCCCCCAATGCAAATAAGTGTGGCACTGCAGCCTAATGCTCCATCTACCCTCCTCCGCACCCAGGTATGGCAAGCATCATGTCAATAATATAATTTAATTTCTTTAAACATCCTTGTCCTTGAGCGAGCGTACTGAATTGCATCATATATAGTTAAGACTTTTAATTGTATATGATGGCAATAATATTTTGGACCTGCTCACCTCATATGTGCGATGGCAATATGTCACTGGGTTTGTAAGATTACTTCTATCTTATAAGATATTTGGACTTGTGTTTGCTACCACTGATTATTTCACTTATTTGTATAATGACCCTGGACTTCCTAGTCATACAAATAAGTGAAATAATTCTATCATTACAATCAGTGGCAGCAAACACAAGTCCAAATATCTTAAAAGAAAGGAGTAACCTTACTAATCCAGTGACATAAGGCTGTACTAATGGGCACTGATAAGGCTGCACTGATGGGCAGTAATGAGGCAACACTGATATGCTGCACTGATGGGCAGTAATGAGGCGGCACTGATAAGGCTGCACTGACGAGGCTGAACTTATGGGATGATGAGACTATGCTGATGGGCACTGATAGACTGCAGGTTATGGTTTGTGGTTTACAGATGACAGGGCGGGCCATAAACAGGAAGGGGTGTGCCCTTTACAGGAAGGGGTGGGTCATATTTAAATAAGGGGGTGCACAAGTTTAGTCAGGAATAGGGCAGCACAAAACCTAAATACACCACTGCAACCCGGTACTAGCAAGGTGTACCTAATAAAGTGGCCGGTGAGTATAAGTCTGCACAGGTTGTGGGTGTCAGGTACAATATAAATGTGAAGATGCAATACTGTACATGCAGGAGCCATATATGGAATGAAGATAACCCTCATCAGGCACAGCGCTGTGCTGCAAATACAAACCACGACCTGTCACTGGGGCCACTAACATCAGGAGGGGGGTTGTAGGTTGCAGAGAACAGAATCATGTGATTTCATTTTCGGGATTTAAGTTCCCCAGCCATCCCTGCACAGCTCTACACACCTGCTGTGCCCATTATGAGGGGTTCCCACCAGTGGCGGCTGGTGCTCAAAATTTTTGGGGGGCGCAAAAAGAAAAATGTAATAGGTATTGCTTCGCGCCAAAAAACGCAGTAAAAAAATTGCGTGACTTTGAAGCTGTGTCCCCTTCAATGCAATGAACACTGTGCTGTGCCCCCTTCAATGCAATAAACACTGTGCTGTGCCCCCTTCAATGCAATAAACACTGTGCTGTGCCCCCACAATGCAGAGTTCAGCGTGCATGCCCCTTTCAATTCAGAGCGCCACAGCATTGTCCCCAATCACTGCAGAGCGCCACAGCATTATCCCCAATGATTGCAGAGTGCCCACAGCATTGTACCCCAATGATTGCAGAGTGCCACAGCATTGTAGCCCAATAAATGCAGAGTGCCCACAGCATTGTACCCCAATGATTGCAGAGTGCCCACAGAATTGTACCCCAATGATTACAGAGTGCCACAGAATTGTACCCCAATGATTGCAGAGTGCCACAGAATTGTACCCCAATGATTGCAGAGTGCCACAGCATTGTACCCCAATAAATGCAGAGTGCCCACAGCATTGTACCCCAATAAATGCAGAGCGCCACAGCATTGTACCCCAATAAATACAGAGCGCCTCAGCATTGTACCCCAATAAATGCAGAGCGCCACAGAAATGTACCCCAATGATTGCAGAGTGCCACAGAATTGTACCCCAATGATTGAAGAGTGCCACAGAATTGTACCCCAATGATTGCAGAGCGCCACAGCATTGTACCCCAATAAATGCAGAGTGCCCACAGCATTGTACCCCAATGATTGCAGAGTGCCACAGCATTGTACCCCAATGATTGCAGAGTGCCACAGCATTGTATCCCAATAAATGCAGAGCGCCACAGCATTGTACCCCAATAAATGCAGAGTGCCCACAGCATTGTACCCCAATGATTGCAGAGTGCCCACAGCATTGTACCCCAATGATTGCAGAGTGCCCACAGAATTGTACCCCAATGATTACAGAGTGCCACAGAATTTTACCCCAATGATTGCAGAGTGCCACAGAATTGTACCCCAATGATTGCAGAGTGCCACAGCATTGTACCCCAATGATTGCAGAGTGCCCACAGCATTGTACCCCAATAAATGCAGAGTGCCCACAGCATTGTACCCCAATAAATGCAGAGCGCCACAGCATTGTACCCCAATAAATACAGAGCGCCTCAGCATTGTACCCCAATAAATGCAGAGCGCCACAGAATTGTACCCCAATGATTGCAGAGTGCCACAGAATTGTACCCCAATGATTGCAGAGTGCCACAGAATTGTACCCCAATGATTGCAGAGTGCCACAGAATTGTACCCCAATTATTGCAGAGTGCCACAGCATTGTACCCCAATGATTGCAGAGCGCCACAGCATTGTACCCCAATAAATACAGAGTGCCCACAGCATTGTACCCCGATGATTGCAGAGTGCCACAGCATTGTATCCCAATAAATGCAGAGCGCCACAGCATTGTACCCCAATAAATGCAGAGTGCCCACAGCATTGTACCCCAATAAATGCAGAGTGCCCACAGCATTGTCCCCCAATAAATGCAGAGTGCCCACAGCATTGTCCCCCAATCAATGCAGAGTGCCCACAGCATTGTACCCCAATAAATGCAGAGTGCCCACAGCATTGTCCCCCAATAAATGCAGAGTGCCCACAGCATTGTCCCCCAATAAATGCAGAGTGCCCACAGCATTGTCCCCCAATCAATGCAGAGTGCCCACAGCATTGTACCCCAATAAATGCAGAGTGCCACAGCAATGTACCCCAATAAATGCAGAGTGCCACAGCAATGTACCCCAATAAATGCAGAGTGCCCACAGCATTGTCCCCCAATCAATGCAGAGTGCAGCGTGCGTGCTCCCTTCAATTTAATGCACTTACCTGGCGGCGGCGGCGGGTTCTTCCCTCCTCTATCCAGTCCGTCCTCTCTGCGGCGGCGGGAAGGAGAGCGGCTTCTCCCTCATCCTCTGAGCGGCGGTGACGGTGAGTGACTGACTCAGGCACCGGCACCGCCCCCATTGTGACGTCAGGGATCGGATGTCCTGGATGATGATTGGTCCAGGCTGGAGACTGGACCAATCACAGCCAGGATATCCGAAAGTGGGGGTGTCCAATCGCAAGGACTTGCGATCGGGTTACGCCCCCAGAAGGCTGCCGATCGGCGCCTCTTCTGGGACGTAACCCCACCCCCCCCCCCTAACCACCACTTCCATTACAAAGGCCGGCAAACCCAATTTTTTTTTTTTTAAACTTTATTTGTTCGCTGTAATTTTTTTTTTTTTTTTCTTTTTTTTAGGGGTAGGGGGGCGGCGCCCTGGCGCCCGCTATGCACGGGCCGCCACTGGTTCCCACCATCCCTGTGCTGAGTTTCCGGATTTGCATGTACCTGTTGTGGGTGGCCTCCACCCTTTTTGTTCTTAGTAATTACAGTGCCTTGAAAAAGTATTCATACCCCTTGACATTTTCCACATTTTGTTATGTTACAACCAAAAAAGTAAATTTTATTTGGATTTTATGTGATAGACCAATACAATGTGGCACATAATTGTGAAGTGGAAAATGATAAATGGTTTTCAACATTTTTTACAAATAAATATGTGAAAAGTGTGACGTGCATTTGTATTCACCCCCCTGAGTCAATACTTGGTAGAACCACCATTCACCTTTCTACCAGCTTTGCACATCTAGAGAGTGACATTTTTGCCCATTCTTCTTTGCAAAATAGCTCAAGCTCTGTCAGACTGGATGGAGAGCGACAGATTCTCAATTGGATTTAGGTATGGACTTTGACAGGGCAATTCTAACACATGAATATGCTTTGATGGAAACCATTCTATTGTAGCTCTGGCTGTATGTTTAGGGTCGTTGTCCTGCTGGAAGGTGAACCTCCTCCCCAGTCTCAAAACTTTTGCAGACTCTAACAGGTTTTCCTCTAAGATTGCCCTGCATTTGGCTCCATCCATCTTTCCATCAACTCTGACCAGTTTCCCTGTCCCTGTTGAAGAAAAGCATCCCCACAACATGGTGCTGCCACCACCATGTTTCACGGTGGGGATGGTGTGTTCAGGGTGATGTGCAGTGTTAGTTTTCCGCCACACATAGCGTTTCGCTTTTGGGCCGTAAAGTTCAACTTCGATCTCATCTGACAAGAGGACATTCTTCCACATGTTTGCTGTGTCCCCCACATGGCTTCTTGCAAACTGCCAACGGGATTTCTTATGGCTCTCTTTCAACAATGGCTTTCTTCTTGCCACTCTTCCATAAAGGCCAGATTTATGGAGTGCACGACTGATAGTTGTCCTGTGGACAGATTCTCCCACCTGAGCTGTGGATCTCTGCAGTTCCTAAAAAGTTACCATGGGCCTCTTGGCTGCTTCTCTGATGAATGCTCTCCTTGCCCAGCCTGTCAGTTTAGGTGGACGGCCATGTCTTGGTGAGGTTGTAGTTATGCCATACTCTTTCCACTTTCGGATGATGGATTGAACAGTGCTCCGTGAGATGTTCAAAGCTTGGGATATTTTTTTTATAACCTAACCCTGCTTTAAACTCCTCCACAACTTTATCCCTGACCTGTCTGGTATGTTCATTGGCCTTTATGATGCTGTTTGTTTATGTATCAGATGAGATTTGTAAAGATTTACCTGTTACAACGGATTGCAAAATCTGATTGGATGATCTCCAGTGAACATTGGCCCGGAGGCAGAGGATTGGACAGCAGCCAAATCCAGCATGTAAGATTACATCTCCCATTCGTGTTTCATTACTAGACTGACCTTCTCCCTCTCTGTGCTCCGCAGCTTGCAGCCTCCCCACCATCAGGGTCCTTCCTGGCGATATTCAGTCACATGATCAGATATGGTGGGAGTTGGGGCCCGCTGTGAGCCATGGGGAAGAGTAAAATAAAACAGTAGAAAAATCACTTATGTAGCACGGCCCCCACGGGGGCTGCTAAGTATGTTCGCTTCCTCCGCACTCCCTTGATCCTGAATCACCTCCAACCCGCTTGACACTATTGGATCTGACATATTAGTTCAAAAATACCAATGAGACTTGAATATCAGTATATCAGTTTACTGATATAAAAGAGGAAATAAACAAATACAATTTTCAACACAACTGGAAATATGATCAACAGGCATAGTGAGATTTCGAATCTCCAGGACCCATGGATAAATACGAGGCCCGAGACTCAGAATCCAAAGCAATATAATGACTTGTGAATAGATATAATAATATCTACCATATTTATCGGCGTATAACACGCACTTTTTTCTCCTAAAAATGGAGGAAAAAGTAGCTGTGCGTGTTATACGCCGATATATAAAAAAAAAAAAAATGTCCAGAAAGCAGTTAGAAGGGGGCGGGCGGCGCCGAGAGTTAGAAGGGGGCGGGTGGCGTCGAGAGTAAGAAGGGGGCGGGCGGCGCCGAGAAGGAAGGACGCGCCGTCATCGGAAGTCCCGCCTTCTATGCCGACGCCAATCACAGGCACCGGGACTTCCAATGAGAGCGCATCCGTCCTTCTCCTCGGCTCCGCCCGCCCCCTTCTACCCCTCGGCACTGTTTTCTGGAGATTTTTGTGTATAGTGGATGTGTGGATAGTGGATAAATGTGTATAGTGGCGCTGGCGAGGCTGCAATTATGGGCACTGGCAAAGGCTGCATGTATGGGCACTGGAAAAGGCTGCATGTATAGGCACTGGCAAAGGCTACATGTATGGGCACTGGCAAAGGCTACATGTATGGGCGCTGGCAAAGGCTGCATGTATGGGCACTGGCGAGGCTGCATGTATGGGTACTGCAGTGACGAGGCTGCATGTATGGGCACTGGCGAGGCTGCATGTATGGGTACTGCAGTGACGAGGCTGCATGTATGGGCACTGCACTGGCGAGGCTGCATGTATGGGCACTGCACTGGCGAGGCTGCATTTAAAGCGGAGTTCCACCCAAAAGTGGAACTTCCGCTTTAGGGAGTCCTGACCCCCCGACATGCCACATTTGGCATGTCATTTTTTGGGGGGGTGGGGGAGCGGGTACCTAGTTTTGACAGGTACCCGCTCCCACTTCCGCTCAGAGCGCCGCGGCGCCCTGAGCGGAAGTTCTCCTCTCCCCCTCCCTCCCTGCAATCTTCTGGGACACGTCAGAGGTCCCAGAAGATTGCCGGCCAATCACGGCGCGCAGCGCGACTCGCGCATGCGCAGTGGGTACCCGGCTGTGAAGCCGCAAACTGTAACAGCCGGGTGCCCACAACAGTGATGCCGGCGCCGAGGGAGAGGATCGAGGCTTCCGGCGGCCGCATCGCTGGACAGGTGAGTAAATGGCTGGAACTCCGCTTTAAGGACACTGCGCTGATGAGACTGCATTTGTGGGCACTGGTAAGACTACATTTAATTTTAAAAAAATGTTCTGAGTTTAAAGCTGTTTATTTTAAATTTCAGCTTTTTTCCTGAAATTTCTGCCCTAAAATGTAGGTGCGTGTTATACGCCGATAAATACGGTAATTAATAAAACAGATATAGCTATTATGCAACTCCTCTTAAGAACTGGTGAGAGTGACAATCAGACGTTTAAATCTATGTTAACTGTATAGTACAGTTAGTTCTAAATAATTTAGCAGATTAACTGTAAATATATAGCTGTGTCTAAATAGAACACCTTTAACCTTATATATATATATATATATATATATATATATATATATATATATATATATATATATATATATATGTATATGTATATGTATATGTAGCACCCTACAGGTAGGAGCTTGGTAAAATGTATAGTGGGCCTTGTCTGCCTAAAAGCAGGGCTGTGATTTGTTAGGTAGGGTGTCAGGACTTCCAGATGTGCCTGCTGAGGGGAGAAGTATCCCCACTGGCTCCTGTGAGAGGTTTCTCATAGGGCAGTGTGGGAAGCCCAATCAAGGGACACACCCCAGCTCGTAACTACCCAAGAAGGCATATTAGGCTGCAAATGATTCTGGGAGTGGGTATAAGTCTGGGGGAAGTGCGTGACAGGTTGTCTTTGGCAGGAGCAGAGTCCCAGGAAGGAGAGTGCGGCTGTCTCTCCTCCTGTCTGAGGAAGGTGGATGTCTCGGGGTGTCACCTGAGTATCCAGAGAGTACTGAGTTGGGCTGAGGGGAACCGGTGTGCCGAGAGCCTGCGGAGAGAGAGGGGTCCAGTCCCAAGAAAGCCTACACAGGTCGAGAGTACTGAGGATTGCCCCTGGGGGTTCGCCTGAAGTGTTAGAGGGGACCACTCCGATAGAGGTTGTGGGATCCAGTGTCAGCTAGCTGTAAAGGGGGTGCCTAGGTAGAGGACCCTGAAGTTGTAAAGGGGGTACCGGCAGTCTGGCCCCTGAATTGTACAGAGAGTTTGTGTAACTGTTGCTTCACTGAAAGTTCTACAAGATACTACCTCAAGTTGTACCAAGCGGGGGACAGTATTTAGTGACTTCCACAGCACAGCAGTGTCAGGAGTCTACAGCTCTCAGTCTTGGATCTACAGAACTATAAGTCGGGGATTCAACACTTCTTTGGTTACATAGAGAGTTCTAAGAGTCAGTGAGCGTTGGCTGGCGCAGGCTAGCGTCAAGGAAGCGCCAACGGGCATTTTTCAGTAACAAAGTCCCACATGTAATTAGTTTGAGCCGCAAGGAGTATCCCACTCATTCCCTTCTCCCAACCCCTTTAAATCAAATAAAAACCACAAACAAAGATGCTGGAGTTGTCGCTGCTTCAGTTATCACACCCAGGGCCGCAGCTCACATGGGCTGGAGAGAGTACTGGTTCTAATGGCAGACCCACTTCAGGCCACAGGCCTGGAAACCATGCTACATATATATATATATATATATATATATATATATATATATATATATATATATATATATATATATATATATATATATATATATATATATATATCAAACTGACAGAGTGCACTCTATCACCTATAGGGGGTCCCCCTTTTTGTATGAATCACTAGAGTCTCTTCCTAGCAAGGCCTTGCAACTATTCGCTGGCAGCTGGAGCTCTAATCATTCACATGAATGATATTTGTAATCCACAGGGAAAGGGGTAACTGTAAATCCAAATTCTGTTTGGGGTAAATTCAGTGTGTGTGTTGCTTTAATAATACTTGCGGTTCTCCGGTTCACCATGCACTGTAGAACCCCTGGAGTGTCCTATGGTCACCGTTTGATACCTCAGGTCTCTCTCTTTATAAGCACTGCATCACAGACTCCGCTCTCACCCCGCACTCAGAGTAGCTATTGTAGGCCTTTCTCCCCTGGCACTCTGTCTGCAGCTGTCTATCAGATCTCCGCACAGGACCTATCGCCTCTCCGCAACCTCCGGGGTCCTCTCAACACGTTCTCCCCGCTTAGGCCTCAGCCTCCAGTCTCTCCGCTCTCAGCAGCAGCACCTCTCTGACCATCCGCTCCCCACCAGGTCCCGAAGCAAGAAAGCGTACATCCGGCTCCGCCTCGTATTTATCCTCTCCCCCACTTTACACAGTCTTCTTCCTTCTCCGGACTATATCTCCCACAATCCAACACGCTGCTCTCTCTGGAGAACCCATAATAAGCACTGGACTTAATGGAACAGTGTTTCAGCCTCAAGTATACTATACACGGTTTCTTCACTTGGCTACATCCTCCCCCCACTTGAATGTCTTTGGTCCCCCAAAGATGGAGAGGCTCCTGAAGAAAAGACTCTGCTGAGTCATAAAATATAGAACTAGAACTAACAACAGTCTTGGGTAGAACTAATAGCAGCTGATAACTGATCAATAAAAGTACTTTCAAACAATTGGCTATACAAACTACTAGAAAGGTCTGAATCACTCTCACAAAAGGATAACAATAAATCAGTGGCCAACCTAATAGTGTCAGCGGGTGGAATAGAGTCATCTTCTGTGGGGACCCCAATAGAAGAGGCAACTACTTGTGTGGGGCGTTGAGTCGTTACAATTTGTTCTTCAGAGCTTTCTGCTAAGGTATCATATGTTAGTCTCTTCGGAGGATGCATTTCTCTCCTAAGCCTTGATGACATTCCATCCCTGGGTTCGGACTCAGTTTCCAACCTTTGAGAACTACGACTTGGCTGAGACCCCTTGGGTTCCTCAGGAGTGTTTCCGGAATCTTCAGCTTCTTGTAAAACTGGACTCTCAGCTTCCGAAAGAACTTCTGTATTCTCCACAGGAGAATGACTCGCATTCCCATCAGAACGCTCCCCCAGATCAGGGGATAGAGAAACTACTAAAGTATCTTCACAAAACAAGGCATGTACAGGTATATCTGTCACATCCTCCCTTTCCCTGGGAGCTAATACTGATGGGTTAGCAGACGAATCTGACACCTGAAGCTTCTTTCTTTCAGGAAGCGGCACAGAGGGTCAATCAACAACAGAAGGGTGATTCCCTTGAACAGGACTCTTTTCAGGTGACGGCCACCACCAATCAAATATGATCTCTCCATCCTCACTTTCTTCCTCTCTCTCTCAGGTAAACTTGAAGTCTGAGAATCTGGTGAAGGTCGAGGTCGTAACCTTGGGGTCCTAGGAGCATCCTCTTCTTCATCACACACTGCCGGTACTCTGATTGCCTCAGCAATGGGCAGCAAATGATTCCTGTGCCAGGCTTTCAGATGCCCAACCTTCCCTTTAGGGTGAATCTGATAGACAGGACACCCTGGCAGCTTCTTATGACTAACAAACCGCTGTGGACGCCAACGATTTGTGCTTTCCTGGCACTCCCAAGTTTCTCAAAAGAACTCTGTCCCCGGGCTGTAAGTCCTGTTGTCTCACCTTCAAGTCAAAATTCTTCTTGTTTCGCTGTTCCCTGGAAGCAGAGGCTTCCATGTTCTTTTCATATGCTAATTTTACATTTTGGCGAAGTCTATCGACATAGCCTTGGTATGAGCTCTGTGAAGTATGATGAGATAAAGTTCCAAAAGCTGAGTCCACAGGCAACCGAGCTTCTCTTCCGAACATTAACTGAAAGGGGAATATCCGGTAGAATCCTTCATAGTACTGTTATAGGCATGTACTAGTGCTAAAACATATTCACCCAAACGCTGTTTCTTCTAAAGGGGTAATGTTCTTAACATGTTCAGTAAGGTACGATTAAACCCTTCAGGCTGAGGATCTCCTTGAGGATGATACGGAGTAGTCCTTGACTTTTGAATCTTCAGTAATCCACACAACTTCTTGATCAGTCTACTTTCGAAGTCTCGGCCCTGATCAGAATGCAGCCGCTGAGGTAGGCCCTAGTGGACAAAGAACTTATCAACAAGGATCTTAGCCACGGTGCTAGCTTTCTGATCCCGAGTAGGGAAAGCCTGAGCATACCTGGTGAAATGGTCAGTCCCAACCAAAATATTACTACGCCCACCTAAGTCATGTTCAAAACACAGGAAGTCAATACACACCAACTCCATAGGTCCTTGACTTTGCAGATGACCCATGGCAGCAGCTCTGTGTGGTAAAGTCTTCCTCTGGATACATTGAATGCAGGAGTGGCAATAAGTATCCACCTCCTTCCTCATGAAGGGTCAGTAGAATCGGTCTCTTATCAGCTGAAAGGTTCTATCGGGTCCCAAATGTCCATGAGAATCATGGAGAGCAGCTAATACAATCAACTGATACTTTTCAGGCAACAACAGTTGGCAAACCCCATCAGAGTCCTCCACTGGGTTCATACGATTGATGATTCCATCCTTCATCTTCATCTTCTCCCAGTCTCAATAGACCACCTTGGCCCCTATAATGGAGCTTTCTAAAAGAATCTTGGGATTGCCCACCTTCAAAGCTTTCCTCACCAGAGCTCCTAAAGAATCTTCTCCTTGTGCCTTCCTCAAATCTTCTTTAGTCAACTGTGGGACCTCTGAACTCCTTACTTGACTTAAGTCACAATAGCATCGGGGCACCCCTAAAGGGAGAAACCCCCGCCATCTCAGCCCCCAAAGCTCCTTTCAAGCGGTACTCTACTCCTTGGCAAGTAGCTTATACTCCTTCGGAGGTCAAATGCACCCATTCACGTTCTCTCTTGTCAGCAGGATGTGGGCGTCTGGACAGTGCATCAGCATCCAAATTCTCTCTTCCAGGTCAATACTTCAGACTGAATTGGAACTCCGATAATGCTACCATCCATCAGTGCCCAGTGGAATCCAATTTAGTTGTGGTTAACAGATAAGTTAAGGGATTGTTATCAGTTTTGACCATGAAGTATGCTCCATAGAGATAGTCTTTTAGCTTATCTACCACAGCCCACTTTAGTGCCAGGAACTCCAACTTGTGTATAGGGTAATTCTTAGCAGAAGGGGACAGACTACGACTGACATACACTATGGGGCGCAGTTTCCCTTCACTCTCTTGGTATAGAACACCGCCCAATCCATCCCGACTGGCATCCACATGTAATTCATACGCTTTCGCTGGGTCCACATAAGCTAGAACAGTAAGTAAGGGCTTCAGTAAGACTTTCCTTTAGCTTCTAAAAAGTCTGTTCACACTTGGGACTCCATTGAGCTTGAATGGACTCTGTGGACCCCCAAGGCACCTTCCTGAGCACCTCAGTGTCAGCTGCCAGTGAATCTTCTCCTCCTGTTTCCTTCCTCAGTAACTCATTCAGTGGTTTGGCTATTTGAGCGAAGTTTCTAACAAATCTTCTGTAGTAAGAACAAAATCCCAAGAAAGACCTCAATTCAGTGACGGTCTTGGGCTTGGCCAGGTAGTAACAGCTTCAAGTTTCTTGGGGTCTGTGGATATCCCCGCTGCAGATACCACATGCCCCAGGTAAGTAACTGATGTCTGATAGAACTGGCATTTTTCTAGACACAACTCCAATCCTTCTTCATAGAGTCTTTGAAAGACATTTTCCAGATGAGCCTCATGCTCCTCCAATGTTCTCCCAAACACGATGATGTCATCTAAGTATACAAGGACTTCCATCAAGTTCATGTCACCCACTGTGTTTGCCATGAGGCGTTGAAAAGTTGCTGGAGCCCCAGCCAATCCTGGGGGCATCCGATCAAATTCATAGAAACCCAATGGGCTAATGAAGGCAGTCTTCTCTTGATCATCTGGGTGCATGGGTATCTGGTAGTATCCGCTTTTCAAGTCCAACACACTGAACCACTTAGCTCCAGACAAACACTGAAGCGCATCTTCTATCCGGGGGGGGGGGGGTAGTGTATTGGTCTGGAATGGTCCTACGATTCAGAGTGCGATAATCAATTTACATTCGGATGGATTCAAACCCCGAAATACACTGTTGCACGCAGATTTGCTAACCACTTAGTCACTTGGTGCTCATGACATTTTTGAAAAGCATTTGTGATTTGGGTAGACTTCTTTCTTAAAAAATAATATATATATATATATATATATATATATATATACACACATACACATATATATATATATATTTTTTTTTTTTGCATATATATATATATATATATATATATATATATATATATATCTCAAGAAAGAGTTCTGGGTTCCACTGCGCTCATACACTTGCAATTTTTCAGAGTTTAATGTGATTCTATATAGAAAGCAACACTAATATGTCTCCCCACTCAACCAACAAATACATTAACTTCACACATATACAATTTGTTATTTTTGGGGAGGAGACATATTATTGTTGCTTGTCATATAGAACAACAGAGACAGTTGTAGGTAGTTCAGGGATTGGAACACCCAAATACGCGGTTGCACGGCAGATTTGCCACCTGTCCGAATTGGCTTTTGGTTTTGGGGATGGGGGGTTTGATGGCATGCATAAGGACCCATATTGCAGTAAGTGTATTTTGTTGGATGAATACTTTTCATGCTCTAAAGGTTTTGTATAGTTTTTGCAAAGTGTTTTTTTCTTTACATGCCTCTGTGTAGCTGTATCTTCTAGTAATTTAAAGGTAGTTTCAATGGAAAGGCAGGTTTATGCAAACACTAACCCTAAAAGTATGTTAGGTATGTATTATGCTTAATACTAAGGTGTCTACAGGTGCTTGACCGTTGGATATTGTAAGCTCTATATCTATTTATCATATGTTGTATCTTTGCACTGTAATTTGAATAAAGAATACTTGGCTTGGGGGTTGGGGGGGGGCATTTCACCTGCCTGCTTGAGTGATTCCTGATGTTTTATACATGTTCAATAAAGCTTAATTTGTACACAGCTCCTGTTTTTTTTTTTCTTTTCTTCATATTTGTCTGGATGTAATTCAGATATGTTTCGTGTCTTTTGAATGCAATCCATGTCTTGTCTTTTTGGCGTGTGTGCTATGCCAGTACAGTGTGAACATGTGTATGGCTCCCTCCCTATACTCCAACGGTGTGTGTATGGTGAATGACAACCCTGCACCCAACACAAATTTATGACATTTTTTTCACACATTTTTTTCTTTTGGTGGTATTTGATCACTGTAAGGTTTTATTTTTTTTGGCTAAAAGAAGATCTAAATGTTTGACTCCTAAAAAAATTTGTTTTTGTTTATGTAATAAAATTTTGTAAATCAATATGTTTTTTGTTGCACTGACGAGCATTGATGAGGTTGCACTGGAAGGCACTGATGAGACACTAATATGCATACCATACACACGCCGCTGGAGTATAGGGAGGAGAGAGACAAGAGCATACTCAGGTGAAGTCCAGCCCCCTAGTGCTGCAGGCAATATCAGATTAACAAGACTGGATCCATATGAGCTTAAGTGTGGCTCAGGGGCAGGATAACAGGACAGAATGTCAAAGTGTACACAGGTTTGATTCCCATGTCAGGTACTTAATGGCGGCCACGCCTGGCCGTCTGTAATACACAACGAGAACCGTGACATTTACTTTTGGTGGTTGGGCCAATCTGGGCCTTTATTTTTTCTGTTATTCTTCTGGGCAATTTTTGGATTAGCCGTATTCTCATGGTCCCTTTTATGTTTGTCTGTTTCTTTCTTTCTTTGGTTTCCCTGATTTGGTTTACACTACCTATAGCAGGGCTTCTCAAACTTTTTTGGGCTGAGACCCACTTCTGAATACAGATTTTTTTCGGGACCCACTTGCTTGTAATTGGATATTGTAAGGCGCTACAGAATTTGTTGGCTCTATATAAATGCAAATAATAATAATAATAATAATAATATTGCATATTTTAAAGGGAGGGGGATTTTAAATTAAATTAAATTACTTTACTACTGCTTTAGGCCTGGTTCACATGTATGCAGATTGGGGGCCCACATTTGCACAGGCATAGCAGCTCATTGAGTTTTCCACAGAAAAAAAGTTGCATGCAGCATTTTATAAAAATCTAGCGGCCTTGAAATCCATCCTGCTTTTGCACCATGTGACTTACCTGCAGTTCCTGCACACGGAAAGTGTGTTTTTAAATGCTGGGGCACATATATAAAAACGCAGAAAGCTTGCCAGTGCAGGAACTGCAGGTAAGTCGCATGGTGCAAAAGCAGGATGGATTTAAAGGTCACTGGATTTTTTAAAATGCTGCATGCACTGTTTTTCTGTGGAAAACAAGGGCATTGAAATCAATGGGCTGCTATGCCTGTGCAAATGTGGGCCCCCAACCCGCATACATGTGAACCAGGCCTAAAGCAGTAGTAAAGTAATTTACAAATAAAAACACCGGTCCTCCTGCAGGTTTAAAGCCGGTTCACACTGGGCGAACTGTCAGGCGACCTGGTCGCCTGACAGGTCGCCGTAGTTCGCCTGCCATAGAGAAGCTGTGGACCCGTTCTAATAGGAGCGACACAAGTCACTCCGACTTAGAAAAAGGGTCAGGAGCTTCTTTGGGGCGACCCGGAGCGACCTGCATTGACTTCAATGTTATGAAGTCCGTGCCGGCCGCTCCGAGGTCGCGGTGCGAGCTGCGCACCGCGACTTGTGAGGTCGCCCCGGCAAGTCGGATCGCTCTAATGTGAACCGGCTCTTAACCACTTCTGGACAGCAAGGATTTGCTGCAAGGATTTCACGTCAACTGCATTTTTTTTACATTCTGCGTGCACCTTTTTTCAGCGGAAAACGCAGGCATAGCAGCCCATTCAAATGTATAGGCTGCTATGCCTGTGCAAATGTGGGTCGCCAACCCGCATACATGTGAAACAGGCCTAAAAAAAAAGGCCTTCAAGCAGTGTCTGGCCTACCTGGTGATGACTGGTCCTGGCGCTCAGCTCCGATCCGATGGCCTGGTCATGAAGGGGGAAATCCTTGCGGTCCAGAAGTGGTTAAACCTGCAGGAGGATCAGTGTTTTTATTTGTAAATGACTTTACTATTGCTTTAGGCCTGGTTCACATGTATGCGGGTTGGTGGCCCACATTTGCACAGGCATAGCAGCCCACTGATTTGAATGGGCTGCTATGCCCTCGCTTTCCACAGAAAAAAGATGCATGTAAAAAAAAATGCAGTGGCCTTGAAATCCATCCTGCTTTTGCACCATGCGACTTACCTGCAGTTCCTGCACTGGCAAGCTCTCTGCGTTTTTATATATGTGCCCCAGCATTTAAAAACACAGTTTGTGTGTGCAAGAAATGCAGGTGAGTCGCATGGTGCAAAAGCAGGATGGATTTCACGGCCACTGCATTTTTTTTTACATGCATCTTTTTTCAGCAGAATGCTCTACCGCCAGTGACCCACTCAAATGCGGCTCGCGAACCACCAGTGTGTCGTGACCCACAGTTTGGAAAGTCCTGCTTTAAGTCAGAATTTCTTTGTAACATTCACATATGATGTACGGTATGTTCATTTTTGCCGAGCGCACCAGTTTCTTTTCGATATTTAATAAAAAAAACATGAACAAATTAAAGAGCAGCTTAAGCACGGCATGTGAGACATTACAAAATATAACTTGCAAGTTATCTGACATCCGTCTCAGAATTCTCAGGGATTAGGGATGGAAAAATGGATTTTTGTAAGATCTTACCGTAAAATCCTTTTCTCTTAAGCTCATTGACAGACGTAGTCTTCTTGATTCTCAAGAGCTGGGTTATGTTGTCTCCGCAGGAGTAGGACTAGGCAGAAAGACAAAACGTTCTGGCTCCACCTTAGGGGCAGTCCCTGAGGGTATATCCTCCCTCTCTCTGCTACAGGGAATCAGTTCTGTTTTAAAGCAGTACAGAGAATTTAACCCAACCCAACTCAATGATAGAGGGGCGGGTACTACGTCTGTCAATGAGCTTAAGAGAAAAGGATTTTACGGTAAGATCTTACAAAAATCCATTTTTCTCTATCGCTCATTGACAGACGTAGTCTTCTTGATTCTCAAGAGCTGGGACATCCAGAAGCAGTGCCACATATGAGGGGTGGGATTGACAAATCAAATCCAATCTAGAAGGCCCAACCGGTGCCAAACTAGAAGTTTTAAAGGCTCATTATAAACAAAGAATGAGACTAAAGAAAAAATTTTCCAACGGAAAAACCCTCGAGGTAGACCACTGGTCTCCTCAAATTGCGGCCTGCAAAACCTTGCGGCCAAACGAGGCATCAGACGATGCCATTACATCAACTTTATAATGTTTAGTAAAGGTATGCACCGACGACCAGGTAGCCGCCTTGCACACCTGGACCACTGACGCCTGATGGCGAAAGGCCCATGACGCACTAAGTGCCCGAGTGGAGTGCGCCTTAACAGGGAACGGGGGCTACCGACCCTTAATAGAATAAGCCTGTACTACCGTCTGTCTGATCCATCTGGAAATGGTCGCGGCAGATGCAGGCAACCCCTTTTTGGGTCCATCTGGGATCACAAAAAGTGAATCCGTCTTGCGAAACGAGTCTGTCGTTTTCAAGTATACCCTGATCGCCCGGACCACATCCAAGGAGTGTAAAGCAAACTCTCGCGGATGACTGGGCTTAGGACACAGGGAAGGTAACACAATTTCTTCATTCAGATGAAATTCTGAAACCACTTTTGGTAGGAAGGATGGATTCGGACGAAGAACCACCTTATCTCTATGAACCACCAGATATGGTGAACGACAAGATAATGCGGCCAGTTCTGACACCCTGCGTGCAGAAGTAATAGCCACCAAGAAGGCCACCTTCTGGGACAACGTGGGTAGAGGAATCTCCCTAATATCTTCAAAGGGGAGGTTTCTGAAGAACCGACAACACTAAATTAAGATCCCAGGGGGGTAACGGCGCGTGCACTGGCGGAGCCAGATGTCGCACCCCCTGGATGAAATTCCGCACCAAGGAATGAGTAGCCAAAGGCTTCTGAAAGAAGATAGCTAATGCTGAGACCTGACCCTTGATAGTACTCAAGGCCAGTTTCTGCTCAACCCCTTGTTGCAGAAAGGCTAATATTCGACTAATCGAATAAGACCGAGGACGGAACCCCAAAGGTTCACACCATGCAATGTAGGACTTTACATGTGCGATGATAAATCTTTCTGGAAGTCGCTTTCCTTGCTTCAACTAGAGTAGGAATAACTGAAGCTGACAAACCTTTGTCCTTCAGCACCTGGGTCTCAATAGCCAGGCCGTTAAAGCCAGCGATCGTAAAGCAGGATGGAAGATCGGTCCCTGAGACAGTAGATCCTCCCTGAGAGGAAGTCTCCACGGGACGTCCGCCACCAGTCTGACCATGTCGGCGTACCAAGCTCGACGAGGCCAGTCCGGAGCTACCAGGATTACTGGAATTCCCTCCTCCTCTATCCTGCGAAGAAGTCTTGGCAGTAACGCGAGAGGAGGGAAGGCATATATTAGCTGGTATTGCCCCCACGGGGCGATCAGTGCGTCTGCGGTTTCTGCTAGAGGATCGCGGGAGCGAGCCACGAATCTCTGAACTTTCCTGTTGAATCGTGATGCCAACAGATCCACATCCGGGGTGCCCCACCGTAGGCACAACTGGTGGAAAACGTCTGGATGGAGGGACCATTCCCCCTGATCCAGGGTCTGACGGCTGAGATAATCTGCCTGCCAATTCTCCACCCCCGGAATGAACACCGCAGAGATTGCTGGAACAAATCGTTCCGCCCAGCGAAGAATGCAAGCCACTTCTTTGGCCGCTCGGACACTCTTGGTGCCCCCCTGGTGATTGGCATAAGCCACGGCCGTGGCATTGTCCGACTGGATCCGAACCGGGCTGCCCTGGAGCTGCTCGGTCCAGTGAATCAGACAAAGTCTGATCGCTCTCAGTTCCAATACATTTATCGGTAACCTGGATTCTTCCGGGGACCAAAGTCCCTGGACAGATAACTGACCGAGAATTCCTCCCCATCCGGATAGACTGGCATCCGTGGTCACTTTCGTCCAATATATTGGCAGAAATGACTTTCCCTGGCTGAGCATCGGAGACCGAAGCCACCAGACCAGAGACTCTCTGGTCTGTTTGCTCAATCGGATCTGATTGTCCAGGGATTCCGGATTCCGATTCCATCTGAGAAGAATCTCTTGCTGAAGAATTCGGGTATGGGACTGGGCAAATGGGACTGCTTCGAACGAAGCCACCATCAACCCCAGAACCCTCATGCAAGTCCGAAGGGAAGACCAGCTGTTGGACAGTAACAACTGGACTGCTGATTGAATCTTTCGGAGTTTCCCTACCGGAAGAAAAACTCTTGTCCTGACTGTGTCTAGAATTAGACCCAGATATTCGAGCCTCTGGGTGGGAACCAGAAATGACTTTTGCTGGTTCACCAGCCACCCGAATTCCTGTAAAGAAATCATAGTAATTTCTATGTTTTGTAGCAAGGTCTGAGGAGACTCTGCATGAAGCAGAAGATCGTCTAGGTAACCAAGGATCGATATGCCTCTTTGGCGCAGAAGTGCCAACATTGGGGCCAACACCTTTGTGAAGACCCGCGGAGCCGTGGCGAGACCGAAAGGTAACGCCACAAACTGATAGTGGTTCTCTTCTACGGAAAAGCGTAGAAACCGCTGATGTCCTGCGAAAATGGGAATGTGAAGATAGGCGTCCTTGATGTCTATGGACGCTAGGACATCCCCTGGATGCAGGAAGGCTGCTACCGTGCGAATGGACTCCATTCTGAATCTTCTTATGTTGACAAAAGAATTGAGTGCTCTTAAGTCCAGAATTGGACGCACTTTGCCCTCTTTCCTGGGTATTGTAAATAGGTTTGAATAAAACCCTTGAAACCGTTCTGTCCAAGGAACGTGGACTACCACTCCTTGTAGTAAATCTGTGACTGCTCTCCGCAGATCTTCTAAACGATCTGAGGATAGTCGGATGTTGGAAGGGAAGAATCGCGCCAGTGGGAGAGATCGAAACTCGATCTTGTACCCTGACCTTATGACTTCGCAAACCCATTTGTCCGGGATTCTGGAAAGCCATGGATCCGGGAACCGGCGAAGACGTCCCCCCACCCCAGTTATGGGTGGGGGCGCACCTTCAGGCTTTGGATGGTTTATCTTCAGGTCTGGAGGGGGCGGGCTTTTGCTTGCCCGACCAACGACCCCTGACGCCTCCTGCAGGAGCTTTGGAGGACTTAGTTTTTTCACCCGCGGGACGAAAAAACCTCTTGTGAGCAGAAAAAGAAGGCCCTCGTCTTTGACGAGTTCCTCTACCTTTAAAATTTTGCGGTAAAAAGGTGCTCTTTCCACCCGTGAGATCTTTAATGATCTCATCTAAGTTGGCTCCAAATAGACGCTCTCCTGAAAAGGGGATATTAGCCAATGCTTTTTTGGAACCTTGGTCGGCTAACCAACCTTTTAGCCACAGTGTACGCCTGAGAACCACTGCTGAGACTGATGCTCGCGCCAATAATGGAGTGGCGTCTAACGTCGCATCACACACAAACTGTAACCCCTGTATCATTTGTTCCAACAAATCTGATACCGCCTGAGGGACCTCTTCTAAGTCCCGGCGTAACCACTTGGTCCATTCAGTTACAGCCTGCGAAACCAGACCAATAGCTATTATAGGTCTGAAAGCTGATCCAATCAAGGAAAACATGGTGCGAGACATAGCTTCTATCTTGCGATCCACTGGATCTTTAAAAGACGGAGCGTCTTCTAAAGGAATAACCGTGGCTTTATTCAATCTAGCAATTGGTGAATCCACCACAGGTGGTTCTGTCCATTTCTTAATAAGGGTTTCCTCAAACGGATAACGCCTGTCAATGCGTTTAGAAATAGTAAAAGTGCGTTTTGGCAGACGCCATTCTTCTTCGATTGGATTGCCAAAACATTTGGGCAATGGAAAAACCTTCGCCACTTTGATGCGTTTTTTAGTCCCAAAAGGGATTTCAGTTTCAGCTATTTCCGATGGAATACCCTGTACCCTTAAGGTTTCTTGAACAGATACAATGAGTGCGTTTACCAACGCTTCCTCTCGGGCTATGGCGGATGCCGAAACATCCTCCTCACTGTCTGAAGAGACAGGACCCGAGACACCAATCCCAGATGAAGTACCTGCAACTGCAGAAATGGGCTCAGATTTTGAATCCGAGGTTTCAGATAATATGGGGTTAGGCGGGGGTCGCTTTCTTGCGCCCTGTCCCTGACAAGCCACTTCCACCCGGGACACAAAAGTTTCCATAATAGCTGACAATGATTCAATTGTCAATGGGGTGCTGGAGGATCCCGCAGACCCCTCGAGGGGATCCGGAGGAGATACATGAGTGGCAGGGTCCATGTTAACTCAGGACACCTTTGCCAGCAAAACAAAAAAACTTTTCCTTTTTTTTTTTTTTTTTTGTGTGTCTCCCCCTAGCGCAATAGCGCCCCTCAGAGTACCTGCTTCTCGATCCCACAGAGAGAGAGAGAGAGAGGGACCCCCAAGGCTCACCAACCGATGCAGTGCAGTTTCCACCAACTGCAGTCAGCGTCTGTCTTACACAGACTGGAAGGAGCTGTTTGCTTTTTCCCGGGTAGAAGGACGTGGCTCCGCCCCCTGTGTACGCCTTCCGGCGTTCCCAGCTCTCCACGAGGTAGCTGGGCTCACAAAACATGGCCGCCCCCATAGAAGAGACATAAGACTCCAAACACATGGCGGCCGGCGTGACCTGAGGACATACATGCATCTGGTCTACGGCAAAATGGCGGCGGACCGCCGAATTCGTTTTCCCAGCACATCCACCTGCATCTCTGCTAAGAGGCGATATATGGATCTACAGAAGATATACTACACATAAGGTAGGATTATACCTCCTATGTCAGCTGTAATGTTACAGTCTGCTGGGTAGAGTGTTAGCTCTTAAACCAAGTCCACTTCCCACAAACACATGCTGTATTACAAGGGGGACTTGTAAGTATCAGATATATACTGACCATATATGGAGGGGCCCACAATACACACTGCCTCATAACGAGGAAAAAAGGGAACGTTTACTCACCACACCGAACCGACAGGCACCCTCTCTTCACAATACCCTCTCCACCGGGGTGGGGGTTTGTGGACCACTCCGGACGCCTCGACTCTCTGGTTCCTGGCGTCCTAAGCGAGACTTTTAACTCGCAAGGTCAGTCCCTCCACTGGGACTCCGTCGAGGCCGACCCAGCGCGGAGCTCTGGTCTGCACGCGCTCGTAGGCAGAAACCGGGGTGACCACTGGATCTCAACATCCAGCCCGTCGCCCGGCCCCGCATACTTACTTGAATGTGTCGCGGCCGACCAAGCGCAATGCCATGGTCTGCGCGCGCTCGTAGGCCGGCTGGAGTGACCACAAGTGTCGCCCAGTCCGGCATTTTTGCTTGAAGATCTCACAGGAAAAAACACTGGAGAAAACTACCTAAAAAATGTCTTTTTCTTAAAGAAAAAAGTCTTGCCAGGACCAAAAGATCCCAGCAAGGAACTTAGGTCCTTACGCCTGACTAGACAGAAAAAAACTGATTCCCTGTAGCAGAGAGAGGGAGGATATACCCTCAGGGACTGCCCCTAAGGTGGAGCCAGAACGTTTTGTCTTTCTGCCTAGTCCTACTCCTGCGGAGACAACATAACCCAGCTCTTGAGAATCAAGAAGACTACGTCTGTCAATGAGCGATAGAGAAATAATGGCCTACCCTACCTGATGACTTCTTGGCGCTGGGCAACGATGCAATGCACTTACACTCTGCTCTACTCCGACTACAACCCCAAGGCGCCGCCTCCCATACAAACAGCGCGAACGGCAAGGGGCGGGGTCGGAGCGTCAGTGGAGCTCTAGGCCCCGCCTGCCTGCTTGTAACACAGTGCAGGCTGCTGATGATGCCTGGACAGCTCACTGCCTTGCTCTACCGCGGCCGCCGGCGACCCACTGAAATGCGGCTCGCGACCCACAGTTTGGGAAGTCCTGACCAATAGTATAGATATTTACACTACCTAGAGGTAAAAGCAAGAGATGTACAATTATTACCGCTTTAACCTCTTGCCGACTGCCCACCTTAGGATTACTGCGGCAGGACGGCTGGACTGCGCAAAATCACGTAGTACGAGGTCTCGGCAGGGCGCGTGTCGCTGGACACAGCAGGAGGCATGCCGCAGGAGGAGCGGCGGCGACTGCCACCAGCCTCCCACGATCGTCAGAGAAACCGACAGAAGGCCCGCCTGCTTATGTAAACAAAGCAGGCCAGTCTTCTGTCACACAGGCAGGGAGAGATCAGGAGTTACAGGTAAGCTGAAACCCCGATCTCTCTGTGCCTGTCACAGCACCATCCCCCACACAGTCAGTAATCACATTTAGGCACACATTAACCCCTTTGATCACCCCCAGTGTTAAGCCCTTCCCTGCCAGTGTCATTTATACAGTAACAGAGCATAATATTTAGCACTGATTACTGTAGTAATGTCACTGGTCCCCAAAAAAAGTGTCAAAAATGTCAGTTAGGGGTCCGATCTGTCCGCTGCAATGTCGCAGTCCTGCTAAAAAAAAAAAAAAAAAAAAACGCTGATCGCCGCCATTACTAATAAAAACAAAAACAAAAAAAAAAAAAATCCAAAAATCGATCCCGTAGTTTGTAAACGCTAGAACTTTTGCACAAACCAATTAAAATACGCTTTTTGGGATTTTTTTTTTTTTTTACCAAAAATATGTAGCAGAATACAAATTGGCCTAAATGATAAAAAAAATTTGATTTTTTAAATTTTTTTTATTGGGAATGTTTTATAGCAGAAAGTAGAAAATATTGCGTTTTTTCCAAAATTGTCACTCTTTTTGTTTATAGCGCAAAATCTAAAAACGGCAGAGGTGATCAAATACCACCAAAAGAAAACTCTGTTTGTAGGAAAAAATATGACTTCAATTGTATTTGGATACAGCGTCGAAACGACCGCGCAATTTTCTATTAAAGCAGTGCAGTGCCGAATCGCAAAAAATGGCCTGGTCATTAAGGGGGCAAATCCTTCCGGAGCTGAAGTGGTTAAGCTGGCCACTTAGTAGATTTATGGACGAACGTTCATATGAAAATTCTCAGTACATTTGTTGAATTCATTCAAAAATACATCAAAATTTTGTTTGCTCTTAACATTTCATTACCAAATAAAGACCACATGCGCTGTTAGAAATTCATCCATTTGAGAAACAAAATCTCCATCCCGCTCCTTCGAGTTTTCTTGTCACTGCAGTCCGAATTGAACGTCGATTGACCCCACGAATGATCAGAGAATTGAACGAACATTCCTAAAAATTTTGAACAAAATGTAAATAGTTAATGGCCAGTTTTAGTCTCCTGGGGATTATTAGGACAGTGGAAAATCCCGACAGTCTCCCCTCCCCGAAATATCAACTATCTGCACATACAAAACTAATCACGATGGAGTCCGGTCAGTTGTAAGATTTGATATACTGTTGGTATATCCCCCGAGCCAATGGGCCACAAAAAAAAAAAAAAAACCTGGACTATATAATAAAGAAATAACTGTGGTATGAAACTGCTATAGTGGAAGGGTGAATGTGTATAACATCTAATAAGAGGGCGATCTATAGTGCTTGCTGAATAATACTAATATATATATATATATATATATATATATATACTATTATTAATTATATAATAATAAATGATCATGTCACTAATAAATATATATCGGGGCTCAAAATTTCAAGTCATGAGCTACTAGCCAGGCCTTAAGAGTTACTTGCCACTTGTTGCCCCACCCAAACCCTACCCTGTTCCACCCCTAAACACCCCCTTTTAAAATCTCTCATAAAATTACACCCTCATTGCAGAGTGACCACAGCGTGCCCCCTTAAATGCAGAGTGACCACAGCGTGCCCTCTTTCAATGCAGAGTGCCCACAGTGTGCCCCCTTAAATGCAGAGTGCCCAGTGTGCCCCCTTAAATGCAGAGTGCCCACAGCGTGCCCCCTTTCAGTGCAGAGTGACCACAGCATGCCCCCTTTCAGTGCAGAGTGCCCACAGCGTGCCCCCTTAAATGCAGAGTGCCCACAGAGTGCCCCCTTAAATACAGAGTGCCCCCTTAAATGCAGAGTGCCCACAGCATGCCCCCTTAAATGCAGAGTGCCCACAGCGTGCCCCATTAAATGCAGAGTGACCACAGCGTGCCCCCTTAAATGCAGAGTGACCACAGCATGAAGAGAGACCAGCGTGCACTTACCTGATGCAGCGGCGGCTTCTCCTCAATCCTCCGCCTCTTCCGAGTCCTCCTCCTCCTCCTTGGCCAATGGCAATTGTTCGCCTTTCCGCCAATCAGGAAACGGGTCTCGGGCCCACTTCCTGATTGGCCAGGAGGAGGATCCGTGTGACAATAGCGAATATTCATTCGCTATTGTCACACAATGGGTGGGCTCAGGGTGTTCCCCATCATTGGTGTCAGTGGGAGAATTTGTTTCCCATCATGGGTGTCAGTGGGAGCAATAGTGCCCCATCATGGGTGTCAGTGGGAGCAATAGTGCCCCATCATGGGTGTCAGTGGGAGCAATAGTGCCCCATCATGGGTGTCAGTGGGAGCAATAGTGCCCCATCATGGGTGTCAGTGGGAGCAATAGTGCCCCATCATGGGTGTCAGTGGGAGCAATAGTGCCCCATCATGGGTGTCAGTGGGAGCAATAGTGCCCCATCATGGGTGTCAGTGGGAGCAATAGTGCCCCATCATGGGTGTCAGTGGGAGCAATAGTGCCCCATCATGGGTGTCAGTGGGAGCAATAGTGCCCCATCATGGGTGTCAGTGGGAGCAATAGTGCCCCATCATGGGTGTCAGTGGGAGCAATAGTGCCCCATCATGGGTGTCAGTGGGAGCAATAGTGCCCCATCATGGGTGTCAGTGGGAGCAATAGTGCCCCATCATGGGTGTCAGTGGGAGCAATAGTGCCCCATCATGGGTGTCAGTGGGAGCAATAGTGCCCCATCATGGGTGTCAGTGGGAGCAATAGTGCCCCATCATGGGTGTCAGTGGGAGCAATAGTGCCCCATCATGGGTGTCAGTGGGAGCAATAGTGCCCCATCATGGGTGTCAGTGGGAGCAATAGTGCCCCATCATGGGTGTCAGTGGGAGCAATAGTGCCCCATCATGGGTGTCAGTGGGAGCAATAGTGCCCCATCATGGGTGTCAGTGGGAGCAATAGTGCCCCATCATGGGTGTCAGTGGGAGCAATAGTGCCCCATCATGGGTGTCAGTGGGAGCAATAGTGCCCCATCATGGGTGTCAGTGGGAGCAATAGTGCCCCATCATGGGTGTCAGTGGGAGCAATAGTGCCCCATCATGGGTGTCAGTGGGAGCAATAGTGCCCCATCATGGGTGTCAGTGGGAGCAATAGTGCCCCATCATGGGTGTCAGTGGGAGCAATAGTGCCCCATCATGGGTGTCAGTGGGAGCAATAGTGCCCCATCATGGGTGTCAGTGGGAGCAATAGTGCCCCATCATGGGTGTCAGTGGGAGCAATAGTGCCCCATCATGGGTGTCAGTGGGAGCAATAGTGCCCCATCATGGGTGTCAGTGGGAGCAATAGTGCCCCATCATGGGTGTCAGTGGGAGCAATAGTGCCCCATCATGGGTGTCAGTGGGAGCAATAGTGCCCCATCATGGGTGTCAGTGGGAGCAATAGTGCCCCATCATGGGTGTCAGTGGGAGCAATAGTGCCCCATCATGGGTGTCAGTGGGAGCAATAGTGCCCCATCATGGGTGTCAGTGGGAGCAATAGTGCCCCATCATGGGTGTCAGTGGGAGCAATAGTGCCCCATCATGGGTGTCAGTGGGAGCAATAGTGCCCCATCATGGGTGTCAGTGGGAGCAATAGTGCCCCATCATGGGTGTCAGTGGGAGCAATAGTGCCCCATCATGGGTGTCAGTGGGAGCAATAGTGCCCCATCATGGGTGTCAGTGGGAGCAATAGTGCCCCATCATGGGTGTCAGTGGGAGCAATAGTGCCCCATCATGGGTGTCAGTGGGAGCAATAGTGCCCCATCATGGGTGTCAGTGGGAGCAATAGTGCCCCATCATGGGTGTCAGTGGGAGCAATAGTGCCCCATCATGGGTGTCAGTGGGAGCAATAGTGCCCCATCATGGGTGTCAGTGGGAGCAATAGTGCCCCATCATGGGTGTCAGTGGGAGCAATAGTACCCCATCATGGGTGTCAGTGGGAGCAATAGTACCCCATCATGGGTGTCAGTGGGAGCAATAGTACCCCATCATGGGTGTCAGTGGGAGCAATAGTACCCCATCATGGGTGTCAGTGGGAGCAATAGTACCCCATCATGGGTGTCAGTGGGAGCAATAGTACCCCATCATGGGTGTCAGTGGGAGCAATAGTACCCCATCATGGGTGTCAGTGGGAGCAATAGTACCCCATCATGGGTGTCAGTGGGAGCAATAGTACCCCATCATGGGTGTCAGTGGGAGCAATAGTACCCCATCATGGGTGTCAGTGGGAGCAATAGTACCCCATCATGGGTGTCAGTGGGAGCAATAGTACCCCATCATGGGTGTCAGTGGGAGCAATAGTACCCCATCATGGGTGTCAGTGGGAGCAATAGTACCCCATCATGGGTGTCAGTGGGAGCAATAGTACCCCATCATGGGTGTCAGTGGGAGCAATAGTACCCCATCATGGGTGTCAGTGGGAGCAATAGTACCCCATCATGGGTGTCAGTGGGAGCAATAGTACCCCATCATGGGTTTCAGTGGGAGCAATAGTACCCCATCATGGGTGTCAGTGGGAGCAATAGTACCCCATCATGGGTGTCAGTGGGAGCAATAGTGCCCCAAAATTGGTGTCAGTGGGAGGAATAGTACCCCATCATGGGTGTCAGTAGGAGGAATAGTACCTCACCATTGGTGTCAGTAGGAGGAATTGTACCTCACCATTGGTGTCAGTAGGAGGAATTGTACCCCATCATGGGTGTCAGTGGGAGGACCTGTACCCCATCAGGGGTGTCAGTGGGAGGACCTGTACCCCATCAGGGGTGTCAGTGGGAGGACCTGTACCCCATCATGGGTGTCAGTGGGAGGACCTGTACCCCATCATGGGTGTCAGTGGGAGGACCTGTACCCCATCATGGGTGTCAGTGGGAGGACCTGTACCCCATCATGGGTGTCAGTGGGAGGACCTGTACCCCATTATGGGTGTCAGTGGGAGGAATAGTGCTCCATTGTTGGTGTCAGTGGGAGGAATAGTGCCCCATCACGGGTGTCAGTGGGAGGAATAGTGCCCCATCATGGGTGTCAGTGGGAGGAATAGTACCCCATCATGGGTGTCAGTGGGAGGAATAGTACCCCATCATGGGTGTCAGTGGGAGGAATAGTACCCCATCATGGGTGTCAGTGGGAGGAATAGTACCCCATCATGGGTGTCAGTGGGAGGAATAGTACCCCATCTTGGGTGTCAGTGGGAGGAATAGTACCCCATCATGGGTGTCATTGGGAAGGAAAAGTGATCCAAGGCCTGGATAAAGGCAAGCAAAGGGCCACATCCAGCCCAGAGGCCACAGTTTGGAGACCCTGCTGTATAGGAAGCCATTGTTGGCTATCTTTTGAGGTGTCCCCTATTGGTATAATTTATCTTACTGGATTCAATCCTTTTAGAGTTTGATTTTAATTGGATTTATCTGAAAGCTGCGTCCATCTGATGTAAATTCCTATATCTTCTTTGTAGACCCCCACATTGTGATCTCTGATAGGTATTTACTGGCACGGGACTTACCTTTGTTGGAGTCTGTAACGCAGAGATGTACGCTCACCCTTGCAGATTTCCACAGTCCAAGGTGACCAGGTAAGAAAGCCACCTAGGCTGTGAATCTGTGCACGGGGGCTTGGCAGGGAAGGTGCTCCAATAGGCAGGACCGGCAGGAATACAATGGGAAGGAAAGTCCAGGAATAACTGTAGTCACTGGATGACACAAGTCCGGATAAGGATCACAGGAACAACAAGGAGCGAAGGTAAGGATGGAAGCCGGAGTGAGTCTGGAACACACGCTTAGGAAGCAGGAACACAGGAACAAAGTCTGTCAAACAGGAACAAAGATCAGCAATGAACTGACACTGCTCTAACCGAGAGGCAGTGTTTTATAGCTTGCTTAATTGAGCAATTAGCTTCAGGTGGACAATGAGAGACAGGAGTATACTCAGGTGAAGTCCAGCCCCCTAGTGCTGCAGGCAATACCAGATTAACAAGACTGGATCCATATGAGCTGAAGTGTGGCTCAGAGGCAAGATAACAGGACAGAATGTCAAAGTACACAGGTTCAATTCGCATGTCAGGTACTTAACCACTTAAGCCCCGGAAGATTTTACCCCCTTCCTGACCAGGGCCTATTTTGCGATTCGGCACTGCGTGACTTTAACGGACAATTGCGCAGTCGTGCGACGCTGTACCCAAACTAATTTGACGTCCTTTTTGCGAACCGGGACAGATCAGAGGCTAGCCATTGTGGAATGTACTAGCCCAGACTGTCCCGGGGGTATGTTCACTGAAAAAATGTTTCTGTGCCCGGAACTCCGCTTTAAGCTGCTCTCTAATTTGTTCATGTTTTTTTTTTTTTTTTTTTTTTTTTTTTTTATTAGGCTCGGTTCACATTTGTGCGATGCGGGAAGGCTGCGAATAAGCAGCGTGATCCCGCATCGCATCCGCACATCTGGTAGTTCACACTGCCATATGCGATACACAGGGGGTGTCAATTAAATGTTAACGACACCCCCAGTTTGATCGCATATCGCAGTGCGATCTGACAGTTTCGCACAGAATCGGATCGCACAAGTGTGAACCACTGTGCGATCCGATTCTGATGCGGCTCAAAAAAAGCCTCATGTGCGTGTTTGGTGCGGATACAGTGTGAATTCAGCCATACAAATTGTATGGCTGAACTCGCATCCGCACAGGAGATCGCATGTAATGAAGGAGCAGTGCGCTCCGAATTACATGCGATCTCGCAAACCGCACTAGTGTGAACCGGCACTTAAACATTGAAAAGAAACTGGTGCGCTCGGCAAAAATGAACATACCGTACATCACATGTGAATGTTAAATAAAAAATAAAATCTGAAAACACTTATTGACTAGTTACTAGTCAAAAAGGGTTTTCAGATTTTATTTTTTTATTTAACATTCACATGTGATGTAAGGTATGTTCATTTTTTCCAAGCGCACCAGTTTCTTTTCAATATTTAAGTGCCGGTTCACACTAGTGCGGTTTGCGAGATCGCATGTAATTCGGAGCGCACTGCTCCTTCATTACATGCGATCTCCTGTGCGGATGCGAGTTCAGCCATACACTTTGTATGGCTGAATTCGCACTGTATCCACACCAAACGCGCACATGAGGCATTTTTTGAGCCGCATCAGAATCGGATCGCACAGTGGTTCACACTTGTGCGATCCGATTCTGTGCGAACTGTCAGATCGCACTGCTATATGCGATCAAACTGGGGGTGTCGTTAACATTTAATTGACACCCCCTGTGTATCGCATATGGCAGTGTGAACTGCCAGAGGTGCGGATGCGATGCGGGAACAGGCAAAAGAGCAGCTCAAGCAGGGCATGTGAGACATTACAAAATACAACTTGCAAGTTATCTGACATCCGTCTCAGAATTCTCAGGGATTAGGGATGGAAATAATGGCCTACCCTACCTGGTGACTTCTTGGCGCTGGGCAACGATGCAATGCACTTACACTCTGCTCTACTCCGACTACAACCCCAAGGCGCCGCCTCCCATACAAACAGCGAGCATGGCAAGGGGCGGGGTCGGAGCGTCAGTGGAGCTCTAGGCCCCGCCTGCCTGCTTGTAACACAGTGCAGGCTGCTGATGATGCCTGGACAGCTCACTGCCTCGCTCTACCGCGGCCGGCGGCGACCCACTGAAATACGGCTCGCGACCCACAGTTTGGGAAGTCCTGACCTATAGTATAGATATTTACACTACCTAGAGGTAAAAGCAAGAGATGTACAATTATTACCGCTTTAACCTCTTGCCGACTGCCCACCGTAGGATTACTGCGGCAGGACGGCTGGACTGCGCAAAATCACGTAGTACGAGGTCTCGGCAGGGCGCGTGTCGCTGGACACAGCAGGAGGCATGCCGCGGGAGGAGCGGCGGCGACTGCCACCAGCCTCCCACGATCGTCAGAGAATCCGACAGAAGGCCAGCCTGCTTATGTAAACAAAGCAGGCCAGTCTTCTGTCACACAGGCAGGGAGAGATCAGGAGTTACAGGTAAGCTGAAACCCCGATCTCTCTGTGCCTGTCACAGAACCATCCCTCCACACAGTCAGTAATCACATTTAGGCACACATTAACCCCTTTGATCACCCCCAGTGTTAAGCCCTTCCCTGCCAGTGTCATTTATACAGTAACAGAGCATAATATTTAGCACTGATTACTGTAGTAATGTCAATGGTCCCCAAAAAAAGTGTCAAAAATGTCAGTTAGGGGTCCGATCTGTCCGCCGCAATGTCGCAGTCCTGCTAAAAAAAAACAAAAAAAACGCTGATCGCCGCCATTACTAATAAAAACAAAAAAAAAAAAATCCAAAAATCGATCCCGTAGTTTGTAAACGCTAGAACTTTTGCGCAAACCAATTAAAATACGCTTTTTGGGATTTTTTTTTTTTTACCAGAAATATGTAGCAGAATACAAATTGGCCTAAATGATAAAAAAAAAAAATGGATTTTTGTAAGAACTTACCGTAAAATCCTTTTCTCTTAAGCTCATTGACAGACGTAGTCTTCTTGATTCTCAAGAGCTGGGTTATGTTGTCTCCGCAGGAGTAGGACTAGGCAGAATGACAAAACGTTCTGGCTCCACCTTAGGGGCAGTCCCTGAGGGTATATCCTCCCTCTCTCTGCTACAGGGAATCAGTTCTGTTTAAAGCAGTACAGAGAATTTAACCCAACCCAACTCAATGATAGACTACGTCTGTCAATGAGCTTAAGAGAAAAGGATTTTACGGTAAGTTCTTACAAAAATCCATTTTTCTCTATCGCTCATTGACAGACGTAGTCTTCTTGATTCTCAAGAGCTGGGACATCCAGAAGCAGTGCCACAAATGAGGAGTGGGATTGACAAAATCAAATCCAATCTAGAAGGCCCAACCGGTGCCAAACTAGAAGTTTTAAAGGCTCATTATAAACAAAGAATGAGACTAAAGAAAAATTTTCCAACGGAAAAACCCTCGAGGTAGACCACTGGTCTCCTCAAATTGCGGCCTGCAAAACCTTGCGGCCAAACGAGGCATCAGATGATGCCCTTACATCAACTTTATAATGTTTAGTAAAGGTATGCACCGACGACCAGGTAGCCGCCTTGCACACCTGGACCACTGACGCCTGATGGCGAAAGGCCCAAGACGCACTAAGTGCCCGAGTGGAGTGCGCCTTAACAGGGAACGGGGGCTCCCGACCCTTAATAGAATAAGCCTGTACTACCGTCTGTCTGATCCATCTGGAAATGGTCGCGGCAGATGCAGGCAACCCCTTTTTGGGTCCATCTGGGATCACAAAAAGTGAATCCGTCTTGCGAAACGAGTCTGTCATTTTCAAGTATACCCTGATCGCCCGGACCACATCCAAGGAGTGTAACGCAAACTCCCGAGGATGACTGGGCTTAGGACACAGGGAAGGTAATACAATTTCTTCATTCAGATGAAATTCTGAAACCACTTTTGGTAGGAAGGATGGATTCGGACGAAGAACCACCTTATCTCTATGAACCACCAGATATGGTGAACGACAAGATAATGCGGCCAGTTCTGACACCCTGCGTGCAGAAGTGATAGCCACCAAGAAGGCCACCTTCTGGGACAACGTGGGTAGAGGAATCTCCCTAATATCTTCAAAGGGAGGTTTCTGAAGAACCGACAACACTAAATTAAGATCCCAGGGGGGTAACGGCGCGTGCACTGGCGGAGCCAGATGTCGCACCCCCTGGATGAAATTCCGCACCAAGGAATGAGTAGCCAAAGGCTTCTGAAAGAAGATGGCTAATGCTGAGACCTGACCCTTGATAGTACTCAAGGCCAGTTTCTGCTCAACCCCTTGTTGCAGAAAAGCCAATATTCGACTAATCGAATAAGACCGAGGACGGAACCCCAAAGGTTCACACCATGCAATGTAGGACTTCCAAGTGCGATGATAAATCTTTCTGGAAGTCGCTTTCCTTGCTTCAACTAGAGTAGGAATAACTGAAGCTGACAAACCTTTGTCCTTCAGCACCTGGGTCTCAATAGCCAGGCCGTTAAAGCCAGCGATCGTAAAGCAGGATGGAAGATCGGTCCCTGAGACAGTAGATCCTCCCTGAGAGGAAGTCTCCACGGGACGTCCGCCACCAGTCTGACCATGTCGGCGTACCAAGCTCGACGAGGCCAGTCCGGAGCTACCAGGATTACTGGGATTCCTTCCTCCTCTATTCTGCGAAGAAGTCTTGGCAGTAACGCGAGAGGAGGGAAGGCATATATTAGCTGGTATTGCCCCCACGGGGCGATCAGTGCGTCTGCGGTTTCTGCTAGAGGATCGCGGGAGCGAGCCACGAATCTCTGAACTTTCCTGTTGAATCGTGATGCCAACAGAAACACATCCGGGGTGCCCCACCGTAGGCACAACTGGTGGAAAACGTCTGGATGGAGGGACCATTCCCCCTGATCCAGGGTTTGACGGCTGAGATAATCTGCCTGCCAATTCTCCACCCCCGGAATGAACACCGCAGAGATTGCTGGAACAAATCGTTCCGCCCAGCGAAGAATGCAAGCCACTTCTTTGGCCGCTCGGGCACTCTTGGTGCCCCCCTGGTGATTGACATAAGCCACGGCCGTGGCATTGTCCGACTGGATCCGAACCGAGCTGCCCTGGAGCTGCTCGGTCCAGTGAATCAGACAAAGTCTGATCGCTCTCAGTTCCAATACATTTATCGGTAACCTGGATTCTTCCGGGGACCAAAGTCCCTGGACAGATAACTGACCGAGAATTCCTCCCCATCCGGATAGACTGGCATCCGTGGTCACTGTCGTCCAATATATTGGCAGAAATGACTTTCCCTGGCTGAGCATCGGAGACCGAAGCCACCATACCAGAGACTCTCTGGTCTGTTTGCTCAATCGGATCTGATTGTCCAGGGATTCCGGATTCCGATTCCATCTGAGAAGAATCTCTTGCTGAAGAATTCGGGTATGGGACTGGGCAAATGGGACTGCTTCGAACGAAGCCACCATCAACCCCAGAACCCTCATGCAAGTCCGAAGGGAAGACCAGCTGTTGGACAGTAACAACTGGACTGCAGATTGAATCTTTCGGAGTTTCCCTACCGGAAGAAAAACTCTTGTCCTGACTGTGTCTAGAATTAGACCCAGATATTCGAGCCTCTGGGTGGGAACCAGAAATGACTTTTGCTGGTTCACCAGCCACCCGAATTCCTGTAAAGAAATCATAGTAATTTCTATGTTTTGTAGCAAGGTCTGAGGAGACTCTGCATGAAGCAGAAGATCGTCTAGGTAACCTAGAATCGATATACCTCTTTGGCGCAGAAGTGCCAACATTGGGGCCAACACCTTTGTGAAGACCCGCGGAGCCGTGGCGAGACCGAAAGGTAACGCCACAAACTGATAGTGGTTCTCCTCTACGGAAAAGCGTAGAAAACGCTGATGTCCTGCGAAAATGGGAATGTGAAGATAGGCGTCCTTGATGTCTATGGACGCTAGGACATCCCCTGGATGCAGGAAGGCTGCTACCGTGCGAATGGACTCCATTCTGAATCTTCTTATGTTGACGAAAGAATTGAGTGCTCTTAAGTCCAGAATTGGACGCACTTTGCCCTCTTTCCTGGGTATTGTAAACAGGTTTGAATAAAACCCTTGAAACCGTTCTGTCCAAGGAACGTGGACTACCACTCCTTGTTGTAGTAAATCTGTGACTGCTCTCCGCAGATCTTCTAAACGATCTGCGGATAGTCGGATATTGGAAGGGAAGAATCGCGCCGGTGGGAGAGATCGAAACTCGATCTTGTACCCTGACCTTATGACTTCGCAAACCCATTTGTCCGGGATTCTGGAAAGCCATGGATCCGGGAACCGGCGAAGACGTCCCCCCACCCCAGTTATGGGTGGGGGCGCACCTTCAGGCTTTGGATGGTTTATCTTCAGGTCTGGAGGGGGCGGGCTTTTGCTTGCCCGACCAACGACCCCTGACGCCTCCTGCAGGAGCTTTGGAGGACTTAGTTTTTTCACCCGCTGGACGAAAAAACCTCTTGTGAGCAGAAAAAGAAAGCCCTCATCTTTGACGAGTTCCTCTACCTTTAAAATTTTGCGGTAAAAAGGTGCTTTTTCCACCGGTAAGATCCTTAATGATCTCATCTAAGTTGGCTCCAAATAGACGCTCTCCTGAAAAGGGGATATTAGCCAATGCTTTTTTGGAACCTTGGTCGGCTAACCAACCTTTTAGCCACAGTGTACGCCTGAGAACCACTGCTGAGACTGATGCTCGCGCCATTAATGGAGTGGCGTCTAACGCCGCATCACATACAAACTGTAACCCCTGTATCATTTGTTCCAACAAATCTGATACCGCCTGAGGGACTTCTTCTAAGTCCCGGCGTAACCACTTGGTCCATTCAGTTACAGCCTGCGAAACCAGACCAATAGCAATTATTGGTCTGAAAGCTGATCCAATCAAGGAAAACATGGTGCGAGACATAGCTTCTATCTTGCGATCCACTGGATCTTTAAAAGACGGAGCGTCTTCTAAAGGAATAACCGTGGCTTTATTCAATCTAGCAATAGGTGAATCCACCACTGGTGGTTCTGTCCATTTCTTAATAAGGGTTTCCTCAAACGGATAACGCCTGTCAATGCGTTTAGAAATATTAAAAGTGCGTTTTGGCAGACGCCATTCTTCTTCGATTGGATTGCCAAAACATTTGGGCAATGGAAAAACCTTCGCCACTTTGATGCGCTTTTTAGTCCCAAAAGGGATCTCAGTTTCAGCTATTTCTGATGGAATACCCTGTAACCTTAAAGTCTCTTGAACAGATACAATGAGTGCGTTTACCAACGCTTCCTCTCGGGCTATGGCGGATGCCGAAACATCCTCCTCACTGTCTGAAGAGACAGGACCCGAGACACCAATACCAGATGAAGTACCTGCAACTGCAGAAATAGGCTCAGAGTCTGAATCCGAGGTTTCAGATAATAAGGGGTTAGGCGGGGGTCGCTTTCTTGCGCCCTGTCCCTGACAAGCCACTTCCACCCGGGACACAAAAGTTTCCATAATAGCTGACAAAGATTCAATTGTCAATGGGGTGCTGGAGGATCCCGCAGACCCCTCGAGGGGATCCGGAGGAGATACATGAGTGGCAGGGTCCATGTTAATACAGGACACCTTTGCCAGCAAAACAAAAAAACTTTTTCTTTTTTTTTTTTGTGTGTCTCCCCCTAGCGCAATAGCGCCCCTCAGAGTACCTGCTTCTCGATCCCAGAGAGAGAGAGAGGGACCCCCAGGGCTCACCAACCGATGCAGTGCAGTTTCCAACAAACTGCAGTCAGCGTCTGTCTACACAGACTGGAAGGAGCTGTTTGCTTTTTCCCGGGCAGAAGGCGTGGCTCCGCCCCCTGTGTACGCCTTCCGGCGTTCCCAGCCCTCCACGAGGTGGCTGGGCTCACAAAACATGGCCGCCCCCATAGAAGAGACATAAGACTCCAAAAACATGGCGGCCGGCGTGACCTGAGGACATACATGCATTCGGTCTACGGCAAAATGGCGGCGGACCGCCGATATCGTCTTCCCAGCACATCCACCTGCACTCTGCTAAGAGGTGACATATGGATCTACAGAGATACACTGCACATAAGGTAGGATTATACCTCCTATGTCTGCTGTAATGTTACAGTCTGCTGGGTAGAGTGTTAGCTCTTGAACCAAGTCCACTTCCCACAAACACATGCTGTATTACAAGGGGGACTTGTAAGTATCAGATATATACTGACCATATATGGAGGGGCCCACAATACACACTGCCTCATAACGAGGAAAAAAGGGAACGTTTACTCACCATACCGAACCGACAGGCACCCTCTCTTCACAATACCCTCTCCACCGGGGTGGGGGTTTGTGGACGCCTCGACTCTCTGGTACCTGGCGTCCAAGCGAGACTTTTAACTCGCAAAGTCAGTCCCTTTACTGGGACTCCGTCGCGGCCGACCCAGCGCACTGGTCTGCACGCGCTCGTAGGCAGAAACCGGGGTGACCACTGGATCTCAACATCCAGCCCGTCGTCCGGCCCCGCATACTTACTTGAATATGTCGCGGCCGACCAAGCGCAATGCCATGGTCTGCGCGCGCTCGTAGGCCGGCTGGGGTGACCACAAGTGTCGCCCAGTCCGGCATTTTTTGCTTGAAGATCTCACAGGAAAAAAACACTGGAGAAAACTACCTAAAAAATGTCTTTTTCTTAAAGAAAAAAAGTCTTGCCAGGACCAAAAGATCCCAGCAAGGAACTTAGGTCCTTACTCCTGACTAGACAGAAAAAAACTGATTCCCTGTAGCAGAGAGAGGGAGGATATACCCTCAGGGACTGCCCCTAAGGTGGAGCCAGAACGTTTTGTCATTCTGCCTAGTCCTACTCCTGCGGAGACAACATAACCCAGCTCTTGAGAATCAAGAAGACTACGTCTGTCAATGAGCGATAGAGAAATTCGATTTTTTAAATTTTTTTTATTGGGAATGTTTTATAGCAGAAAGTAGAAAATATTGCGTTTTTTCCAAAATTGTCACTCTTTTTTTGTTTATAGCGCAAAATCTAAAAACGGCAGAGGTGATCAAATACCACCAAAAGAAAGCTCTGTTTGTGGGAAAAAATAGGACATTAATTGTATTTGGATACAGCGTCGAAACGACCGCGCAATTTTCTATTAAAGTAGTGCAGTGCCGAATCGCAAAAAATGGCCTGGTCATTAAGGGGGCAAATCCTTCCGGAGCTGAAGTGGTTAAGCTGGCCACTTAGTAGATTTAAGGACGAACGTTCATATGAAAATTCTCAGTACATTTGTTGAATTCATTCAAAAATACATCAAAATTTTGTTTGCTCTTAACATTTCATTACCAAATAAAGACCACATGCGCTGTTAGAAATTCATCCATTTGAGAAACAAAATCTCCATCCCGCTCCTTCGAATGTTCTTGTCACTGCAGTCCGAATTGAACGTCGATTGACCCCACGAATGATCAGAGAATTGAGCGAACATTCCTAAAAATTTTGAACAAAATGTAAATAGTTAATGGCAAGTTTTAGTCTCCTGGGGATTATTAGGACAGTGGAAAATCCCGACAGTCTCCCCTCCCCGAAATATCAACTATCTGCACATACAAAACTAATCACGATGGAGTCCGGTCAGTTGTAAGATTTGATATACTGTTGGTATATCCCCCGAGCCAATGGGCCACAAAAAAAAAAAACCTGGACTATATAATAAAGAAATAACTGTGGTATGAAGCTGCTATAGTGGAAGGGTGAATGTGTATAACCTCTAATAAGAGGGCGATCTATATTGCTTTCTGGATAATACTAATATATATATATATATATATATATATAATATATATATATATATATATATATATATACACTATTATTAATTATATAATAATAAATGATCATGTCACTAATAAATATATATCAGGGCTCAAAATTTCAAGTCATGAGCTACTAGCCAGGCCTTAAGAGTTACTTGTCACTTGTTGCCCCACCCAAACCCTACCCTGTTCCACCCTAAACACCCCCTTGTAAAATATCTCATAAAATTACACCCTCATTGCAGAGTGACCACAGCGTGCCCCCTTAAATGCAGAGTGACCACAGCGTGCCCTCTTTCAATGCAGAGTGCCCACAGCGTGCCCCTTTAAATGCAGAGTGCCCACAGTGTGCCCCTTTAAATGCAGAGTGCCCACAGCGTGCCCCTTTCAATGCAGAGTGCCCACAGCGTGCCCCCTTTCAATGCAGAGTGCCCACAGCATGCCCCCTTTCAATGCAGAGTGCCCACAGCGTGCCCCCTTAAATGCAGAGTGCCCACAGCATGCCCCCTTAAATGCAGAGTGCCCACAGTGTGCCCCCTTAAATGCAGAGTGCCAACAGAGTGCCCCCTTAAATGCAGAGTGCCCACAGCGTGCCCCCTTTCAATGCAGAGTGCCCACAGCGTGCTCCCTTAAATGCAGAGTGACCACAGCGTCCCCCCTTAAATGCAGAGTGACCACAGCATGAAGAGAGACCAGCGTGCACTTACCTGATGCAGCGGCGGCTTCTCCTCAATCCTCCGCCTCTCCCGAGTCCTCCTCCTCCTCCTTGGCCAATGGCAATTGTTCGCCTTTCCGCCAATCAGGAAACGGGTCTCGGGCCCACTTCCTGATTGGCCAGGAGGAGGATCCGTGTGACAATAGCGAATATTCATTCGCTATTGTCACACAATGGGTGGGCTCAGGGTGTTCCCTAGTTCCCCATCATTGGTGTCAGTGGGAGGAATAGTACCCCATCATTGGTGTCAGTAGGAGGAATAGTACCTCATCATTGGTGTCAGTAGGAGGACCTGTACCCCATCACGGGTGTCAGTGGGAGGAATAGTACCCCATCATGGGTGTCAGTGGGAGGAATAGTACCCCATCATGGGTGTCAGTGGGAGGAATAGTGCCCCATCACTGGTGTCAGTGGGAGGAATAGTGCCCCATCATGGGTGTCAGTGGGAGGAATAGTACCCCATCATGGGTGTCAGTGGGAGGAATAGTACCCCATCATGGGTGTCAGTGGGAGGAATAGTACCCCATCATGGGTGTCAGTGGGAGGAATAGTACCCCATCACTGGTGTCAGTGGGAGGAATAGTGCCCCATCACTGGTGTCAGTGGGAGGAATAGTGCCCCATCATGGGTGTCAGTGGGAGGAATAGTGCCCCATCATGGGTGTCAGTGGGAGGAATAGTGCCCCATCATGGGTGTCAGTGGGAGGAATAGTACCCCATCATGGGTGTCAGTGGGAGGAATAGTACCCCATCATGGGTGTCAGTGGGAGGAATAGTACCCCATCATGGGTGTCATTGGGAAGGAAAAGTGATCCAAGGCCTGGATAAAGGCAAGCAAAGGGCCACATCCAGCCCAGAGGCCACAGTTTGGAGACCCTGCTGTATAGGAAGCCATTGTTGGCTATCTTTTGAGGTGTCCCCTATTGGTATAATTGATCTTACTGGATTCAATCCTTTTGGAGTTTGATTTTAATTGGATTTATCTGAAAGCTGCCTCCATCTGATGTAAATTCCTATATCTTCTTTGTAGACCCCCACATTGTGATCTCTGATAGATATTTACTGTCACTGGACTTACCTTTGTTGGAGTCTGTAACGCAGAGATGTACGCTCACCCTTGCATATTTCCACAGTCCAAGGTGACCAGGTAAGAAAGCCACCTAGGCTGTGAATCTGTGCACGGGGGCTTGGCAGGGAAGGTGCTCCAATAGGCAGGACCGGCAGGAATACAATGGGAAGGGAAGTCCAGGAATAACTGTAGTCACTGGATGACACGAGTCCGGATAAGGATCACAGGAACAACAAGGAGCGAAGGTAAGGATGGAAGCCGGAGTCAGTCTGGAACACGCTTAGGAAGCAGGAACACAGGAACAAAGTCTGTCAAACAGGAACAAAGATCAGCAATGAACTGACACTGCTCTAACCGAGAGGCAGTGTTTTATAGCTTGCTTAATTGAGCAATTAGCTTCAGGTGGACAATGAGAGACAGGAGTATACTCAGGTGAAGTCCAGCCCCCTAGTGCTGCAGGCAATACCAGATTAACAAGACTGGATCCATATGAGCTGAAGTGTGGCTCAGAGGCAAGATAACAGGACAGAATGTCAAAGTACACAGGTTCAATTCGCATGTCAGGTACTTAACCACTTAAGCCCCGGAAGATTTTACCCCCTTCCTGACCAGGGCCTATTTTGCGATTCAGGACTGCGTGACTTTAACGGACAATTGCGCGGTCGTGCGACGCTGTACCCAAACTAATTTGACGTCCTTTTTGCGAACCGGGACAGATCAGAGGCTAGCCATTGTGGAATGTACTAGCCCAGACTGTCCCGGGGGTATGTTCACTGAAAAAATGTTTCTGTGCCCGGAACTCCGCTTTAAGCTGCTCTCTAATTTGTTCATGTTTTTTTTTTTTTTTTTATTAGGCTCGGTTCACATTTGTGCGATGCGGGAAGGCTGCGAATAAGCAGCGTGATCCCGCATCGCATCCGCACATCTGGTAGTTCACACTGCCATATGCGATACACAGGGGGTGTCAATTAAATGTTAACGACACCCCCAGTTTGATCGCATATCGCAGTGCGATCTGACAGTTTCGCACAGAATCGGATCGCACAAGTGTGAACCACTGTGCGATCCGATTCTGATGCGGCTCAAAAAAAGCCTCATGTGCGTGTTTGTTGCGGATACAATGTGAATTCAGCCATACAAAGTGTATGGCTGAACTCGAATCCGCACAGGAGATCGCATGTAATGAAGGAGCAGTGCGCTCCGAATTACATGCGATCTCGCAAACCGCACTAGTGTGAACCGGCACTTAAACATTGAAAAGAAACTGGTGCGCTCGGCAAAAATGAACATACCGTACATCACATGTGAATGTTGCATAAAAAATAAAATCTGAAAACACTTATTGACTAGTTACTAGTCAATAAGTGTTTTCAGATTTTATTTAACATTCACATGTGATGTACGGTATGTTCATTTTTTCCAAGCGCACCAGTTTCTTTTCAATATTTAAGTGCCGGTTCACAATAGTGCGGTTTGCGAGATCGCATGTAATTCGGAGCGCACTGCTCCTTCATTACATGCGATCTCCTGTGCGGATGCGAGTTCAGCCATACAATTTGTATGGCTGAATTTGCACTGTATCCGCACCAAACATGCACATGAGGCATTTTTTGAGCCGCATCAGAATCGGATCGCACAGTGGTTCACACTTGTGCGATCCGATTCTGTGCGAACTGTCAGATCGCACTGCGATATGCGATCAAACTGGGGGTGTCGTTAACATTTAATTGACACCCCCTGTGTATCGCATATGGCAGTGTGAACTGCCAGATGTGCGGATGCGATGCGGGATCACGCTAAAGAGCAGCTCAAGCAGGGCATGTGAGACATTACAAAATACAACTTGCAAGTTATCTGACATCCGTCTCAGAATTCTCAGGGATTAGCGATGGAAATAATGGCCTACCCTACCTGGTGACTTCCTGGCGCTGAGCAACGATGCAATGCACTTACACTCTGCTCTACTCCGACTACAACCCCGAGGCGCCGCCTCCCATACAAACAGCGCGCATGGCAAGGGGCGGGGTCGGAGCGTCAGTGGAGCTCTAGGCCCCGCCTGCCTGCCTGCTTGTAACACAGTGCAGGCTGCTGATGATGCCTGGACAGCTCACTGCCTTGCTCTACCGCGGCCGGCGGCGACCCACTGAAATACGGCTCGCGACCCACAGTTTGGGAAGTCCTGACCTATAGTATAGATATTTACACTACCTAGAGGTAAAAGCAAGAGATGTACAATTATTACCGCTTTAACCTCTTGCCGACTGCCCACCGTAGGATTACTGCGGCAGGACGGCTGGACTGCGCAAAATCACGTAGTACGAGGTCTCGGCAGGGCGCGTGTCGCTGGACACAGCAGGAGGCATGCCGCGGGAGGAGCGGCGGCGACTGCCACCAGCCTCCCACGATCGTCAGAGAAACTGACAGAAGGCCCGCCTGCTTATGTAAACAAAGCAGACCAGTCTTCTGTCAGACAGGCAGGGAGAGATCAGGAGTTACAGGTAAGCTGAAACCCCGATCTCTCTGTGCCTGTCACAGCACCATCCCCCACACAGTCAGTAATCACATTTAGGCACACATTAACCCCTTTGATCACCCCCAGTGTTAAGCCCTTCCCTGCCAGTGTCATTTATACAGTAACAGAGCATAATATTTAGCACTGATTACTGTAGTAATGTCACTGGTCCCCAAAAAAAGTGTCAAAAATGTCAGTTAGGGGTCCGATCTGTCCGCTGCAATGTCGCAGTCCTGCTAAAAAAAAAAAAAAAAACGCTGATCGCCGCCATTACTAATAAAAAAAAAAAAAAAAAAAAATCCAAAAATCGATCCCGTAGTTTGTAAACGCTAGAACTTTTGCACAAACCAATTAAAATACGCTTTTTGGGATTTTTCTTTTTTTTACCAAAAATATGTAGCAGAATACAAATTGGCCTAAATGATAAAAAAAATTTGATTTTTTAAATTTTTTTTATTGGGAATGTTTTATAGCAGAAAGTAGAAAATATGGCGTTTTTTCCAAAATTGTCACTCTTTTTGTTTATAGCGCAAAATCTAAAAACGGCAGAGGTGATCAAATACCACCAAAAGAAAACTCTGTTTGTGGGAAAAAATATGACTTCAATTGTATTTGGATACAGCGTCGAAACGACCGCGCAATTTTCTATTAAGGCAGTGCAGTGCCGAATCGCAAAAAATGGCCTGGTCATTAAGGGGGCAAATCCTTCCGGAGCTGAAGTGGTTAAGCTGGCCACTTAGTAGATTTATGGACGAACGTTCATATGAAAATTCTCAGTACATTTGTTGAATTCATTCAAAAATACATCAAAATTTTGTTTGCTCTTAACATTTCATTACCAAATAAAGACCACATGCGCTGTTAGAAATTCATCCATTTGAGAAACAAAATCTCCATCCCGCTCCTTCGAGTTTTCTTGTCACTGCAGTCCGAATTGAACGTCGATTGACCCCACGAATGATCAGAGAATTGAACGAACATTCCTAAAAATTTTGAACAAAATGTAAATAGTTAATGGCCAGTTTTAGTCTCCTGGGGATTATTAGGATAGTGGAAAATCCCGACAGTCTCCCCTCCCCGAAATATCAACTATCTGCACATACAAAACTAATCACGATGGAGTCCGGTCAGTTGTAAGATTTGATATACTGTTGGTATATCCCCCGAGCCAATGGGCTACAAAAAAAAAAAAAACCTGGACTATATAATAAAGAAATAACTGTGGTATGAAACTGCTATAGTGGAAGGGTGAATGGGTGAACGTGTATAACATCTAATAAGAGGGCGATCTATAGTGCTTGCTGAATAATACTAATATATATATATATATATATATATATATATATATACTATTATTAATTATATAATAATAAATGATCATGTCACTAATAAATATATATCGGGGCTCAAAATTTCAAGTCATGAGCTACTAGCCAGGCCTTAAGAGTTACTTGCCACTTGTTGCCCCACCCAAACCCTACCCTGTCCCTGTTCCACCCCTAAACACCCCCTTGTAAAATCTCTCATAAAATTACACCCTCATTGCAGAGTGACCACAGCGTGCCCCCTTAAATGCAGAGTGACCACAGCGTGCCCTCTTTCAATGCAGAGTGCCCACAGCGTGCCCCTTTAAATGCAGAGTGCCCACAGTGTGCCCCCTTAAATGCAGAGTGCCCACAGCGTGCCCCCTTTCAGTGCAGAGTGACCACAGCATGCCCCCTTAAATGCAGAGTGCCCACAGAGTGCCCCCTTAAATACAGAGTGCCCCCTTAAATGCAGAGTGCCCACAGCATGCCCCCTTTCAATGCAGAGTGCCCACAGCGTGCCCCCTTTCAATGCAGAGTGCCCACAGCGTGCCCCATTAAATGCAGAGTGACCACAGCGTGCCCCCTTAAATGCAGAGTGACCACAGCATGAAGAGAGACCAGCGTGCACTTACCTGATGCAGCGGCGGCTTCTCCTCAATCCTCCGCCTCTTCCTCCTCCTCCTCCTCCTCCTCCTCCTTGGCCAATGGCAATTGTTCGCCTTTCCGCCAATCAGGAAACGGGTCTCGGGCCCACTTCCTGATTGGCCAGGAGGAGGATCCGTGTGACAATAGCGAATATTCATTCGCTATTGTCACACAATGGGTGGGCTCAGGGTGTTCCCCAGTTCCCCATCATTGGTGTCAGTGGGAGAATTCGTTTCCCATCATTGGTGTCAGTAGGAGGAATTGTACCCCATCATGGGTGTCAGTAGGAGGAATAGTGCCCCATCATTGGTGTCAGTGAAAGCAATAGTACCCCATCATGGGTGTCAGTGGGAGCAATAGTACCCCATCATGGGTGTCAGTGGGAGCAATAGTACCCCATCATGGGTGTCAGTGGGAGCAATAGTACCCCATCATGGGTGTCAGTGGGAGCAATAGTACCCCATCATGGGTGTCAGTGGGAGGACCTGTACCCCATCATGGGTGTCAGTGGGAGGACCTGTACCCCATCATGGGTGTCAGTGGGAGGACCTGTACCCCATCATGGGTGTCAGTGGGAGGACCTGTACCCCATCATGGGTGTCAGTGGGAGGACCTGTACCCCATCATGGGTGTCAGTGGGAGGACCTGTACCCCATCATGGGTGTCAGTGGGAGGACCTGTACCCCATCATGGGTGTCAGTGGGAGGACCTGTACCCCATCATGGGTGTCAGTGGGAGGACCTGTACCCCATCATGGGTGTCAGTGGGAGGACCTGTACCCCATCATGGGTGTCAGTGGGAGGACCTGTACCCCATCATGGGTGTCAGTGGGAGGACCTGTACCCCATCATGGGTGTCAGTGAGAGGACCTGTACCCCATCATGGGTGTCAGTGGGAGGACCTGTACCCCATCATGGGTGTCAGTGGGAGGACCTGTACCCCATCATGGGTGTCAGTGGGAAGAATAGTTCCCCATTGTTGGTGTCAGTGGGAGGAATAGTACCCCATCACTGGTGTCAGTGGGAGGAATAGCACCCCATCACTGGTGTCAGTGGGAGGAATAGTACCCCATCACTGGTGTCAGTGGGAGGAATAGTACCCCATCACTGGTGTCAGTGGGAGGAATAGTACCCCATCACTGGTGTCAGTGGGAGGAATAGTACCCCATCATGGGTGTCAGTGGGAGGAATAGTACCCCATCATGGGTGTCATTGGGAGGGATAGTACCCCATCATGGGTGTCAGTGGGAGGAATAGTACCCCATCATGGGTGTCAGTGGGAGGAATAGTACCCCATCATGGGTGTCATTGGGAAGGAAAAGTGATCCAAGGCCTGGATAAAGGCAAGCAAAGGGCCACATCCAGCCCAGAGGCCACAGTTTGGAGACCCTGCTGTATAGGAAGCCATTGTTGGCTATCTTTTGAGGTGTCCCCTATTGGTATAATTTATCTTACTGGATACAATCCTTTTGGAGTTTGATTTTAATTGTATTTATCTGAAAGCTGCGTCCATCTGATGTAAATTCCTATATCTTCTTTGTAGACCCCCACATTGTGATCTCTGATAGGTATTTACTGTCACGGGACTTACCTTTGTTGGAGTCTGTAACGCAGAGATGTACGCTCACCCTTGCAGATTTCCACAGTCCAAGGTGACCAGGTAAGAAAGCCACCTGGGCTGTGAATCTGTGCACGGGGGCTTGGCAGGGAAGGTGCTCCAATAGGCAGGACCGGCAGGAATACAATGGGAAGGGAAGTCCAGGAATAACTGTAGTCACTGGATGACACGAGTCCGGATAAGGATCACAGGAACAACAAGGAGCGAAGGTAAGGATGGAAGCCGGAGTCAGTCTGGAACACACGCTTAGGAAGCAGGAACACAGGAACAAAGTCTGTCAAACAGGAACAAAGATCAGCAATGAACTGACACTGCTCTAACCGAGAGGCAGTGTTTTATAGCTTGCTTAATTGAGCAATTAGCTTCAGGTGGACAATGAGAGACAGGAGCATACTCAGGTGAAGTCCAGCCCCCTAGTGCTGCAGGCAATACCAGATTAACAAGACTGGATCCATATGAGCTGAAGTGTGGCTCAGAGGCAAGATAACAGGACAGAATGTCAAAAAACACAGGTTCAATTCGCATGTCAGGTACTTAACCACTTAAGCCCCGGAAGATTTTACCCCCTTCCTGACCAGGGCCTATTTTGCGATTCGGCACTGCGTGACTTTAACGGACAATTGCGCGGTCGTGCGACGCTGTACCCAAACTAATTTGACGTCCTTTTTGCGAACCGGGACAGATCAGAGGCTAGCCATTGTGGAATGTACTAGCCCAGACTGTCCCGGGGGTATGTTCACTGAAAAAATGTTTCTGTGCCCGGAACTCCGCTTTAAGCTGCTCTCTAATTTGTTCATGTTTTTTTTTTTTTTTTATTAGGCTCGGTTCACATTTGTGCGATGCGGGAAGGCTGCGAATAAGCAGCGTGATCCCGCATCGCATCCGCACATCTGGTAGTTCACACTGCCATATGCGATACACAGGGGGTGTCAATTAAATGTCAACGACACCCCCAGTTTGATCGCATATCGCAGTGCGATCTGACAGTTTCGCACAGAATCGGATCGCACAAGTGTGAACCACTGTGCGATCCGATTCTGATGCGGCTCAAAAAAAGCCTCATGTGCGTGTTTGGTGAGGATACAGTGTGAATTCAGCCATACAAATTGTATGGCTGAACTCGCATCCGCACAGGAGATCGCATGTAATGAAGGAGCAGTGCGCTCCGAATTACATGCGATCTCGCAAACCGCACTAGTGTGAACCGGCACTTAAACATTGAAAAGAAACTGGTGCGCTCGGCAAAAATGAACATACCGTACATCACATGTGAATGTTAAATAAAAAATAAAATCTGAAAACACTTATTGACTAGTTACTAGTCAAAAAGTGTTTTCAGATTTTATTTTTTTATTTAACATTCACATGTGATGTACGGTATGTTCATTTTTTCCAAGCGCACCAGTTTCTTTTCAATATTTATTAAGAAAAAACATGAACAAATTAAAGAGCAGCTCAAGCAGGGCATGTGAGACATTACAAAATATAACTTGCAAGTTATCTGACATCCGTCTCAGAATTCTCAGGGATTAGGGATGGAAATAATGGCCTACCCCACCTGGTGACTTCCTGGCGCTGGGCAACGATGCAATGCACTTACACTCTGCTCTACTCCGACTACAACCCCGAGGCGCCGCCTCCCATACAAACAGCGCGAACGGCAAGGGGCGGGGTCGGAGCGTCAGTGGAGCTCTAGGCCCCGCCTGCCTGCTTGTAACACAGTGCAGGCTGCCGATGATGCCTGGACAGCTCACTGCTCGCTAAATTGCTCTACCGCGGCCGCCGGCGACCCACTGAAATGCGGCTCGCGACCCACAGTTTGGGAAGTCCTGACCTATAGTATAGATATTTACACTACCTAGAGGTAAAAGCAAGAGATGTACAATTATTACCTCTTTAACCTCTGCCCACCGTAGGATTACTGCGGCAGGACGGCTGGACTGCGCAAAATCACGTAGTACGAGGTCTCGGCAGGGCGCGTGCCGCTGGACACAGCAGCAGGTATGCCGCGGGAGGAGCGGCGGCGACTGCCACCAGCCTCCCACGATCGTCAGAGAAACTGACAGAAGGCCCGCCTGCTTATGTAAACAAAGCAGACGAGTCTTCTGTCAGACAGGCAGGGAGAGATCAGGAGTTACAGGTAAGCTGAAACCCCGATCTCTCTGTGCCTGTCACAGAACCATCCCCCCACACAGTCAGTAATCACATTTAGGCACACATTAACCCCTTTGATCACCCCCAGTGTTAACCCCTTCCCTGCCAGTGTCATTATACAGTAACAGAGCATAATATTTAGCACTGATTACTGTAGTAATGTCACTGGTCCCCAAAAAGTGTCAAAAATGTCAGTTAGGGGTCCGATCTGTCCGCCGCAATGTCCTGCTAAAAAAAAAAAAAAAACGCAGATCGCCGCCATTACTAATAAAAACAAAAAAAAATTCCAAAAATCTATCCCGTAGTTTGTAAACGCTAGAACTTTTGCGCAAACCAATTAAAATACGCTTTTTGGGATTTTTTTTTTTACCAAAAATATGTAGCAGAATACAAATTGGCCTAAAGTGATATAAAAAAATGTGATTTTTAAAAAAATTTTTATTGGGAATGTTTTATAGCAGAAAGTAGAAAATATTGCGTTTTTTCCAAAATTGTCACTCTATTTTTTTGTTTATAGCGCAAAATCTAAAAACGGCAGAGGTGATCAAATACCACCAAAAGAAAGCTCTGTTTGTGGGAAAAAATAGGACATTAATTGTATTTGGATACAGCGTCGCACGACCGCGCAATGTTCTATTAAAGTAGTGCAGTGCCGAATGGCAAAAAATGGCCTGGTCATTAAGGGGGCAAATCCTTCCGGAGCTGAAGTGGTTAAGCTGGCCACTTAGTAGATTTATGGACGAACGTTCATATGAAAATTCTCAGTACATTTGTTGAATTCATTCAAAAATACATCAAAATTTTGTTTGCTCTTAACATTTCATTACCAAATAAAGACCACATGCGCTGTTAGAAATTCATCCATTTGAGAAAAAAACCTCCATCCCGCTCCTTCGAGTTTTCTTGTCACTGCAGTCCGAATTGAACGTCGATTAACCCCACGAATGATCAGAGAATTGAGCGAACATTCCTAAAAATTTTGAACAAAATGTAAATAGTTAATGGGCAGTTTTAGTCTCCTGGGGATTATTAGGACAGTGGAAAATCCCGACAGTCTCCCCTCCCCGAAATATCAACTATCTGCACATACAAAACTAATCACGATGGAGTCCGGTCAGTTGTAAGATTTGATATACTGTTGGTATATCCCCCGAGCCAATGGGCTACAAAAAAAAAAACCTGGACTATATAATAAAGAAATAACTGTGGTATGAAACTGCTATAGTGGAAGGGTGAATGTGTATAACCTCTAATAAGAGGGCGATCTATAGTGCTTGCTGAATAATACTAATATATATATATATATATATATATACACACTATTATTAATTATATAATAATAAATGATCATATCACTAATAAATATATATCAGGGCTCAAATTTTCAAGTCATGAGCTACTAGCCAGGCCTTAAGAGTTACTTGCCACTTGTTGTCCCACCCAAACCCTACCCTGCTCCACCCCTAAACACCCCCTTGTAAAATATCTCAGAAAATTACACCCTCATTGCAGAGTGACCACAGCGTGCCCCCTTTCAATGCAGAGTGCCCACAGCGTGCCCCCTTTCAATGCAGAGTGCCCACAGCGTGCCCCCTTAAATGCAGAGTGCCCACAGCGTGCCCCCTTAAATGCAGAGTGCCCACAGCATGCCCCTTTCAATGCAGAGTGCCCACAGCGTGCCCCCTTAAATGCAGAGTGCCCACAGCGTGCCCCCTTAAATGCAGAGTGCCCACAGCATGCCCCTTTCAATGCAGAGTGCCCACAGTGTGCCCCCTTAAATGCAGAGTGACCACAGCGTGAAGAGAGACCAGCTTGCACTTACCTGATGCAGCGGTGGCTTCTCCTCAATCCTCTGCGTCTCCCGAGTCCTCCTCCTTGGTCAATGGCAATTGTTCGCTTTTCCGCCAATCAGGAAACGGGTCTCAGGCCCACTTCCTGATTGGCCAGGAGGAGGATCCGTGTGAGAATAGCGAATATTCATTCGCTATTGTCACACAATGGGTGGGCTCAGGGCGCACTGCTCTGCCCCCCCCCCCCGGGTCCACCCTTTTCTGAAGAAGAATGACTCGCCATCCTCATCATTCCACTCGCAAAATGCAAGCAGGCGAGTGGAATTTTTGAAGGCTGATATATATAATAATTACAAGGTAAAGTGCATAGATAACGGGGTGCAAACAATGCATAAATTATACAATGCAATTGAATGTATACAATTTGTTTTATGCTACATATGTTTGGTAAAAAAAGAAAATCGCAAAAAGCGTATTTTGATTGGTTTGATTACATTAGCCGCCTGCCTTTCTCCCGCTCTACCGACGATCGTAGTGTGACCGGCGGACATCGGGTCCGCCGGTCACACGCCCGCACTCCTCCGTGAACGAGCCGAGGAGGGCGGGTGCGCGCTCGTCCGCTATTGGCTCAAAACCCGGTGACAGGCAAGCGACGTAGACCTACGTCACTCTGCCTGGCCGGGGCTGACTGCCACAGTAAATATACTGTGCGCAGTCGGCAACCGGTTAATTATATAATAATAAATGATCATGTCACTAATAAATATATATCAGGGCTCAAAATTTCAAGTCATGAGCTACTAGCCAGGCCTTAAGAGTTACTTGCCACTTGTTGTCCCACCTAAACCCTACCCTGTTCCACCCCTAAACACCCCTTTGTAAAATATCTCATAAAATTACACCCTCATTGCAGAGTGACCAGGAAACGGGTCTCAGGCCCACTTCCTGATTGGCCAGGAGGAGGATCCGTGTGACAATAGCAAATATTAATTCGCTATTGTCACACAATGGGTGGGCTCAGGGCGCACTGCTCTGCCCCCCCCCCCCCCCCGGGTCCACCCTTTTCTGAAGAAGAATGACTCGCCATCCTCATCATTCCACTCGCAAAATGCGAGCAGGCGAGTGGAATTTTTGAGGGCTGATATATATAATAATTACAAGGTAAAGTGCATAGATAACGGGGTGCAGACAATGCATAAATTATACAATGCAATTGAATGTATACAAAATAAAAAACAATATAAACAAATGTTTTAAATATTCCAGTTCAATTTATAGGTGCATGAGACGTGTCAAGTGCTGATGTCTCATTCACATTTGTGCGATCACAGAGATCGCATGTAATTCGGAGCGCACTGCTCCTAAATTACATGCGATGTCTGTGCGGTGCAAATTTCAGCCATACAGTTTGTATGGCTGAATTCGCACTGCAATCGCACTTAACACGCACAGGACCCTTTTTTTGGTCCGCAGCAGAATCGGATCGCATAGTGGTTCACACCAGTGCGATCCGATTCTGTGCCAACTTTCAGATCGCACTGCGATATGTGATCTGATCTGGGGGTGACGTTAACTTTTGACACCCCCAGCGTATCGCATATGGCAGTGTGCACTGCCAGGGGTGCGGATGCGATGCGGGAACAGGCTGCATATTCGCAGTATTCCCGCATCGCAGAAATGTGAACCGGCACTTAGTGCTCTATAGAGTTCATAAAATAAAGGTGACTTTGTGTTATTTGTTTGAACAGGTTATTCTCTTGTGCGATATGGAAAAATAAACTGCAGGTGCTCTGTGCCAGGCCGGCCAATCAGCCTCGTGGTAACACTCGTTATTCCACCGTGTGGGGTAGTAAATGGCTCACTCACCAGAAATAATGGGTCTTATATGCTTTCTTTGGCCACCAGGGCCAGGATGGATCGCACTCAGGGTGCCGTCCCTCCACTCACTATGCTGGCAGCTTGCGCTCCTCCTTTTGCCCACATCCGGCCGGGTATAATGAAGAGCTGCACATGGTGCAGTAACGTTTAAAATGTTTGATTTTCTTGCATAAATAAAAGCCAATGCACAACGATTCCACGATACAAAAGCCGTCACAGACGGAGCTCCGGAGTGTAGAGCGGTGATTTACGGTTTGCGTTCCACCCGGCTCCGGTGACATCACGCCGTGCGTTCCACCGGCAATCACCGCTCTCCACGCCGGAGCGCCGAGTGTTACCACGATGCTGATTGGCTGGCACAGAGCATCCGCACTTTATTATTCCATATCACACATGAAAACAAAGTCACCTTTATTGTATGAACTCCATAGAGCAGTAATGAGACACCGGACACCTCTCATGCCCCAGTCCTATACATTCACCTGGAATATGTAAAATACTTGTGTATATTATATTTATTTTGTATACATTCAATTGCGTTGTATAATTTATACATCATGTAATTATTATATATATTTATTATTGATGATCATTATTATCCAGCAGCCCTCTTATTAGAGGCCATACACATTCAGATATCTTAGTTGTTGACCGATTTGGTAGATCTGATGGATTCTGAATGATTCATAAACAGGACGAGAAATTAAATCAGGGAAATCGGACGTTTATTGTCTATTTTTAAAATAATGGCGATCATCGGATACAATAAAAGGGAAAAAAAATCAGGAATTGTAGAAGAAAGTTGGGATCATTGTTCCCAACCTGGCGAAGTGTGCAGAGCCCTCCTCCAATCACCGATCTGGACAGTGAAATCGGCCGATCCCTATCTTCTCCTCACACAGCCCCTCCCCCACCCCGCAAATACCGAGCACAAGTCAGGAAAGCACCGCACAGTTCATCAACTTATCATCAAACACAACTGAACTGTTTCCAGATCACCCGAGGGATGAACACACACATGCAAAACGTGAAGCGGGAATGCGAATCAGGGTCAGAGCGCACTGAGAACTAGGTGCTGCTAAAATCCCGCGCAGATCGGGCGGCCCCCGATTCCCGCGCATGCGCAGATCGGGCGGGATTTTAGCGGCACCTAGTGCGCATGCGCGGCCCGCAAATCCCGCGCATGCGCAGATCGAGCAGGCCGAAATTCCCGCGCATGCGCAGATCGGGCGGGATTTTAGCGGCACCTAGTGCGCATGCGCGGCCCGCGATTCCCGCGCATGCGCAGATCGAGCGGGCCGAAATTCCCGCGCATGCGCAGATCGGGCGGGAATTTGACGGCACCTAGTGCGCATGCGCGACCCGCGATTCCCGCGCATGCGCAGATCGAGCGGGCCGAAATTCCCGCGCATGCGCAGATCGGGCGGGAATTTGACGGCACCTAGTGCGCATGCGCGGCCCGCGATTCCCGCGCATGCGCAGATCGAGCGGGCCGAAATTCCCGCGCATGCGCAGATCGGGCGGGAATTTGACGGCACCTAGTGCGCATGCGCGACCCGCGATTCCCGCGCATGCGCAGATCGGGCGGGATTTTAGCGGCACCTAGTGCGCATGCGCGGCCCGCAAATCCCGCGCATGCGCAGATCGAGCGGGCCGAAATTCCCGCGCATGCGCAGATCGGGCGAGATTTTAGCGGCACTTAGTGCGCATGCGCGGCCCGCGATTCCCGCGCATGCGCAGATCGAGCGGGCCGAAATTCCCGCGCATGCGCAGATCGGGCGGGATTTTAGCGGCACTTAGTGCGCATGCGCGGCCCGCAAATCCCGCGCATGCGCAGATCGAGCGGGCCGAAATTCCCGCGCATGCGCAGATCAGGCGGGATTTTAGCGGCACCTAGTGCGCATGCGCGACCCGCGATTCCCGCGCATGCGCAGATCGAGCGGGCCGAAATTCCCGCGCATGCGCAGATCGGGCGGGATTTTAGCGGCACCTAGTGCGCATGCGCGGCCCGCAAATCCCGCGCATGCGCAGATCGTGCGGGCCGAAATTCCCGCGCATGCGCAGATCGGGCGGGATTTTAGCAGTACCTAGTGCGCATGCGCGACCCGCGATTCCCGCGCATGCGCAGATCGAGCGGGCCGAAATTCCCGCGCATGCGCAGATCGGGCGGGATTTTAGCGGCACCTAGTGCGCATGCGCGGCCCGCAAATCCCGCGCATGCGCAGATCGGACGGGCCGAAATTCCCGCGCATGCGCAGATCGGGCGGGATTTTAGCGGCACCTAGTGCGCATGCGCGACCCGCGATTCCCGCGCATGCGCAGATCGAGCGGACCGAAATTCTCGCGCATGCGCAGATCGGGCGGGATTTTAGCGGCACCTAGTGCGCATGCGCGACCCGCGATTCCCGCGCATGCGCAGATCGAGCGGGCCGAAATTCCCGCGCATGCGCAGATCGGGCGGGATTTTAGCAGTACCTAGTGCGCATGCGCGACCCGCGATTCCCGCGCATGCGCAGATCGAGCGGGCCGAAATTCCCGCGCATGCGCAGATCGGGCGGGATTTTAGCGGCACCTAGTGCGCATGCGCGGCCCGATAATCCCGCGCATGCGCAGATCGGACGGGCCGAAATTCCCGCGCATGCGCAGATCGGGCGGGATTTTAGCGGCACTTAGTGCGCATGCGCGGCCCGCGATTCCCGCGCATGCGCAGATCGAGCGGGCCGAAATTCCCGCGCATGCGCAGATCGGGCGGGATTTTAGCGGCACCTAGTGCGCATGCGCGGCCCGCAAATCCCGCGCATGCGCAGATCGGGCGGGCCGAAATTCCCGCGCATGCGCAGATCGGGCGGGATTTTAGCGGCACTTAGTGCGCGTGCGCGGCCCGCAAATCCCGCGCATGCGCAGATCGGACGGGCCGAAATTCCCGCGCATGCGCAGATCGGGTAGGATTTTAGCGGCACTTAGTGCGCATGCGCGGCCCGCGATTCCCGCGCATGCGCAGATCGGGCGGGCCGAAATTCCCGCGCATGCGCAGATCGGGCGGGCCGAAATTCCCGCGCATGCGCAGATCGGGCGGGATTTTAGCGGCACTTAGTGCGCATGCGCGGCCCGCAAATCCCGCGCATGCGCAGACCGAGCGGGCCGAAATTCCCGCGCATGCGCAGATTGGGCGGGATTTTGGCGGCACCTAGTGCGCGGGCCGGGAATCCGCACGTTGTTTTCATCCTGTGAGTTTTGTGAGTTTACTTCTCTATTACAGACACTTTTTTTCTCGGCTTCTCGCACAGCGCACTGTGATTTCTACGTCTGGGTGATCATTACACTTCCTATAACCCCTCCCCCAGGGGAAATGCTACAAATGAACTGCTGCTGCAATTTATAATGCATATAATATATAATATAATGCATTAATAAGATAAATGAATAATAAATATGGATACATCTGTGATAATGAAATGTCTGCTTGTCACTCATTCATCAACACAAAGTCTCATCATTTCCTTCTTCTACATTCACATTTCTCTCCTCCATCTGTTAAAATCTATTTTTTTGTTATAAAACCCCCTAAACATTGTATACATGTATGTGGAGTACACGGATGATGATAACGCCTCATGCTTTGCACATGAACATGGAATGGTGACAAAATGCAATACTTAAAAATACTTCAAAAGTTTGTATAGATTAGAGGAGGAGGCGAGGAGACTCCGGGCACTACAATTATTGCTACAATTTAAATTATTGCTCTTCTAGCTTTTGCAGCGATACCGCAATGTGTGGTGCGAACGCTGTTTACATGCATGACATATATATATATATACATCTATGCAGTCACGGGGGAATGGGGCGCTTTAATAATGTATTTTAATTTATTTTATTAACCACTTGCCGACCAGGGTCCCGCAAATGGCCGTACCTGTACGGCGGTTCGCGGGAGTGATCCCAGGGGGCGCATCGCCAGAGGAGCGCGCCCGCCCCCATTCACCACAGGGAAAGCTGATGCACGGTGGCTGGTGGCCATGATTGCTGCCGGGCACCCGCGATCACTCCCTGTGGAAACACAGCAGACCATTGTTCTCCAAATAATCAACACAAAGCTCCTATTTCTCCTATTTAGGACCACAGGGTTGATAATAGAAACCCACCCCCCTCAGTTAGAAAGCAGTCCCTAGGCTCACATTTAACCCTTTGATCGAGAGCCAATTCCTGTACCCATCGCTCTGTGTATTTTGCAGTCCTGTGCCCAACATTCTGTGTTTAATGCAGTCCTCTACCCAGCGCTCTTTGTAATATACAGTCCTGTGCCCAGCGCTATGTGTATTATGCAGTCCTGTGCCCAGCGCTATGTGTATTATGTAGTCCTGTGCCCAGCACTATGTGTATTATGCAGTCCTGTGCTCCAGCGCTTGCTGTGTTTTGCAGTCCTGTGCCCAGGGATCTTTGTGTTATGTAGTTCTGTGCCCACAGCTCTGTGCATTATGCAGTCTTGTGCCCAGCGCTCTGTGTATTATGCAGTCCTGTGCCCAGCATTCTGTGTATTAGGCAGTCCTGTGCCCAGCGTTCTGTGTATTATTTAGTCCTGTACCCAGTGATCTGTGCATTATACAGTTCTGTGCCAAGAGCTCTGTGTAATATGCAGTCCTGTGCCCAGCGTTTTTTGTATTATGCAGTCCTGTGCCCAGAGCAATGTTCATTATGTAGTCCTGTGCCCAGCGCTATGTGTATTATGCAGTCCTGTACCCAACACCCTGTGTGTTTTGTAGTCCTGTATCCAGAGCTCTGTGTGTAATGCAGTCCTTTGCTCAGCTCTCTGTGCATTATGCAGTCCTGTGCCCAGCGCTCTGTAAATTATGCAGTCCTATGCCCAGCACTCTGTGTATTATGTGGTCCTTTGCCCAGGGATCTGTGTTTTATGTAGTCCTCTACCCAGCGCTCGGGGAATTATGCAGTCCAGTGCCCAGCCCTCTTTGTATTATGCAGTCCTGTGCCCAGAGCTCTGTGCATTATGTTGTCCTGTGCCCAGCGCTATGTGTATTATCCAGTCCTGTGCCCAGCGCTCAATGTTTTATGCAGTCCTGTGCCAAATGCTCTGTATATTATATAGTCCTGTGCCCAGCGCTCTGTGTATTAAGCAGTCCTTTACCCAGAACTCTATATATTATGCAGTCCTGTGCCCAGCGCTCTATGTATTATGTAGTCATGTGCACAGCATTCTGTGTATTATACAGTCCTGTGCCCAGCGCTGTGTATTGAGCAGTCCTGTGCCCAGCGCTGTGTATTGAGCAGTCCTGTGCCCAGCGCTCTGTCTATTATGTAGTTCTGTACCCAGAGCTCTGAGCATTATGCAGTCCTGTGCCCAGCACTCTGTGTATTATGCAGTCCTGTGCCCAGTGCTCTGTGTATTATGCAGACCTGTGACCATGCATTCTGTGTATTATGTAAACCTGTGCCCAGCGCTCTGTGTATTATGCAGTCCTGTGCCCAGCGTTCTGTGTATTATGCAGTCCTATACCCAGTGCTCTGTGCCTTATGCAGTTCTGTGCCAAGCGCTCTGTTTAATATGCAGTCCTGAGCCCAGCGCTCTTTATATTATGCAGTCCTGTGTACAGAACTCTGTGCTTTATGTAGTCCTGTGCCCAGCCCTCTGTGTGTTTTGCAGTCCTGTGTCCAGGGCTATGTGTATTATGCAGTCCAGTGCCCAGAGCTCTGTGCATTATGTAGTCCTGTGCTTAGAGCTCTGAGCATTATGCAGTCCTGTGCCCAGCGCTCTGTGTATTATGTAGTCATTTGCCCCACGTTCTGTTTATTATGCAGTCCTGTGCCCAGCGCTCTGTGTATTATACAGTCCTGTGTCCAGCACTGTGTATTATGCAGTCCTGTGCCCAGTGCTCTGTGTATTATGCAGTCCTGTAACCAGCGCTCTGTCTATTATGCAGTCCAGTGCCCAGAGCTCTGTGCATTATGTAGTCCTGTGCTTAGAGCTCTGAGCATTATGCAGTCCTGTGCCCAGCGCTCTGTGTATTATGTAGTCATTTGCCCCACGTTCTGTTTATTATGCAGTCCTGTGCCCAGCGCTCTGTGTATTATACAGTCCTGTGTCCAGCGCTGTGTATTATGCAGTCCTGTGCCCAGTGCTCTGTGTATTATGCAGTCCTGTTCACAGCGCTCTGTGCATTATGCAGTTTTGTGCCCAGTGCTCTGTGTATTTTGCAGTCCTGTTCACAGCGCTCTGTGTATTATGCAGTCCTGTGCTCAGTGCTCTGAACATTATGCAGTCCTGTGCCCAGCGATCTGTGTATTATGCAGTCCTGTTCACAGCGCTCTGTGTATTATGCAGTCCTGTGCCCAGCGCTCTGTGTGATATGCAGTCCTGTGCCCAGAGCTCTATGTATTGTGCAGTCCTGTGCCCAGCGATCTGTCTATTATGTAGTCCTGTGCCCAGAGCTCTGTGTATTATGCAGTCCTGTGCCCAGCGCTATGTGTATTATGCAGCCCTGTGCCCAGCGCTATGTGTATTATGCAGTCCTGTGCCCAGTGTTCTGTGTTTTATGCAGTCCTCTGGCTAGCTCTTGATGTATTATGCAGTCCTATACCCAGCACTCTGTGTATTATGCAGTCCTGTGCCCAGCGTTCTGTGTATTATGCAGTCCAATGCCCAGAGTTCTGTGCATTATGTAGTCATGTGCCCAGCGCTATGTGTATTATGCAGTCCTGTGCCCAGCGCTATGTGTATTATGCAGTTCTGTGCCCAGCGCTCTATGTTTTATGCAGTCTTGTGCCCAGCGCTTTGTGTATTATGCAGTCCAGTGCCCAGAGCTCTGTGCATTATGCAGTCATATGCTAAATGCTCTGCGTATTATGTAGTCCTGTGCCCAGAGCTCTGTGTATTATGCAGGCCTGTGCCCAGCGCTCTGTGTATTATGCAGTCCAGCGCCCAGAGCTCTGTGTATTATGCTGTATTTTACCTAGAACTCTATATATTATGCAGTCCTGTGCCCAGCGCTCTTTGTATAATGCAGTTCTATGCCCAGTGCTCTGTGTATTATGTAGTCATTTGCCCAGCATTCTGTGTATTATGCAGTCCTGTGCCCAGCGTTTTGTGTATTTTGCAGTCCTGTACCCAGAGCTCTGTGCATTATTTAGTCCTGTGCCCAGCACTATGTGTATTACGCAGTCCTGTGCTCCAGCGCTTGGTGTGTTATGCAGTCCTGTGCCCAGCACTCTGTGTATTGTGCAGCCCTGTGCACAGCGCTCTGTCTATTATGTAGTCCTGTGCCCAGAGCTCTGTGCATTATGCAGTCTTGTGCCCAGCGCTCTGTGTATTATGGAGTCCTGTGCCCAGCGCTCTGTGTATTATGCAGTCCTGTGCCCAGCATTCTGTATATTAGGCAGTCCTGTGCCCAGCGTTCTGTGTTTTATTTAGTCCTGTACCCAGTGATCTGTGCATTATACAGTTCTGTGCCAAGCGCTCTGTGTATTTTGCAGTCCTGTTCACAGCGCTCTGTGTATTATGCAGTCCTGTGCTCAGTGCTCTGAACATTATGCAGTCCTGTGCCCAGCGATCTGTGTATTATGCAGTCCTGTTCACAGCGCTCTGTGTATTATGCAGTCCTGTGCCCAGCGCTCTGTGTGATATGCAGTCCTGTGCCCAGAGCTCTATGTATTGTGCAGTCCTGTGCCCAGCGATCTGTCTATTATGTAGTCCTGTGCCCAGAGCTCTGTGTATTATGCAGTCCTGTGCCCAGCGCTATGTGTATTATGCAGCCCTGTGCCCAGCGCTATGTGTATTATGCAGTCCTGTGCCCAGTGTTCTGTGTTTTATGCAGTCCTCTGGCTAGCTCTTGATGTATTATGCAGTCCTATACCCAGCACTCTGTGTATTATGCAGTCCTGTGCCCAGCGTTCTGTGTATTATGCAGTCCAATGCCCAGAGTTCTGTGCATTATGTAGTCATGTGCCCAGCGCTATGTGTATTATGCAGTCCTGTGCCCAGCGCTATGTGTATTATGCAGTTCTGTGCCCAGCGCTCTATGTTTTATGCAGTCTTGTGCCCAGCGCTTTGTGTATTATGCAGTCCAGTGCCCAGAGCTCTGTGCATTATGCAGTCATATGCTAAATGCTCTGCGTATTATGTAGTCCTGTGCCCAGAGCTCTGTGTATTATGCAGGCCTGTGCCCAGCGCTCTGTGTATTATGCAGTCCAGCGCCCAGAGCTCTGTGTATTATGCTGTATTTTACCTAGAACTCTATATATTATGCAGTCCTGTGCCCAGCGCTCTTTGTATAATGCAGTTCTATGCCCAGTGCTCTGTGTATTATGTAGTCATTTGCCCAGCATTCTGTGTATTATGCAGTCCTGTGCCCAGCGTTTTGTGTATTTTGCAGTCCTGTACCCAGAGCTCTGTGCATTATTTAGTCCTGTGCCCAGCACTATGTGTATTACGCAGTCCTGTGCTCCAGCGCTTGGTGTGTTATGCAGTCCTGTGCCCAGCACTCTGTGTATTGTGCAGCCCTGTGCACAGCGCTCTGTCTATTATGTAGTCCTGTGCCCAGAGCTCTGTGCATTATGCAGTCTTGTGCCCAGCGCTCTGTGTATTATGGAGTCCTGTGCCCAGCGCTCTGTGTATTATGCAGTCCTGTGCCCAGCATTCTGTATATTAGGCAGTCCTGTGCCCAGCGTTCTGTGTTTTATTTAGTCCTGTACCCAGTGATCTGTGCATTATACAGTTCTGTGCCAAGCGCTCTGTGTAATATGCAGTCCTGTGCCCAGCGCTCTTTGTATTATGCAGTCCTGTGCCCAGAGCTATGTGCATTATGTAGTCCTGTGCCCAGCGCTCTGTGTGTTTTGCAGTCCTGTGTCCAGGGCTCTGTCTGTTATGCAGTCCTGTACCCAGCGCTCTGTCTATTATGTAGTCCTGTGCTTAGAGCTCTGAACATTATGCAGTCCTGTGCCCAGCGCTTTGTGTATTATGTAGTCATTTGCCCCACGTTCTGTGTATTATGCAGTCCTGTGCCCAGTGCTCTGTGTATTATGCAGTCCTGTTCACAGCGCTCTGTGTATTATGCAGTCCTGTGCTCAGTGCTCTGTGTATTATGCAGTCCTGTGCCCAGCGCTCTGTGTGATATGCAGTCCTGTGCCCAGAGCTCTATGTATTGTGCAGTCCTGTGCCCAGCGATCTGTCTATTATGTAGTCCTGTGCCCAGAGCTCTATGTATTATGCAGTCCTGTGCCCAGCACTATGTGTATTATGCAGCCCTGTGCCCAGCGCTATGTTCATTATGCAGTCCTGTGCCCAGTGTTCTGTGTTTTATGCAGTCCTCTGGCTAGCTCTTGATGTATTATGCAGTCCTATTCCCAGCACTCTGTGTATTATGCAGTCCAGTGCCCAGAGCTCTGTGCATTATGTAGTCCTGTGCCCAGCGCTTTGTGTATTATGCAGTCCAGTGCCCAGAGCTCTGTGCATTATGCAGTCATATGCTAAATGCTCTGCGTATTATGTAGTCCTGTGCCCAGCACTATATGTATTATGTAGTCCTGTGCCCAGCATTCTGTGTATTATGCAGTCCTGTGCCCAGCGCTCTTAGCATTATGCAGTCCTGGCTAGCTCTTGATGTATTATGCAGTCCTATTCCCAGCACTCTGTGTATTATGCAGTCCAGTGCCCAGAGCTCTGTGCATTATGTAGTCCTGTGCCCAGCGCTTTGTGTATTATGCAGTCCAGTGCCCAGAGCTCTGTGCATTATGCAGTCATATGCTAAATGCTCTGCGTATTATGTAGTCCTGTGCCCAGAGCTCTGTGTATTATGCAGGCCTGTGCCCAGCGCTCTGTGTATTATGCTGTGTTTTACCTAGAACTCTATATATTAGGCAGTCCTGTGCCCAGCGCTCTTTGTATAATGTAGTCATTTGCCCAGCATTCTGTGTATTATGCAGTCCTGTGCCTAGCGTTTTGTGTATTATACAGTCCTGTTCTCCAGCGCTTGGTGTGTTATGCAGTCCTGTGCCCAGGGCTCTGTGTGTTATGCAGTCCTGTGCCCAGCACTCTGTGTATTGTGCAGCCCTGTGCACAGCACTCTGTCTATTATGTAGTCCTGTGCCCAGAGCTCTGTGCATTATGCAGTCTTGTGCCCAGCGCTCTGTGTATTATGGAGTCCTGTGCCCAGCGCTCTGTGTATTATGCAGTCCTGTGCCCAGCGCTATGTGTATTATGCAGTCCTGTGCCCAGCGCTCTGTTTTATGCAGTCCTGTGCCCAGCGCTTTGTGCATTATGCAGTCATATGCTAAATGCTCTGCGTATTATGTAGTCCTGTGCCCAGTGCTCTGTGTATTATGCAGGCCTGTGCCCAGCGCTCTGTGTATTATGCTGTATTTTACCTAGAACTCTATATATTATGCAGTTCTGTGCCCAGCGCTCTTTGTATAATGCAGTTCTATGCCCAGTGCTCTGTGTATTATGTAGTCATTTGCCCAGCATTCTGTGTATTATGCAGTCCTGTGCCCAGCGTTTTGTGTATTATACAGTCCTGTGCCCAGAGCCATGTGTATTATGTAGTCCGGTGCTCTGCAATCTGTGTATTTTGCAGTCCTGTCCCCAGAGCTCTGTGCATTATTTAGTCCTGTGCCCAGCACTATGTGTATTATGCAGTCCTGTTCTCCAGCGCTTGGTGTTTTTTGCAGTCCTGTGCCCAGGGATCTTTGTATTATGCAGTCCTGTGCCCAGCGCTCTGTGTATTGTGCAGCCCTGTGCACAACGCTCTGTCTATTATGTAGTCCTGTGCCCAGAGCTCTGTGCATTATGCAGTCTTGTGCCCAGCGCTCTGTGTATTATGGAGTCCTGTGCCCAGCATTCTGTGTATTAGGCAGTCCTGTGCCCAGCGTTCTGTGTTTTATTTAGTCCTGTACCCAGTGATCTGTGCATTATACAGTTCTGTGCCAAGCTCTCTGTGTATTATGCAGTCCTGTGCCCAGCGCTATGTGTATTATGCAGTCCTGTACCCAGCGCCCTGTGTGTTTTGTAGTCCTGTGTCCAGAGCTCTGTGTGTTATGCAGTCCTGTACCCAGCGCTCTGTGTATTGTGCTGTCCTTTGCTCAGCTCTCTGTGCATTATGCAGTCCTGTGCCCAGCGCTCTGTAAATTATGCAGTCCTATGCCCAGCACTCTGTGTATTATGTGGTCCTTTGCCAAATGCTCTGTATATTATGTAGTCCTGTGCCCAGCGCTCTGTGTATTAAGCAGTCCTTTACCCAGAACTCTATATATTATGCAGTCCTGTGCCCAGCGCTCTATGTATTATGTAGTCATGTGCACAGCATTCTGTGTATTATACAGTCCTGTGCCCTGCGCTTTGTATTGAGCAGTCCTGATCCCAGCGCTCTGTCTATTATGTAGTTCTGTACCCAGAGCTCTGAGCATTATGCAGTCCTGTGCCCAGCGCTCTGTGTATTATGCAGTCCTGTGCCCAGTGCTCTGAGTATTATGCAGACCTGTGACCATGCATTCTGTGTATTATGCAGACCTGTGCCCAGCGCTCTGTGTATTATGCAGTCCTGTGCCCAGCGTTCTGTGTATTATGCAGTCCTGTGCCCAGCGTTCTGTGTATTATGCAGTCCTATACCCTGTGCTCTGTGCCTTATGCAGTTCTGTGCCAAGCGCTCTGTTTAATATGCAGTCTTGAGCCCAGCGTTCTTTGTATTATGCAGTCCTGTGTCCAGAACTCTGTGCTTTATGTAGTACTGTGCCCAGAGCTCTGTGCATTATGTAGTCCTGTGCCCAGCGCTCTGTGTGTTTTGCAGTCCTGTGTCCAGGGCTCTGTGTGTTATGCAGTCCTGTACCCAGCGCTCTGTCTATTATGTAGTCCTGTGCTTAGAGCTCTGAGCATTATGCAGTCCTGTGCCCAGCGCTCTGTGTATTATACAGTCCTGTGTCCAGCGCTGTGTATTATGCAGTCCTGTGCCCAGTGCTCTGTGTATTATGCAGTCCTGTTCACAGCGCTCTGTGCATTATGCAGTCCTGTGCCCAGTGCTCTTTGTATTTTGCCGTCCTGTTCACAGCGCTCTGTGTATTATGCAGTCCTGTGCTCAGTGCTCTGTGTATTATGCAGTCCTGTTCACAGCGCTCTGTGTATTATGCAGTCCTGTGCCCAGTGCTCTGTGTATTTTGCAGTCCTGTACCTACAGCTCATTGCATTAGGCAGTCCTGTACCCAGTGCTCTATGTATTTTGCAGCCTGTGTCCACAACTCTGTGCATTATGTAGTCCTGTGCCCGGCACTATGTGTATTTTGCAGTCCTGTGCCCAGCGGTCTGTATTATGTAGTCCTGTGCCCAGAGCCCTGTGCATTATGCGGTCCTGTGCCCAGTGCTCTGTGTATTATTTAGTCCTGCGCCCAGAGCTCTGTGTATTATGCAGTCCTGTGCCCAGCGCTCTCTGTATTATGCAGTACTGTACCCAGCGCTCTCTGTATTATGCATTCCTGTACCCAGGGCTCTGTGTAATATTTAGTCCTGTGCCCAGAGCTCTGTGTATTATGCAGTCCTGTACCCAGCGCTCTCTGTATTATGCAGTCCTGTGCCCAGCGCTCTGTGTATTATGCAGTGCTGTGCCCAGCGCTCTCTGTATTATGCAGTACTGTACCCAGCACTCTCTGTTTTATGCATTCCTGTGCCCAGGGCTCTGTGTATTATGTAGTCCTATGCCCAGAACTCTGTTTATTACGCAGTCCTCTACCCAGTGCTCTTTGTTTAATGCAGTCATGTGCCCAGTGCTCTGTGAATTATGTAGTCCTGTGCCCAGCACTATATGTATTATGTAGTCCTGTGCCCAGCATTCTGTGTATTATGCAGTCCTGTGCCCAGCGCTCTTAGCATTATGCAGTCCTGTGCCCAGTTCTCTGTGTATTATGTAGTCCTTTCCCAGCTCTCTGTGTATTATGCAGTCCTGTGCCCAGCGCTCTGTGTATTATGCAGTGCTGTGCCCAGCGCTCTGTGTATTATGCAGTGCTGTGCCCAGCGCTCTGTGTATTATGCAGTGCTGTGCCCAGCGCTATGTTTATTATATAGTCCTCTACCTAGCGCTCTATGTATTATGCAGGCCTGTGCACAGCGCTCTTTTTATTATGCAGTCCTGTGCCAAGCACTCTGTGTATTACGTAGTCCTGTACCCAGCGCTCGGTGTATTATGCAGTCTGTGCCCAGCGTTCTGTGGAGTATGCAGTCCTGTGCCCAGCGCTCTGTGCATTATGCAGTCCTCTGTCCAGCACTCTGTGTACTATGTAGTCCTGCACCCAGAACTTAGTGTATTATGCATTCCTGTGCCCAGCACTCTGTGTTATATGTAGTCCTGTACCCAGAGCTCTTTGTATAATTCAGTTCTGTGCCCAGTGCTCTGTGTTTTATGTAGTCAGTTGCCCAGCGTTCTGTGTATTATGCAGTCCTGTGCCCCGCGCTCTGTGTATTATATAGTCCTGTGTCCAGCGCTGTTTAATATGCAGTTCTGTGCCCAACGGTCTGTGTTTCTATGCAGTCCTCTACCCCAGCTCCGTGTATTATGCAGTCCTGTGCCCAGCAGTCTGTGTATTATGCAGTCCTGTGCCCAGCGTTCTGTGTATTATGCAGTCCTATACCCAGTGCTCTGTGCCTTATGCAGTTCTGTGCCAAGCGCTCTGTTTAATATGCAGTCCTGAGCCCAGCGCTCTTTGTATTATGCAGTCCTGTGTCCAGAACCCTGTGCTTTATGTAGTACTGTGCCCAGAGCTCTGTGCATTATGTAGTCCTGTGCCCAGCGCTCTGTGTGTTTTGCAGTCCTGTGTCCAGGGCTCTGTGTGTTATGCAGTCCTGTACCCAGCGCTCTGTCTATTATGTAGTCCTGTGCTTAGAGATCTGAGCATTATGCAGTCCTGTGCCCAGCGCTCTGTGTATTATGTAGTCATTTGCCCCACGTTCTGTTTATTATGCAGTCCTGTGCCCAGCGCTCTGTGTATTATACAGTCCTGTGTCCAGCGCTGTGTATTATGCAGTCCTGTGCCCAGTGCTCTGTGTATTATGCAGTCCTGTTCACAGCGCTCTGAGCATTATGCAGTCCTGTGCCCAGTGCTCCGTTTATTTTGCAGTCCTGTTCACAGCGCTCTGTGTATTATGCAGTCCTGTGCCCAGTGCTCCGTGTATTTTGCAGTCCTGTTCACAGCGCTCTGTGTATTATGCAGTCCTGTGCCCAGTGCTCTGTGTATTTTGCAGTCCTGTGCCCAGTGCTCTGTGTATTTTGCAGTCCTGTACCTACAGCTCTGTGCATTATGCAGTCCTGTACCCAGTGCTCTATGTATTATGCAGCCTGTGTCCAGAACTCTGTGCATTATGTAGTCCTGTGCCCGGCACTATGTGTATTTTGCAGTCCTGTGCCCAGGGCTCTGTGTAATATTTAGTCCTGTGCCCAGAGCTCTGTGTATTATGCAGTACTGTACCCAGTGCTCTCTGTATTATGCAGTACTGTACCCAGCGCTCTTTGTATTATGCAGTCCTGTGTCCAGAACCCTGTGCTTTATGTAGTACTGTGCCCAGAGCTCTGTGCATTATGTAGTCCTGTGCCCAGCTCTCTGTGTGTTTTGCAGTCCTGTGTCCAGGGCTCTGTGTGTTATGCAGTCCTGTACCCAGCGCTCTGTCTATTATGTAGTCCTGTGCTTAGAGCTCTGAGCATTATGCAGTCCTGTGCCCAGCGCTCTGTGTATTATGTAGTCATTTGCCCCACGTTCTGTTTATTATGCAGTCCTGTGCCCAGCGCTCTGTGTATTATACAGTCCTGTGTCCAGCGCTGTGTATTATGCAGTCCTGTGCCCAGTGCTCTGTGTATTATGCAGTCCTGTTCACAGCGCTCTGTACATTATGCAGTCCTGTGCCCAGTGCTCTGTGTATTTTGCAGTCCTGTTCACAGCGCTCTGTGTATTATGCAGTCCTGTGCTCAGTGCTCTGTGCATTATGCAGTCCTGTGCCCAGCGCTCTGTGTATTATGCAGTCCTGTTCACAGCGCTCTGTGTATTATGCAGTCCTGTGCCCAGTGCTCTGTGTATTTTGCAGTCCTCTGCCCAGTGCTCTGTGTATTTTGCAGTCCTGTACCTACAGCTCTGTGCATTATGCAGTCCTGTACCCAGTGCTCTATGTATTATGTAGCCTGTGTCCAGAACTCTGTGCATTATGTAGTCCTGTGCCCGGCACTATGTGTATTTTGCAGTCCTGTGCCCAGCAGTCTGCGTATTATGTAGTCCTGTGCCCAGAGCCCTGTGCATTATGCGGTCCTGTGCCCAGTGCTCTGTGTATTATCTAGTCCTGCGCCCAGAGCTCTGTGTATTATGCAGTCCTGTACCCAGCGCTCTCTGTATTATGCAGTACTGTACCCAGCGCTCTCTGTATTATGCATTCCTGTGCCCAGGGCCCTGTGTAATATTTAGTCCTGTGCCCAGAGCTCTGTGTATTATGCAGTCCTGTACCCAGCGCTCTCTGTATTATGCAGTACTGTACCCAGCGCTCTCTGTATTATGCAGTCCTGTACCCAGCGCTCTCTGTATTATGCATTCCTGTGCCCAGGGCTCTGTGTATTATGTAGTCCTATGCCCAGAACTCTGTTTATTACGCCGTCCTCTACCCAGTGCTCTTTGTATAATGCAGTCCTGTGCCCAGTGCTCTGTAAATTATGTAGTCCTGTGCCCAGCACTATATGTATTATGTAGTCCTGTGCCCAGCATTCTGTGTATTATGCAGTCCTGTGCCCAGCGCTCTTAGCATTATGCAGTCCTGTGCCCAGTGCTCTGTGTATTATGTAGTCCTGTTCCCAGTGCTCTGTGTATTATGTAGTCCTTTCCCAGCTCTCTGTGTATTATGCAGTCCTGTGCCCAGCGCTCTGTGTATTATGCAGTGCTGTGCCCAGCGCTATGTTTATTATATAGTCCTTTACCTAGCGCTCTATGTATTATGCAGGCCTGTGCACAGCGCTCTGTTTATTATGCAGTCCTGTGCCAAGCACTCTGTGTATTACGTAGTCCTGTACCCAGCGCTCGGTGTATTATGCAGTCTGTGCCCAGCGTTCTGTGTTATATGCAGTCCTGTACCCAGAGCTCTTTGTATAATTCAGTTCTGTGCCCAGTGCTCTGTGTATTATATAGTCCTGTGTCCAGCGCTGTTTAATATACAGTTCTGTGCCCAACGGTCTGTGTTTCAATGCAGTCCTCTACCCCAGCGCTCGTGTATTATGCAGTCCTGTGCCCAGCACTCTGTGTTATATGCAGTCCTGTGCCCAGCACTCTATGTATTGTGCAGTCCTGTGCCCAGCGATCTGTCTATTATGCAGTCCTGTTCCCACCGCTCTTTGTATTATGCAGTCCTCTGCCCAGAGCCCAGAGCATTATGTAGTCCGGTGCCCAGTGCTATGTGTATTATGCAGTCCTGTGCCCAGCGCTCTGTGTGATATGCAGTCCTCTACCCAGCGCTCTGTGTATTATGCAGTCCAGTGCCCAGCGCTCTATGTATTGTGCAGTCCTGTACCCAGCACTCTATGTATTGTGCAGTCCTGTGCCCAGCACTCAATGTATTGTGCAGTCCTGTGCCCAGCGATCTGTCTATTATGCAGTCCTGTTCCCACCGCTCTTTGTATTATGCAGTCCTCTGCCCAGAGCCCGGAGCATTATGTAGTCCGGTGCCCAGCGCTCTGTGTGATATGCAGTCCTCTGCCCAGAGCTCTATGTATTGTGCAGTCCTGTGCCCAGCGATCTGTCTATTATGTAGTCCTGTGCCCAGAGCTCTGTGTATTATGCAGTCCTGTGCCCAGCGCTATGTTTATTATGCAGCCCTGTGCCCAGCGCTATGTGTAATATGCATTCCTGTGCCCAGCACTCTGTGTTATATGTAGGTCTGTACCCAGAGCTCTTTGTATAATTCAGTTCTGTGCCCAGTGCTCTGTGTATTATATAGTCCTGTGTCCAGCGCTGTTTAATATGCAGTTCTGTGCCCAACGGTCTGTGTTTCTATGCAGTCCTCTACCCCAGCGCTCGTGTATTATGCAGTCCTGTGCCCGGCACTCTGTGTATTATCCAGTCCTGTGCCCAGAGCTCTGTGCATTATCCAGTCCTGTGCCCAGCGTTCTTTGTATTATGCAGTCCTGTGCCCAGTATTCTGTGTATTATGCAGCCCTCTACCTAGCACCCAATGTATTATGCAGTCCAGTGCCCAGCGCTCGGTTTATTATGCAGTCTTGTGCCCAGCGCTTTGTGTATTATGCAGTCCTGTGCCCAACATTCTATGTTTAATGCAGTCATCTACCCAGCGTTCTGTGTATTATGCAGTCCAGTGCCCAGCGCTCTATGTAATATACAGTCCTGTGCCCAGCGCTTTGTGTATTATGCAGTCCTGTGCCCAGCACTCTATGTATTGTGCAGTCCTGTGCCCAGCGATCTGTCTATTATGCAGTCCTTTTCCCACCGCTCTTTGTATTAAGCAGTCCTCTGCCCAGAGCCCGGAGCATTATGTAGTCCGGTGCCCAGTGCTATGTGTATTATGCAGTCCTGTGCCCAGCGCTCTGTGTGATATGCAGTCCTGTGCCCAGAGCTCTATGTATTGTGCAGTCCTGTGCCCAGCGATCTGTCCATTATGTAGTCCTGTGCCCAGAGCTCTGTGTATTATGCAGTCCTGTGCCCAGCGCTATGTGTATTATGCAGCCCTGTGCCCAGCGCTATGTGTATTATGCAGTCCTGTGCCCAGTGTTCTGTGTTTTATGCAGTCCTCTGGCTAGCTCTTGATGTATTATGCAGTCCTATACCCAGCACTCTGTGTATTATGCAGTCCTGTGCCCAGCGTTCTGTGTATTATGCAGTCCAGTGCCCAGAGTTCTGTGCATTATGTAGTCCTGTGCCCAGCGCTATGTGTATTATGCAGTCCTGTGCCCAGCGCTATGTGTATTATGCAGTTCTGTGCCCAGCGCTCTATGTTTTATGCAGTCTTGTGCCCAGCGCTTTGTGTATTATGCAGTCCAGTGCCCAGAGCTCTGTGCATTATGCAGTCATATGCTAAATGCTCTGCGTATTATGTAGTCCTGTGCCCAGAGCTCTGTGTATTATGCAGGCCTGTGCCCAGCGCTCTGTGTATTATGCTGTATTTTACCTAGAACTCTATATATTATGCAGTCCTGTGCCCAGCGCTCTTTGTACAATGCAGTTCTATGCCCAGTGCTCTGTGTATTATGTAGTCATTTGCCCAGCGTTTTGTGTATTATACAGTCCTGTGCCCAGAGCCATGTGTATTATGTAGTCCGGTGCTCCGCAATCTGTGTATTTTGCAGTCCTGTACCCAGAGCTCTGTGCATTATTTAGTCCTGTGCCCAGCACTATGTGTATTATGCAGTCCTGTGCTCCAGCGCTTGGTGTGTTATGCAGTCCTGTGCCCAGGGCTCTGTGTGTTATGCAGTCCTGTGCCCAGCACTCTGTGTATTGTGCAGCCCTGTGCACAGCGCTCTGTCTATTATGTAGTCATGTGCCCAGAGCTCTGTGCATTATGCAGTCTTGTGCCCAGCGCTCTGTGTATTATGGAGTCCTGAGCCCAGCGCTCTGTGTATTATGCAGTCCTGTGCCCAGCATTCTGTGTATTATGCAGTCCTGTGCCCAGTGCTCTGTGTATTATGCAGACCTGTGACCATGCATTCTGTGTATTATGCAGACCTGTGCCCAGCGCTCTGTGTATTATGCAGTCCTGTGCCCAGCGTTCTGTGTATTATGCAGTCCTATACCCAGTGCTCTGTGCCTTATGCAGTTCTGTGCCAAGCGCTCTGTTTAATATGCAGTCCTGAGCCCAGCGCTCTTTGTATTATGCAGTCCTGTGTACAGAACTCTGTGCTTTATGTAGTACTGTGCCCAGAGCTCTGTGCATTATGTAGTCCTGTGCCCAGCACTCTGTGTGTTTTGCAGTCCTGTGTCCAGGGCTCTGTGTGTTATGCAGTCCTCTACCCAGTGCTCTGTCTATTATGTAGTCCTGTGCTTAGAGCTCTGAGCATTATGCAGTCCTGTGCCCAGCGCTCTGTGTATTATGTAGTCATATGCCCCACGTTCTGTTTATTATGCAGTCCTGTGCCCAGCGCTCTGTGTATTATACAGTCCTGTGTCCAGCGCTGTGTATTATGCAGTCCTGTGCCCAGTGCTCTGTGTATTATGCAGTCCTGTTCACTGCGCTCTGTGCATTATGTAGTTGTGTGCCCAGTGCTCTGTGTATTTTGCAGTCCTGTTCACAGCGCTCTGTGTATTATGCAGTCCTGTGCTCAGTGCTCTGTGCATTATGCAGTCCTGTGCCCAGCGCTCTGTGTATTATGCAGTCCTGTTCACAGCGCTCTGTGTATTATGCATACCTGTGCCCAGCGCTCTGTGTGATATGCAGTCCTGTGCCCAGAGCTCTATGTGTTGTGCAGTCCTGTGCCCAGCGATCTGTCTATTATGTAGTCCTGTGCCCAGAGCTCTGTGTATTATGCAGTCCTGTGCCCAGCGCTATGTGTATTATGCAGCCCTGTGCCCAGCGCTATGTGTATTATGCAGCCCTGTGCCCAGCGCTATGTTCATTATGCAGTCCTGTGCCCAGTGTTCTGTGTTTTATGCAGTCCTCTGGCTAGCTCTTTATGTATTATGCAGTCCTATACCCAGCACTTTGTGTATTGTGCAGTCCTGTGCCCAGCGCTCTGTGTATTATGCAGTCCAGTGCCCAGAGCTCTCTGCATTATGTAGTCATGTGCCCAGCGCTATGTGTATTATGCAGTCCTGTGCCCAGTGCTATGTGTATTATGCAGTCCTGTGCCCAGCGCTCTGTTTTATGCAGTCCTGTGCCCAGCGCTTTGTGTATTATGCAGTCCAGTGCCCAGAGCTCTGTGCATTATGCAGTCTTATGCTAAATGCTCTGCGTATTATGTAGTCCTGTGCCCAGAGCTCTGTGTATTATGTAGGCCTGTGCCCAGCGCTCTGTGTATTATGCTGTATTTTACCTAGAACTCTATATATTATGCAGTCCTGTGCCCAGCGCTCTTTGTATAATGCAGTTCTATGCCCAGTGCTCTGTGTATTATGTAGTCATTTGCCCAGCATTCTGTGTATTATGCAGTCCTGTGCCCAGCGTTTTGTGTATTATACAGTCCTGTGCCCAGAGCCATGTGTATTATGTAGTCCGGTGCTCCGCAATCTGTGTATTTTGCAGTCCTGTACCCAGAGCTCTGTGCATTATTTAGTCCTGTGCCCAGCACTATGTGTATTATGCAGTCCTGTGCTCCAGCGCTTGGTGTGTTTTGCAGTCCTGTGCCCAGGGATCTTTGTGTTATGCAGTCCTGTGCCCAGGGCTCTGTGTGTTATGCAGTCATGTGCCCAGAGCTCTGTGCATCATGCAGCCCTGTGCCCAGCGTTCTGTGTTTTATTTAGTCCTGTACCCAGTGATCTGTGCATTATACAGTTCTGTGCCTAGCGCTCTGTGTAATATGCAGTCCTGTGCCTAGCGCTCTTTGTATTATGCAGTCCTGTGCCCAGAGCTATGTGCATTATGTAGTCCTGTGCCTAGCGCTATGTGTATTATGCAGTCCTGTACCCAGCGCCCTGTGTGTTTTGTAGTCCTGTGTCCAGAGCTCTGTGTTTTATGCAGTCCTGTTCCCAGCGCTCTGTGTATTGTGCTGTCCTTTGCTCAGCTCTCTGTGCATTATGCAGTCCTGTGCCCAGCGCTCTGTAAATTATGCAGTCCTATGCCCAGCACTCTGTGTATTATGTGGTCCTTTGCCCAGGGATCTGTGTTTTATGTAGTCCTCTACCCAGCGCTCTGGGAATTATGCAGTCCAGTGCCTAGCCCTCTTTGTATTATGCAGTCTTGTGCCCAGCGCTTTGTGCATTATGCAGTCCTGTGCCCAGAGCTCTGTGTATTATGCAGTCCTGTGCCAAATGCTCTGTATATTATGTAGTCCTGTGCCCAGCGCTCTGTGTATTAAGCTGTCCTTTACCCAGAACTCTATATATTATGCAGTCCTGTGCCCAGCGCTCTATGTATTATGTAGTCATGTGCACAGCATTCTGTGTATTATACAGTCCTGTGCCCAGCGCTGTGTATTGAGCAGTCCTGATCCCAGCGCTCTGTCTATTATGTAGTTCTGTACCCAGCGCTCTGTGTAATATGCAGTCCTGTGCCCAGCGCTCTGTGTATTATGCAGACCTGTGCCCAGCGCTCTGTGTATTATGCAGTCCTAGGGATGTAACGATATCAAAATCTCACGGTACGATACAATTTCGATATTGACCTCATGGTACGATATTTATTGCGATATTGTGGAAAAGCTCATGGTATTGTTAAATAGCTCATGATAGTGTTTGTGATGATAATAGCGAAAAAATACCGACATTGAGGCTCGGGTCACACTATTGCGATGCGGGAAGGCTGCGAATTCGCAGCCTTTTCCCGCATCGCACACGCACCCCCGGCAGTTCACACTGCCATATGCGATACGCTGGGGGTGTCAATGTAATCTTAACGACACCCCCAGTTTGATCGCATATCGCAGTGCGATCGTGCAGTTCGCACAGGATGGGATCGCACAAGTGTGAACCGCTGTGCGATCCGATCCTGATGCGGCTGCAAAAATGCCTCCTGTGCGTGTTTGCACCGGGTGCGATGCGAATTTAGCCATACAAACTGTATGGCTAAACTCGCACCGCACAGCTGATCGCATGTAATGTCGGAGCAGTGCGCTCCGACATTACATGCGAACCCGGCACTCGCATCAGTGTGAACCAGGTCTCATTCTGCTTTTGCCAGTCAACAGGCAATTTATTGTTGTATTTATGGATCCATGACCACATAAAACACTGATCACATAGTGCTTTTAAAGTGCAAGTTGTAGTCAGGAACATCAATATTCTGTATAGTAATATTTGGTTGCATAACTGATTCTTCTGTGCAATGTTCAAGTTAAGAAGCAGCTAGAACAATTGTAAACTAAACAATAGGCAATTCCCTTTAACCACTTTACAACCGGAGGATTTTGCTGTCTTCCGTCCAGGCCACTTTTTGCGATTCGGCGCTGTGCGACTTCAACTGACAATTGCGCGGTCGTGCGACGCCGTACCCAAACGAAATTTACGTCCTTTTTTTCCCACAAACAGAGCTTTCTTTTGGTGGTATTTGATCACCTGTGCGATTTTTACTTTTTGCGCTATAAACAAAAAAAGAGCGTTTATTTTGAAAAAATAACAATATTTTTCACATTTTTTTATATGAAATTCCCCCCAAAAAAGATGTAAAAACCAATTTTTTTAAAAGTTTTTGGCCAATTTGTTTTATGCTACATATGTTTGGTAAAAAAAATCGCAATAAGCGTATTTTGATTGGTTTGCGCAAAAGTTATTGCGTTTACTAACAAAGGGAAAGATTTCTGTCATTTTTGGTGTTTTTTTTTTAACGCGTAATGGCGGCGATCTGCGATTTTTTTTGCGGGACTGCGACATTGCGGCGGACAGACCGGACCCCTGACTGACATTTTTGACACTTTTGGGGGTACCAGTGACATTACTGCAGTAATCAGTGCTATATATATGCACTGTTACTGTAAAAATGACACTGGCAGGGAAGGGGTTAATTTTATTGGAGAGGGAGGGGTTAATGTATGCCTGGTGCTTACTGACGTGTAGGGGGGGAGGTGACTGAGTGATTCATGGACAGATCGGATGTCCAGCTATGCTGAACAGTCCGATCTGTCACTCCCTGTCACTATGGAGATCCGCCCGCTGTGTTTACACACAGCGGGCGGATCTCCAGACTCGATCCCCGACGATCGGGTAAGAGCAGCGGCGATCGCCGCTGCTCCTCCCCTGGCCCGACTCCCGCTGTGAATGAAAACAGCGGGAGCGAGCCTCCGGCGGCGCGCAAGCGCCGCCCAGAAGGGGAGGAGTCCAGTCACGTTAATACTACGTGGCTGGACGGGAACGAGCCACTCTGCCGCAGTAGTATTACTGTGAGCGGTTGCAGAGTGGTTAAGTGCAAACAAAGATCAAGTTAAGTCAGGTTTAAATGTGCAAGGCAAATAAAGGCAGCCTTTTAAAACTGGTATTTAGGAACATAACTTAAACTTAAATAAAATAGTCAAAAAGCCTTTAAAAAAAAACACTGAGCTATCATTTAGCTTATGTTCACGTTTTTCATCAGAAAGATCAAAATATCTACATTGCAAGAAAAAAAAAACAGTAAAAAAAATCCTTAAACTCTGGTCTATGTAGTTAACAATGATTTGTTCCGCGGGACTGTGTTTATTCCTCTTGCTTTTTGACGGACACCTGTCCTTTTAATATTGTAACCCAACCACGACGATATTGAGACGACCACGACGATACGATATCGCGATGATATCAATATTGTTACATCCCTATGCAGTCCTGTGCCCAGTGTTCTGTGTATTATGCAGTCCTGTGCCCAGCGTTCTGTGTATTATGCAGTCCTATACCCAGTGCTCTGTGCCTTATGCAGTTCTGTGCCAAGCGCTCTGTTTAATATGCAGTCCTGAGCCCAGTGCTCTTTGTATTGTGCAGTCCTGTGTCCAGAACTCTGTGCTTTATGTAGTACTGTGCCCAGAGCTCTTTGCATTATGTAGTCCTGTGCCCAGCGCTCTGTGTGTTTTGCAGTCCTGTGTCCAGGGCTCTGTGTGTTATGCAGTCCTGTACCCAGCGCTCTGTCTATTATGTAGTCCTGTGCTTAGAGCTCTGAGCATTATGCAGTCCTGTGCCCAGCTCTCTGTGTATTATACAGTCCTGTGTCCAGCGCTCTGTGTATTATACAGTCCTGTGTCCAGCGCTGTGTATTATGCAGTCCTGTGCCCAGCGCTCTGTGTATTATGCAGTCCTGTGCTCAGTGCTCTGTGCATTATGCAGTCCTGTGCCCAACGCTCTGTGTATTATGCAGTCCTGTTCACAGCGCTCTGTGTATTATGCAGTCCTGTGCCCAGTGCTCTGTGTATTTTGCAGTCCTGTACCTACAGCTCTGTGCATTATGCAGTCCTGTACCCAGTGCTCTATGTATTATGCAGCCTGTGTCCAGAACTCTGTGCATTATGTAGTCCTGTGCCCAGCGGTCTGTGTATTATGTAGTCCTGTGCCCAGAGCCCTGTGCATTATGCGGTCCTGTGCCCAGTGCTCTGTGTATTATCTAGTCCTGCGCCCAGAGCTCTCTGTATTATGCATTCCTGTGCCCAAGGCTCTGTGTAATATTTAGTCCTGTGCCCAGAGCTCTGTGTATTATGCAGTCCTGTACCCAGCGCTCTCTGTATTATGAAGTACTGTACCCAGCGCTCTCTGTATTATGCAGTCCTGTACCCAGCGCTCTCTGTATTATGCAGTCCTGTACCCAGCGCTCTCTGTATTATGCATTCCTGTGCCCAGGGCTCTGTGTATTACGTAGTCCTATGCCCAGAACTCTGTTTATTACGCAGTCCTCTACCCAGTGCTCTTTGTATAATGCAGTGCTGTGCCCAGTGCTCTGTGAATTATGTAGTCCTGTGCCCAGCACTATATGTATTATGTAGTCCTGTGCCCAGCATTCTGTGTATTATGCAGTCCTGTGCCCAGCGCTCTTAGCATTATGCAGTCCTGTGCCCAGTGCTCTGTGTATTATGTAGTCCTGTTCCCAGTGCTCTGTGTATTATGTAGTCCTGTTCCCAGCTCTCTGTGTATTATGCCGCCCTGTGCCCAGCGCTCTGTGTATTATGCAGTGCTGTGCCTAGCGCTATGTGTATTATATAGTCCTGTACCTAGCGCTCTATGTATTATGCAGGCCTGTGCACAGCGCTCTGTTTATTATGCAGTCCTGTGCCAAGCACTGTGTATTACGTAGTCCTGTACCCAGCGCTCGGTGTATTATGCAGTCTGTGCCCAGCCCTCTGTGCATTATGCAGTCCTCTGTCCAGCACTCTGTGTTATATGTAGTCCTGTACCCAGAGCTCTTTGTATAATTCAGTTCTGTGTCCAGTGCTCTGTGTATTATGTAGTCAGTTTCCCAGCGTTCTGTGTATTATGCAGTCCTGTGCCCCGCGCTCTGTGTATTATATAGTCCTGTGTCCAGCGCTGTTTAATATGCAGTTCTGTGCCCAACGGTCTGTGTTTCAATGCAGTCCTCTACCCCAGCGCTCGTGCATTATGCAGTCCTGTGCCCGGCACTCTGTGTATTATGCAGTCCTGTGCCCAGAGCTCTGTGCATTATCCAGTCCTCTGCCCAGCGTTCTTTGTATTATGCAGTCCTGTGCCCAGTATTCTGTGTATTATTCAGCCCTCTACCCAGCACCCAATGTATTATGCAGTCCAGTGCCCAGCGCTCGGTTTATTATGCAGTCTTGTGCCCAGCGCTTTGTGTACTATGCAGTCCAGTGCCCAGCGCTTTGTGTATTTGGTAGTCCTGTACCCAGCGCTCTCTGTATTCCATAGTCCTGTGCCCAGAACTTTGTGTATAATGCAGTTCTGTGCCCAGTGCTCTGTGTATTATGTAGTCATTTGCCCAGCATTCGGTGTATTATGCAGTCCTGGACCCAGCGCTCTGTATTATGCAATGCTGGGCCCACTGGTCTCTGTATTATGCAATCCTGTGCCCAGAGCTCTGTGCATTATGTAGTCCTGTGCCCAGCGCTTTGTGCATTATGCAGACCTGTGCCCAGCGTTCTGTGTATTATGCAGTCCTGTGCCCAGCGGTTTGTGTATTATGCAGTCCTGTGCACAGCACTCTGTGTATTATGCAGTCCTGTGCCCAGAGCTCTGTGTATTATGCAGTCATGTGCCCAGTGCTCTGTGTATTATGCAATCCTGTGCACAGCACTCTGTGTATTATGCAGTCCTTTGCCCAGCGCTTTGTGTGTTTTGCAGTCCTGTACCCAGCGCTCTGTATATTATGCAGTCCTGTGCCAAGTGCTCTGTGTTTCTATGCAGTCCTGTACCCTGCTCTCTTTGTATTATGCAGCCTGTGCCCAGAACTCTGTGCATTATGTAGTCCAGCACTATGAGTATTGTGCAGTCCTTTGCCCAGCGCTCTGTGTATTATGTAGTCTTGTGCCCAGCGCTCGGTTTATTATTCAAACCTGTGCCTAGTGCTATGTGTATCATGCAGTCCTGTGCCCAGTGCTCTATATATTATGTAGTCCTGTACTTAACACTCTTTCTATTATGCAGTCCTGTGCCCAATGCTCTGTTTACGATGTAGTGCTGCGCCCAGAGCTCTGTGTATTATGCAGTCCTGTGCCCAGTGCTCTGTGTATTATACAGTCCTGTGCCCAGCGCTGCGTATTATGCAGTCCTGTGCGCAGCTGTCTGTGTATTATGCAGTCCTGCGCACAGCGCTCTGTATATTATGCAGTCCTGTACCCGGCACTCTATATATTATGCAGTCCTGTGCCCAGCATTCTGTGTTTTTATGCAGTCCTCTACCCAGCGCTCAGTGTATTATGCAGTCCAGTGCCCAGTACTCTGTGTATTATGCAGTCCTGTGCCCAGAACTTTGTGTACTATGCAGTCCAGTGCCCAGCGCTTTGTGTATTCTGTAGTCCTGTGCCCAGTGCTCTGTGTATTATGTATTCTCGTGCCCAGGGCTCTGGTTATTTTGCAGTCCTTTTCCCAGCGCTCTGTATTATGCAATCCTGTGCCCAGAGCTCTGTGCATTATGCAGTCCTGTGCCCAGAGCTCTATGTATTATGCAGTCCTGTGCCCAGCGCTCTGTGTATTATGCAGACCTGTGCCCAGCACTCTGTGTATTACGCAGTCCTGTACCCAGTGCTCTGTGTATTATGCAATCCAGTACCCAGCGCTCTGTGCAATATGTAGTTTTATGCCCAGCGCTCTGTGTATTATGCCGTCCCGTGCCAAGCGCTCTGTGTATTATATAGTCCCGTGCCCATCACTCTGTGTATTATGCAGTCCTGTACCCAGTGCCCTGTGTATTATGCAGTGCTGTAGCCAGTGCTCTGTGTATTATGCAATCCTGTACCCAGCGGTCTGTGCAATATGTAGTTTTATGCCCAGTGCTCTGTGTATTATGCAGTCCTGTGCCCAGCACTATGTGTATTATGCAGTCCTGTGCCCAGTGCTCTTTGTGTTATGTAGTCTGTAACGGATCAACCTGCACCCCCCGACCGGGTACCTCCGTTGACGGATGCTCCTAGTGCTTCCCGAGGGCTCCAAGCACTCCAGCAGACACCGTAACCACTTTAGACCCCACAAGCAGCTTGGTTATGTGTATCATGTAGTCATTTGCCCAGCATTCTGTGCATTATGTAGTCCTGTGCCCAGCGCTATATGCATTATGCTGTCTTGTGCCCAGCGCTCTGTGTGTTATGCAGTCCTATGCCCTGCACTATGTGTATTATGTAGTCCTGTGCCCAGAGCCCTGTGCATTATGTGGTCCTGTGCCCAGCACTCTATGTATTATGCAGTCCTGTGCCCAGCGCTATGTGTATTATGCAGTGCTGTGCCCAGCGCTATGTGTATTGGGCAGTCCTGTGCCCAGCGCTATGTGTATTATGCAGTCCTGTGCCCAGCGCTATGTGTATTGGTCAGTCCTGTGCCCAGCGCTATGTGTATTATGCAGTCCTGTGCCCAGCGCTATGTGTATTGGGCAGTCCTGTGCCCAGCGCTATGTGTATTGTGCAGTCCTGTTTCCAGTGTTCTGTGTATTATGTAGTCCTCTACCCAGCGCTCGGTGTATTACGCAGTCCAGTGCCCAGCGCTCTTTGTATTATGCAGTCTTTTGCCCACAGTTCTCTGTATTATGCAATCCTGTGCCCAGCGCTCTGTGTGTTTTGCAGTCCTGTGCCCAGGGCTCTGTGTGTTATGCAGTCCTGTGCCCAGCACTCTGTGAATTGTGTAGTCCTTTGCCCAGCGCTCTTTGTATTATGCAGTCCTGTACCCCGTGCTCTGTGTATTATGCAGTCCTGTACCCAATGCTCTGTGTTTTATGCAATCCTGTACCCAGGGCTCTGTGGAATATGTTGTTTTGTGCCAAGAGCTCTGTGTATTATGCAGTCCTGTGCCCAGCGCTATGTGTATTATGCAGGCCTGTGCCCAGTGGTTTGTGTAATATGTAGACCTGTGCCTAGCGCTCTGTGTATTATGTAGTCCTGTGCCCAGCCTTTTGTGTATTATGCAGTCCTGTGCCCAGCGTTCTGTGTTTTACACTGTCCTGTGCCACGCGTTCTATGTAATATGCAGTCCTATGCCCAGCGCTCTGTGTGTTATGCAGTCCTGTGCCCAGCACTATGTGTAATATGCGGTCGTTTGCCTAGCACTCTGTGTATTATGTAGTCCTGTACTCAGTGCCCTGTGTATTATGCAGTCCTGTGCCGAGCGGTCTGTGTATTATGCAGTCCTGTACCCAGCGCTCTGTATAATGTAGTCCTGTGCCCTGAGCTCTGTGTATTTTGTAGTCCTGTGCCCAGCTCTCTGTGCATTATTCAGTTCTGTGCCCAGCTCTCTGTGTATTATGCAGTACTGTACCCAGCGCTCTGTGTATTATGCAGTCCTGTGCCCAGCGCTATGTGTTTTATGCAGTTGTTTGCCTAGCACTCTGTATATTATGTGGTCCTGTACCCAGCGCTCTGTGTATTATGCAGCCCTGTGCCCTGCACTCTGTGTATTTTGTAGTCCTGTGCCCAGTGCTCTATGCATTATTCAGTTCTGTGCCCAGCTCTCTGTGTATTATGCAGTCCTGTGCCCAGCGCTATGTTTATTATGCAGTCCTGTGCCAAGCGTTCTTTGTAGTCTGTAACGGATCAACCTGCACCCCGACTGGGTACCTCCGTTGACGGATGCTCCTAGTGCTTCCCGAGGGCTCCAAGCACTCCAGCAGACACCGTAACAACTTCAGACCCCACGAGCTGCCGCAGCTTGGTTATGTGTATTATGTAGTCATTTGCTCAGCGTTCTGTGCATTATGTAGTCCTGTGCCCAGCGCTATGTGCATTATACAGTCCTGTGCCCAGCGCTCTGTGTGTTATGGAATCCTGTGCCCAGAGCCCTCTGCATTATGTCCTCCTGTGCCCAGTGCTCTGTGTATTATGTAGTCCGGTGCCCAGCGCTCTGTGTATTATGCAGACCTGTGCCCAGCGCTCTGTGTATTATGCAGTCCTGTACCCAGTGCTCTGTGTTTTATGCAATCCTGTACCCAGGGCTCTGTGTAATATGTTGTTTTGTGCCAAGAGCTCTGTGTATTATGCAGTACTGTGCCCAGCGCTATGTGTATTATTCAGGCCTGTGCCCAGTGGTTTGTGTAATATGTAGACCTGTGCCCAGCGCTCTGTGTATTATGTAGTCCTGTGCCCAGTCTTTTGTGTGTTATGCAGTCCTGTGCCCTGCGTTCTGTGTTTTACACTGTCCTGTGCCACGCCTTCTATGTAATATGCAGTCCTATGCCCAGCGCTCTGTGTGTTATGCAGTCCTGTGCCCAGCACTATGTGTAATATGCGGTCGTTTGCCTAGCACTCTGTGTATTATGTAGTCCTGTACTCAGTGCTCTGTGTATTATGCAGTCCTGTGCCCAGCGGTCTGTGTATTATGCAGTCCTGTACCCAGCGCTCTGTATAATGTAGTCCTGTGCCCTGAGCTCTGTGTATTTTGTAGTCCTGTGCCCAGCGCTCTGTGCATTATTCAGTTCTGTGCCCAGCTCTCTGTGTATTATGCAGTACTGTACCCAGCGCTCTGTGTATTATGCAGTCCTGTGCCCAGCGCTATGTGTTTTATGCAGTTGTTTGCCTAGCTATCTGTATATTATGTGGTCCTGTACCCAGCGCTCTGTGTATTATGCAGCCCTGTGCCCTGCACTCTGTGTATTTTGTAGTCCTGTGCCCAGCGCTCTATGCGTTATTCAGTTCTGTGCCCAGCTCTCTGTGTATTATGCAGTCCTGTGCCCAGCGCTATGTTTATTATGCAGTCCTGTGCCAAGCGCTCTTTGTAGTCTGTAACGGATCAACCTGCACCCCGACTGGGTACCTCCGTTGACGGATGCTCCTAGTGCTTCCCGAGGGCTCCATGCACTCCAGCAGACACCGTAACAACTTCAGACCCCACGAGCTGCCGCAGCTTGGTTATGTGTATGATGTAGACATTTGCTCATCGTTCTGTGCATTATGTAGTCCTGTGCCCAGCGCTATGTGCATTATACAGTCCTGTGCCCAGCGCTCTGTGTGTTATGGAATCCTGTGCCCAGAGCCCTCTGCATTATGTCCTCCTGTGCCCAGCGCTCTGTGTATTATGCAGACCTGTGCCCAGCGCTCTGTGTATTATGCAGACCTGTGCCCAGCGCTCTGTGTATTATGCAGTCCTTTACCCAGCGCTCTGTGTATTATGCAGACCTGTGCCCAGTGCTCTGTCTTTTGTGCAGGCCTGTGCCCAGTGCTCTGTGTAATATGTAGTCCTGTGCCCAGCGCTCGGTGTATTATGTAGTCCTATTCCCAGCGCTTTGTGTATTATGCAGTCCTGCACCAAGCGCTATGAGTATTATGCAGTCCTGTGCCCAGTGTTCTGTGTATTATGCAGTCCTCTACACAGCGCTCGGTGTATTATGCAGTCCAGTGCCCAGCGCTCGTTGTATTATGCAGGTTTTGCCCAGAGCGCTGTGCATTATGCAGTCCTGTTCCCAGCGCTATGTGTATTATGCAGTCCTGTGCCCAGCGCTCTATGTGTTATGCAGTCCTGTGCCCAGCACTCTGTGAATTGTGCAGTACTGTGCCCAGCGCTCTGTGTATTATGCAGTCCTGTGCCCAGCGCTCTTTGTGTTATGTAGTCTGTAACGGATCAACCTGCACCCCAAATGGGTACCTCCGTTGACGGATGCTCCTAGTGCTTCCAAGCACTCCAGCAGACACCGTAACCACTTTAGACCCCACGAACTGCCGCAGCTTGGTTATGTGTATCATGTAGTCATTTGCCCAGCGTTCTGTGCATTATGTAGTCCTGTGCCCAGCACTCTGCGTGTTATGTAGTCCTGTGCCCTGCGCTATGTGTATTATGTAGTCCTGTGTCCAGAGCCCTGTGCATTATGTGGTCCTGTGCCCAGTGCATTATGTAGTCCTGGGCCCAGCGCTCTGTGTATTATGCAGACCTGTGCCCAGCGCTCTGTGTATTATGCAGACCTGTGCCCAGCGCTCTGTGTATTATGCAGTCCTTTACCCAGCGCTCTGTGTATTATGCAGACCTGTGCCCAGTGCTCTGTCTTTTGTGCAGGCCTGTGCCCAGTGCTCTGTGTAATATGTAGTCCTGTGCCCAGCGCTCGGTGTATTATGTAGTCCTATTCCCAGCGCTTTGTGTATTATGCAGTCCTGCACCAAGCGCTATGAGTATTATGCAGTCCTGTGCCCAGTGTTCTGTGTATTATGCAGTCCTCTACACAGCGCTCGGTGTATTATGCAGTCCAGTGCCCAGCGCTCGTTGTATTATGCAGGTTTTGCCCAGAGCGCTGTGCATTATGCAGTCCTGTTCCCAGCGCTATGTGTATTATGCAGTCCTGTGCCCAGCGCTCTATGTGTTATGCAGTCCTGTGCCCAGCACTCTGTGAATTGTGCAGTACTGTGCCCAGCGCTCTGTGTATTATGCAGTCCTGTGCCCAGCGCTCTTTGTGTTATGTAGTCTGTAACGGATCAACCTGCACCCCAAATGGGTACCTCCGTTGACGGATGCTCCTAGTGCTTCCCGAGGGCTCCAAGCACTCCAGCAGACACCGTAACCACTTTAGACCCCACGAACTGCCGCAGCTTGGTTATGTGTATCATGTAGTCATTTGCCCAGCGTTCTGTGCATTATGTAGTCCTGTGCCCAGCACTCTGCGTGTTATGTAGTCCTGTGCCCTGCGCTATGTGTATTATGTAGTCCTGTGTCCAGAGCCCTGTGCATTATGTGGTCCTGTGCCCAGTGCATTATGTAGTCCTGGGCCCAGCGCTCTGTGTATTATGCAGTCCTATTCCCAGCGCTTTTTTGTATTATGCAGTCCTTTGCCAAGCACTATGAGTATTTTGTAGTCCTGTGCCCAGCCTTTTGTGTATTATGCAGTCCTGTTCCCAGCCTTCTGTGTGTTATGCAGTCCTGTGCCCAGCGTTCTGTGTTTTACGCTGTCCTGTGCCAAGCGTTCTGTGTATTATGCAGTCCTTTTCCCAGAGCTCTGTGTATTATGTAGTCCTGTGCCCTGCACTCTGTGTATTATGTAGTCCTGTGCCCAGCACTCTGTGCATTATTCAGTTCTGTTGATATCTGAATGAATCCGCGCTAAGGATATCAAAGGACAATTGAGGTGTGTGCACGAAGGAGCTGCAGCCTCCCTTGAACTATAGCCAACAGACTATATAATTAGAATGTATAAAATAAAGGGTGATGGCGCTGCTTCTTATAAGGTGCAAGTAGATATAAAATTATAAAATTATTATTAAATATGTAGTAAAGTTATGATTGAGGAATTAAAAGTCGATGACCAAGTAAAAATATATATATATATATGCCCAGTTAAAAAATATATGTTGTTGTAAGGAGTATAAAATCTTCTTATAAAATTTGAGGTATAAAATATAACCACCAGAGGGCGTAATGTAAAATACAGACTACGACCGAAATAAATTATAATAAATATATGACAATAGATAAAAAATTCAAGCAGTGCTGATTCCGCAAGTGATAATATAAATAGTGGTGGGTCAAAAGTACAAAAAATGGTAAATAAAGTGTAAATGTGCAAAAAAATATATAAATATTAAATGTGCGGGAAACTGTTATGCACAGGATGAACATGCAAAAACGCAGTTGTTATAAAGTGCAACAAGAAGTGATATGATAACTATACATATAATCAAGTTGGGTGCAAAATAAATAAATGTGCAAAAGCAATTGTTTGCGAGTGAACACAAAAGTGCGGGAAACTTATTCGTGCAAAAATGCAAAAAGTGGTATTCAATCAGTCCATATAAATAATATGTCCATAAATAAGTGAATGTGACCACGGATAAGGTGAACAGGTATCTTACGGTGACCCCCAGATGGGTGACTGGTGAGTGGTGGGGTGGCCCCTAGTAGAAAGACCTACTCACCAGACGTACCCACCCCACACAGGGGTATAGAGCGGGTACTGTAGAGGTATCTCGTTAGATCCTGGCTCTGTGTGATGGTTCCCTTCTTGGGGAGATGTAATGTGGGGTCCGGAGTTCCTTAAGACGCTGCAGAAGACGTCACATGACGAAACGCGTACAGCGCCATTGCGTCACTTCCGGTTCCGGTCTCTAGTTGGAACGCATTGCGTTCCGGGACGCCGATACCTCGCTGTTATATTACTTTGTACATGTGAGTACCCATTTTTTTTACTGCTGGATAAATAAAACGTTTAAAAACGATATCACACTATCGAGCTCTCTTTTTCCATGAATCCTTCCATCCCTATACCCTTGAGTGGCCATATTTGACCAACCCACGAAGTTCTGGATACTACACTATTTGCATAGGATCCCACTACCGGACCCCAATTTAAGGAACTCCGGACCCCACATTACATCTCCCCAAGAAGGGAACCATCACACAGAGCCAGGATCTAACGAGATACCTCTACAGTACCCGCTCTGTACCCCTGTGTGGGGTGGGTACGTCTGGTGAGTAGGTCTTTCTACTAGGGGCCACCCCACCACTCACCAGTCACCCATCTGGGGGTCACCGTAAGATACCTGTTCACCTTATCCGTGGTCACATTCACTTATTTATGGACATATTATTTATATGGACTGATTGAATACCACTTTTTGCATTTTTGCACAAATAAGTTTCCCGCACTTTTGTGTTCACTCGCAAACAATTGTTTTTGCACATTCATTTATTTTGCACCCAACTTGATTATATGTATAGTTATCATATCACTTCTTGTTGCACTTTATAACAACTGCGTTTTTGCATGTTCATCCTGTGCATAACAGTTTCCCGCACATTTAATATTTATATATTTTTTTGCACATTTACACTTTATTTACCATTTTTTGTACTTTTGACCCACCACTATTTATATTATCACTTGCGGAATCAGCACTGCTTGAATTTTTTTATCTATTGTCATATATTTATTATAATTTATTTCGGTCGTAGTCTGTATTTTACATTACGCCCTCTGGTGGTTATATTTTATACCTCAAATTTTATAAGAAGATTTTATACTCCTTACAACAACATATATTTTTTAACTGGGCATATATATATATTTTTTTTTACTTGGTCATCGACTTTTAATTCCTCAATCATAACTTTACTACATATTTAATAATAATTTTATAATTTTATATCTACTTGCACCTTATAAGAAGCAGCGCCATCACCCTTTATTTTATACATTATTCAGTTCTGTGCCCAGCGGTCTGTGTATTATGCAGTCTTGTACCCAGCGGGCTGTATAATTTAGTTCTGGGCCCTGCGCTCTGTGTATTATGTAGTCCTGTGCCCAGCGCTCTTTGCATTATTCAGTTCTGTGCCCTGCTCTCTGTGTATTATGCAGTCCTGTACCCAGCGCTCTGTGTATTATGCAGTCCTGTGCCCATCAGTCTATGTATTATGCAGTCCTGTACCCAGCGCTCTTTGCATTATGAAGTTCTGTGCCCAGCGGCCTTGGTATTATGCAGTCCTATGCCCAGAGCTCTGTGCATTATGAAGTTCTGTGCCCAGCTCTCTGTGTATTATTCAGTCCTGTACCCAGCACTCTGTGTATTATGCAGTCCTGTGCCCAGTGTTCTATGTATTATGCAGTCCTGTTCCCGGCACTCTGTATTATGCAGTCCTGTTCCCAGCGGTCTTTGTATTTTGCAGTCCTGTGCCCAGAGCTCTGTGCATTATGCAGTTCTGTGCCCAGTGCTCTGTGTATTATGCAGACCTGTGCCCAGCGCTCTGTGTATTATGCAGGCCTGTGCCCAGTGCTCTGTGAAATATGTAGTCCTGTGCCCAGCACTCTGTGTATTATGTAGTCCTTTACCCAGCACTCTGTCTATTATGCAGTCCTATTCCCAGCGCTTTTTTGTATTATGCAGTCCGGTGCCAAGCGATATGAGTATTTTGTAGTCCTGTGCCCAGCCTTCTGTGTATTATGTAGTCTGTGCCCAGCCTTCTGTGTGTTATGCAGTCCTGTGCCCAGTGTTCTATGTATTATGCAGTCCCTTTCCCAGAGCTCTGTGTATTATGTAGTCCTGTGCCCTGCACTCTGTGTATTATGTAGTCCTGTGCCCAGTGCTCTTTGCATTATTCAGTTCTGTGCCCAGCTCTCTGTGTATTGTGCAGTCCTGTGCCCATCAATCTATGTATTCTGCAGTCCTGTACCCAGCGCTCTGTATTATGCATTCCTGTGCCCAGCGCCCTTTGTATTATGCAGTCCTGTGCCCAGAACTCTGTGCATTATGATGAAGTTCTGTGCCCAGCGCTCTGTGAATTATGCAGACCTGCGCCCAGCTCTCTGTATTATGTAGTCCTGTACCCAGCACTCTGTGTATTATGCAGTGCCGTGCCCAGTGGTCTTTGTATTATGCAGTCCTGTGCCCAGAACTCTGTGCATTATGCAGTTCTGTGTCCAGTGCTCTGTGTATAATGCAGTCCTTTGCCCAGCGCTATGTGTATTGTGCAGTCCTGTGCCCAGGGTTCTTTGTTTGTTTTATGCAGTCCTGTGCCCAACGCTCTGTGTATTATGTAGTCCTGTGCCCAGCGTTCTGTGCATTATTCAGTCCTCTGCCCATCGTTCTTTGTATTATGCAGTCCTGTGCCCAGCACTTGGTGTATTATGCAGTCCTCTACCCAGCACTCGGTGTATTATGCAGTCCTGTGCCCAGTGCTCTTTGTATTATGCAGGTTTTGCCCAGAGTTCTGTGCATTATGTAGCCCTTTGTCCTTGCGCTATGTGTATTATGCAGTCCTGTGCCCAGCACTCTGTGTGTTATGCAGTCCTGTGCCCAGCGCTCTGTGTGTTATGCAGTCCTGTGCCCAGCACTCTGTGAATTGTGTAGAACTTTGCCCAGCACTCTGTGTATTATCCAGTCCTTTACCCAGCGCTCTGTGAAATATGTAGTCCTGGGCCCAGCGCTCTGTGTATTATGCAGTCCTATTCCCAAAGCTTTTTTGTATCATGCAGTCCTGTGCCGAGCGCTATGAGTATTTTGTAGTCCTGTGCCCCGCCTTCTGTGTATTATGCAGTCCTGTGCCCAGCCTTCTGTGTGTTATGCAGTCCTGTGCCCAGCGTTCTGTGTTTTACGCTGTCCTGTGCCAAGCGTTCTGTGTATTATGCAGTCCTGTTCCCAGAGCTCTGTGTATTATGTAGTCCTGTTCCCTGCACTCTGTGTATTATGTAGTCCTGTGCCCAGCACTCTGTGCATTATTCAGTTCTGTGCCCAGCGGTCTGTGTATTATGCAGTCTTGTACCCAGCGGTCTGTATGATGTAGTCCTGGGCCCTGCGCTCTGTGTATTATGTAGTCCTGTGCCCAGCGCTCTTTGCATTATTCAGTTCTGTGCCCAGCTCTCTGTGTATTATGCAGTCCTGTACCCAGCGCTCTGTGTATTATGCAGTCCTGTGCCCATCAGTCTATGTATTATGCAGTCCATTACCCAGCGCTTTTTGCATTATGAAGTTCTGTGCCCAGCGGCCTTGGTATTATGCAGTCCTTTACCCAGCACTCTGTCTATTATGCAGTCCTATTCCCAGCGCTTTTTTGTATTATGCAGTCCGGTGCCAAGCGATATGAGTATTTTGTAGTCCTGTGCCCAGCCTTCTGTGTATTATGTAGTCTGTGCCCAGCCTTCTGTGGACAATGTGTTTCCCCATGTGCTCGGCGGCCATTTTCTCAGAGCCTCCCCAATAGACTTACATTGGCAACCATTTTCTTGTGGCTCAAACATATGTTCGGCCTCTAGTGGCGTGACATAATTTCCTCTCTCCAAGCACACAGATTGAGCTGGCAGCATGGGTACTGTATAGACACACTTCTGGGGGCGTTTCTGCAATTTGTTCAGGTTTCTATCTCTGCTGGCAGTTATATCCTTAAGTGCTTAGTAGCACAGGCTAGTAACTCAATGCGGTACATTGCAGTGGGAACCGCCGCTATCGCCAATTTAAAGGGCCAGCACCTGTGTTTTATGGAGTCCCAGGATAGCAAATTCCCCCCAGCTCTGGTGGAGGGTTCCGGTACTCCTGAATCCTCTGCAATAGTTTCACTTACTGCTGCACTCGCGACTTTAGCGTCAAAAGTGGATCTGTTGATGTCTGAGCGGGCTTCTAAGAAAAGGCCCAGGCTTTCTCAATCTTCTGATTCGGAGCTAGATATGGTTGCCACGGACAGTGCACCCCCTGAGGGGTCTCAGTCGGATGGGGAGGGGGAGGATTCCCCCTCCGGGTCGGCCGGAGAACGTGCTGCTATGTCTGCGCTCATTAGCTCTGTTAGAGACACGCTACATTTAGAGGATGAGCCCAACCCGCCGGGTAAGCGGTCTTCCTTTGGGACCCGCAGAACCCAGAAGTCGGTTAAGGTGTTTCCCTGTCCCGCTGAGTTTCACGAAACCGCGAATGAACAATGGCGCAATTTAAAGCGCAATTTTGTGGTACCTAAGCGGTTTCAGTACTGTTATCCCTGTGCGTCTCTGACGGATTTGCGCTGGACTGTGGCCCCTAAGGTGGACCACACGGTATCCAGGTTAAATAAAGCCACGCTGATGCCCGCGGAGGATTCTCCGGTGTTCTGGGACCCGGCGGATAGGCGGGTTGAATCTCTTACCCGCCACTCCTATATGATGGCAGGTTCCTTGATGAAACCCTTGTTTGCCTCAGTAATGGTCTCTCAGGCTGTGGTGGAGTGGACTAAGGTGCTAAGACCCATCCTTGTGGCTGATTCCACCCCTCCGGCTACTCTGGAGATGGTGGACCAAATTATTCAGGCTGTTTTATACCTGTGGATGAGGCCCCTTTAGTCTCCCGTTTATCTGCAGTAGCAGTGACGATCCGTCGCCTCCTGTGGTTGAAAAGCTGGTCGGCCGACCAGACTTCCAAGAAGACGGTGTCTGTCATCCCTTATGCAGGGAATCGCCTTTTTGGGGACTCACTGGACGAATTGGTTAAGGGGGTCACTGGGGGTAAAAGCACACTGCTGCCCCAGGTGTCCAGGGGCAAGTCTTTCCGTGGTAAGCGGGGCACTTCGTTTAAACCTAACCAGGGGTCCTTTCGTGCCTTCAAGGCACAAGACAAGGGCAAATCCTTCAAGGCCTCTGGTGGCCAGAAGAAGCCTTGGGCGGGCAAGCCTAAAGCCGCCCACACTGGCACGGCGGCCCAGTCCACCTCGACCTGAAGGGGCACCCTCACCCGTTTCCGGGGTAGGGGGACATCTGCGCTGTTTTCCCGGACCTTGGCTGGCCAAGATTCAGGACAGATGGGTTCAGGAACTCATTCGGTCAGGGTACAAGATCGAATTTCGATCGCGCGCAGCAGACAGTTTCTTTCCCTCAAATCTTCATTTGACCCCAGATCGTTTCCGCGATCTTCAACGGGCGGTTCAGGATCTCCTCGCCCAGGGGGTGATAGTCCCGGTGCCACATCGGGACAGGTTTCGGGGTTTCTACTCGAATCTGTTCAGGGTGCCGAGAAAGGAGGGCAAGGTGCGTCCAATTCTGGACTTAAAGTTTCTGAACCGATTCGTGCGGGTTCAAAAGTTCCGCATGGAATCCCTCCGATCGGTGGTGGCCTCCCTGAGCCCGGGAGATTTCCTGGCTTACATCGACCTCAAGGATGCGTATTTACACATCCCCTTTTACGAAGGTCATCAGAGGTACCTCCGATTTGCAATCGCGGAGGAGCACTATCAGTTCGTGGCGTTGCCTTTCGGTCTCGCTTCGGCTCCAAGGGTGTTTACCAAAGTATTGGCTCCTGTCCTGGCCCTGTTGCGGGCGCAGGGGATTGCAATCCTTGGATATCTGGACGATCTCCTGTTAAGGTCGAGCTCCAGTGCCACTCTTTTGCACGATCTGTCAACCACGGTTCAGATGCTCCAGGAGTTCGGGTGGACCATCAATTTTCAGAAGTTGACATTGTCTCCTGTTCGCCTCCCTTACCTGGGGATGGTTCTGGACCCCGCCCAGGCGAAAGTCTTCCTGCCGGAGGACAAACTCCGGACTCAAGAGAACTAGGTCAGTTCCCTCAGGGACAACTAATCCTCATCGCTCAGAACCTGCATGCGGTCCCTGGGATTGATGGTGTCAGCCTTCGAGGCGGTACCATTTGCACATTTCCACACACGATCTCTGCAAGTGTAGATTCTGGCCAGATGGGACAGGCATCCTCAGTCCATGGACAGGAGGATATCTTTGAGCCACCAAGTCAGAGCGGATCTTCTGTGGTGGCTCCAGTCTCCGGCTCTGACGGAAGGGAAATCCTTCCGGCCATTGTTATGGACGGTGATCACCACGGACGCCAGCCTGTCGGGCTGGGGTGGCGTTCTCTGGGCAATCTGTCTGCCCAGGGCACTTGGTAGGAGGAGGAATCCTCTCTACCAATCAATGTCTTGGAACTGAGAGCGATCAGACTATGTTTGCTCCGTTGGTCGGATCGGCTTCGGGGGCCGCTCTGTGCGTGTGCAGACGGACAACGTAACTGTGGTGGCTTACATCAATCACCAAGGGGGCACCAGGAGTGCCCGGGCAGCCAAGGAAGTGGCCGAGATTCTGTCTTGGGCCGAGACGCAGGTGTCGGCGCTTTCGGCAGTTCACATTCCAGGTGTGGAGAACTGGCAGGCCGACTATCTGAGCCGTCAGACCCTGGACCAGGGGGAATGGTCCCTACACCCCGAGGTGTTTCAGATGCTGTGTGCGCGATGGGGATCCCCAGACGTGGATCTGTTGGCGTCTCGTGTAAACAACAAGGTGGGAAGGTTTGTGGCAAGAACACACGATCCTCTGGCAGATGCCTCAGACGCGCTGGTGGTGCCTTGGAATCGCTATCGCCTGATTTATGCCTTTCCCCCCGATTCAGTTGTTGTCCAGGTTCCTTCGCAGGGTATTCTCGGAACCGAGGTTGGTGATTCCAGTGGCCCCAGACTGGCCGTGCCAGTCTTGGTATGCGGACATCATGCACCTGGTCGTCGAGCCTCCTTGGCAGCTCCCACTACGGGGGGATCTGCTGTCTCAGGGGCCAATCTTCCATCCTGCTTTACAGTCGCTGGCTTTAACAGCGTGGCCTGGCTGTTGAAAGCCAGGTCTTGAGAGATCGGGGTCTCTCGTCGGCAGTCATTCCTACCTTACTCAAGGCAAGGAAGGCCTCGTCCGGTAAGATTTATTATCGTACCTGGAAGGCCTATTAAGCCTGGTGCGAATCGCAGGGTTTCCATCCTCGCTCCTTTTCGGTGGAGAGGGTGTTGGCCTTTCTGCAATCTGGTGTGGACCAGCGTCTTGCACTGACGACTATCAAGGGTCAGTTATCTGCGCTGGCCATTCTTTTCCAGCGCCCCTTGGCGTCATACTCCTTGATCCGCACCTTTATTCAAGGGGTGCGTCATCTGGGACTTGAACTTGGTTTTGTCCGTTTTGCAACGTCCTCCATTTGAGAACATCTGAGAGATTCCTCTGTTGCTTTTCTGGTGGCGATCTCATCTGCTCGCAGAGTGTCGGAGTTGGCGGCCCTATCTTGCCGCTCTCCCTACCTGGTTGTTCATAGGTATGAGGTGGTCTTGCGACCTCATCAATCTTTCCTTCCAAAGGTGGTGTCTGATTTCCATCTCAATGAGGACATTGTTTTGTCTTCGCTGTGTGCAAATCTTAAGCATCCTAAGGAGTTTGCCTTGCATTCCTTGGATGTGGTCCGGGCGATCAGGGTTTACCTGTCGTCTACTGAATCCTTCAGAAAGTCGGATTCTCTTTTTGTCCTTCCTGAGGGACCTCGGAAGGGTATGGCTGCGTCTGCGGCAACCATTTCTAAATGGATTAGACAGACGATTGTACAAGCTTATTCGCTTAGGAAACTGTCTCCGCCCTTCCCTGTCATGGCGCACTCTACCAGAGCAGTGAGTTCGTCTTGGGCCTTCCGCCATCAGACGTCGGCGTCCCAGGTGTGCAAAGCGGCGACCTGGCCGTCAGTGCACACATTTACAAAATTTTACAAACTTGATGTTTTGGCATCGGCAGATGCCTCCTTTGGCCGCAAAGTTCTGAGTGTGGCAGTGCCTTAGGGGAGACATGGCATTTTTTAGCCTTTCCCCTCCTGTTGGGGTTTTTTTCCCTGGTTATTTTGCTTTCCTGGGTTTGTTCGCTCCTGTTGAGCTTTCCTGTTACCCAGTTTGTTACCTTTCTGGTTCAGATAAGGTTCTTTTCTCTGATTTGGTAGCTGCGTTGCCTTTGAGACCCCTCACATCTACACTGCTTTGGGACATCCCAGTAGTGAAGACTGTATGAGTGGGCGGCGACTGTCAGAGGACGTAAGAGAAAATAGAATTTTTGTAAGAACTTACCGTAAAATTATTTTCTCTGAGTCCTCTGACAGTCGACGCCCCCCCCCGTCCCCCGTGGACCAGAGGGACAGCCCCCTATAGGTGTGTCTATGCAAAGTTTTTGTGATTGTTTCTAACAAAATCTTCTGCCTAGCTTACTCCTGTGGATAAGACCAATACCCAGTAGTGAAGACTGTATGAGTGGGCGGCGAATGTCAGAGGACTCAGAGAAAATCATTTTACGGTAAGTTCTTACAAAAATTTCTATTATTTCTATATGGAGATATTGCTGACAAATATGACTGTTCCATCTGAAGCAATTCAAACCATTAATTATCTGTTTTTAACTTCCAGTGACGGTGAATACTGTCATATAGTCCCGTGCCCAGAGCTCTGTGCATTATGCAGTTCTGTGCCAAGTGCTCTGTGTATTATGCAGTCCTGTGCCCAGCGCTCTGTGTGTTATTTAATTTGGTGCCCAGCACTCTGTGCATTATTCAGTCCTTTGCCCAGCGCTCTGTGTATTATGCAGCCCTGTGCCCAGCGCTATGTGTATTATGCAGTCCTATGCCCAGCGCTATGTGTATTATGCAATCCTGTACCCAGCGCTCTGTGTATAATGTAGTCCTGTGCCCAGCGCTATGTGTTTTATGCAGTCTTCTGGCTAGCACTTGATGTATTATGCAGTCCTGTGCCCAGCGCTCTATGTATTATGCAGTCCTGTGCCCAGCGGTCTGTGTATTAGTTAGGCCTGTGCCCAGAGCTCTGTGCATAATACAGTCCGTTGCCCAATGCTCTGTGTAATATTTTGTCCTCTGCCCAGTGCTCTGTGCATTATTCAGTCCTGTGCCTGGTGATCTGTGCATTATTCAGTCCTGTGCCCAGCGCTCTGTGTATTATGCATACCTGTGCTCAGCGCTCTGTGTATTATGCAGTCTGTAATGGATCAACTGGCACCTTGACTGGGTACCTCCGTTGACAGATGCTCCTAGTGCTTCCTGAGGGCTCCAAGCACTCCACCAGACACCATAACCACCTCAGACCCCGCAAACCGCCGCAGCTTGGTTGGGGTCTCGCCGTCCCCTACCTGCCCTGGACCTATGACAAAGCTCTAGGTTCCAGTGGGAGAGCCTCTCTTTCCCCAGAAGTGAAGCAGGGAACAAGCTCTTACAAGAGCTTAGTGCTTATCCAAGGGAGTATGAAGGGCATAGCAATCCCTTGTGGCAGATTCCCCCAATGAGAGACAAGACTCTAGGTTGAGGGTGAAATAAAACTCCAACTTTAATGGTAGAGCTGCTCTTTTATAAAGTTTTCCCCCACAAGGTGGACCTTGTGGGGAACAGGCCCAGAAATTCACAAGCCAATGAAAACAGAGTTTTACACTCAGTCACTCCCATACAGTGTACACAATCCCTCCCCTCTGCCTGATTACAGTATTATATGCAGATGAAAGTGTATACAGGAACAGGATTAACCTAAACGTATTATCCACCCATCTGGACAGAACAATGTGAGGTCATTAACATTTAACAATGGGACAGGCACAATCCACATTCCAGCTCAATACACAAACAATAGGACAAGGCTGCCAATGACAGTCTGTGTGTCTCTCTCACATTGAAGCACATGGAATACACATTATCTCAATACACAAACAATAGTTAAAGCCTGTCTTTCACTACCAGTGATGGTGTCAGGGGCGGACTGATCATTTGGGCATTGCCTGAGGGGCAGGGGGGCCCAGCAGGGCCGTCTTTCTGCATGGGCACGCTGACAAGTTGCCCAGGGGCCCCAGGCAGGGTGGAAATTTCCCTGATCTGATCCCCCAGGACGCCGTGGCAGCAGCTTTAGTGTGCACTGGACTGGTTGCTAGGATGGCCAGCCGCCTTGCGTCTAGCAACCAGTGATGTCCGTAGAACGAAAGCGAGGCTGAGGAGAGGACTCAGCATGCTGAGTGGAGGAGTATCTTCCTCGTCCTCCTCCACGCGTATATGTCTGGAATGTCCGGAATGTCACCCACCTCCTCCCTTCATCTGCAGTGTGCGGCCGAGAAACTGAAAGTAGGAGACTTGAGCAGGACCGAGCAGAGGCAAACTGCTGCTTGAGGTTATCTTTCTCTTGTAAATGTTGGTTATCTGGGTTTTTTTCTCTCCCTCTCTCTCTCCCTCTTTCTTTCTCTCTCTCTCTCCCTCTTTCTTTTCCCTCTCTCTCTCTCTCCATCTTTCTTTTTCTCTCCCTCCTTCTCGCTCTCTCTCTCTCCCTCTTTCCCTCCCTCCCTCCCTCCATCCTTCTTTCTCTCTCTCGCTTTCCATCCCTCTTTCTTTTTATCTACCTCCATTCCTTTTTTTCTCTCTCTCTCACTCTCCATCCCTCTTTTTTTCTCTCCCTCAATCCCTCTTTTTTCTTTCCCTCCATCCCACTTTCTTTCTCTCTCTCCATCCCTCTTTCTTTTGTTCTTTCTTTCATCCTTTCATTTTCCATCCCTCTTTCTCTTTTACTCTCTTTCCCTCTCCCTCCATCCCTTTTTCTTTCTATCTCTCTCCATCCCTCTTTCTTTCTCTCTCTCTCTCTCTCTCTCTCTCTCTCTCTCTCTCTCTCCATCCCTCTTTCTTTCTTTCTCCCTCCCTCCCTCTTTCTTTCTCTCTCCATCCCTCTTTCTTCTTCCCTCCCTCCCTTTCTTTCTTTCTCTCTCTCTCGCTCTCCATCCCTCTTTCTTTCGCTCTCTCTCCATCCCTCTTTCTTTTTCCCTCCCTCCCTCTTTATTTCTCTCTCTCTCTCGCTCTCCACCCATCTTTCTTTTTATCTACCTCCATCCCTCTTCCTTCATCCCTTTTTTCTCTCTCTCTCCCTCCCTCCATACCTCTTTTTTCTCTCCCTCCATCATCTTTCTTTTTCTCTCCCTCCAACCCTCTTTCTTTCTCTCTCCCTCCATCCCTCTTTCTTTTTATCTCCCTCCATCCCTCTTCCTTCATCCCTTTTTTTTCTCATTCTCTCTCTCTCTCTCTCTCTCTCTCTCCATCACTCTTTCTTTTTCTCTCCCTCCATCCCCATCCCTTTTTCTTTCTCTCTCTCTCTCTGTCCCTCTTTCTTTCTCTCTCTCGACCTCCATCTCAGACAGTAAGGACTTGAATACATTTGCAGGTGATCAAATACCACAAAGAGAAAGCTTTATTTGTGGGAAAAAAAGGACATTGATTTTATTAGGGTACAGCGTCGCACGACCACGCAATTGTCCGCTAAAGTAACTTATTGTCCGCTAAAGTAACGCACGACCGCAAAATTGTCTGCTAAAGTAACTTATTGTGCGCTAATGTAACGCAGTGCCGAATCGCAAATAATGACTTGGTCATTAATGGGGCAAATCCTTCTGCTCCAGAAGTGGTTAACAAATTCCATACAAATTACTTAGCACCAAAAGGAATAATACTTGGTGCTTTATTCTCTACTGGGAGGTGGCTAGGGGGGGGGGGGGGTGGTACCAAGGGACCTGCTCAAAGGTGGGTGGGGGACAGAGGCAAGCGGTGGCTTGGAAGGGAGGAATACCTGCACCTATCCTATGGGAAAAAAAAGCCCTGAAAATGAGTCAGGATGTTGATCAGAGGGGAAGGAGAAATTAGCTTGTGAATGGGACATTTCCTGTTTTCACATTATAATATACAAATATGAGACAAGTCAGTGATATTTTTTTTCTGATTTCATTAACACATCTCCTTTTATTTCCTGAGCTGTATACAGGATCTACAGCTCTGCTTTCCCATCTGACTGATTCCTGAGTTTTCTGGGAAGAGTCTCCGTCCAGAATTCAAACTTCTGCGCTCTGTATTTTCTTGCTGCATGTTGCTGCAAATTGATTTGGAGATAATCTTTATTCTGAGTGTACTTCGGCCAGTGGGTGAGTCCAGGGCCATTGGGGTCACTGTAGGGGGGATGAGACTGTGTTAGAAAGGAGACAGGTAGGAAGAGGAGTATGGAGAAAAGAGAGAGAGAGGTATGCTTTGCTGTCTTTCTCACACAGGCTGGACACAGCCAGGAGACTGCAGCAATCAGAGGCGTAACTCGAACCTTCAGGTGCAAAAAAACATGAGAGCCCATTCAGACTGGCGCGATCCGATTTCCAGGGGCGACCTGTGAAGTCGCGGTGCACTTGCACGGACTTCATATAATTGAAGTCAATGCAAGTCGCCTCCAGGTCGCCCCAAAGTAGTACAGGACCCTTTTTCTAAGTCGGAGTGACTTATGTCGCTCCTATTAGAACAGATCCTGTGCTAATCAATGGCGAGCGACTGACCGCGACTTGTCAGGCGACTTGGTCACCTGACAAGTCGCGCTAGTGTGAATGGACCCTGAAGGCATACTTGCCAACTGTCCCATTTTTGCCGGGACAGACCCAGCAAATAGGAGCCTGTCCCGGGTAATTTACATTGTCCCGGCAATGTACTAATTTACACTTTGCTTTTTATTTATATTTACATATTCCATTTTTTGTATGGTCACACCTGAGCACATTTGACACTTCAGAATTGCAGGGAATTGGGATGAGAACTTTAAACTTTAGGCAGAAGTAGTGCAGCTGAATGGGAGAATTATTCCAACTCTGCTACTTTGGCCTCAAGTTTGAAATTATCTTCTCAATTTCCTGTAATTTTCTCTTTTTTGAGTAGACCGTAAAGTAGGCAGAGATTAATTATGTAGAGTGGGTGGAGCTTCAGGGAAGTGGGTGTGGTAAGTAATTGATAGCTGTGCTGCAAAGTGTCCCTGGAATTTTTTTCAAATGTTGGTAACTATGTGAAGGGCCCCCTGGACCCCTGGCCGGGGCCCTTCCCTTCAAGCCTGGGGCTCTTCCCACTGATCCTGGGGCCCTTTATTACGGTGCTGCAGCGGGACCCTTTCACAAGTTCTGCAGTGGGCCCCCTTCCTGCCATCTTGGGTCCTCCCCACGGTGGTGGAATGCCAGGGCCCGGTTAGAAGTGTGACCTTTGCGATCCTGGAAGTTCACCCACTGGTGTCAGTAGTTTTTATTTTTTGGTATTTCAATTGTATTTTTTATCATTTTATTTTTTTTTTTTTACAACGTCACAGACTATGACTCTGTCCATTCAGAAAAGGAAGGAGCTGGTAAATTACATATTTACCGACCCCTTCCTGGTTCTCTATTGTGACACATCCCCTGCAGCAGCCGGCAGGAGACGGGAGGGAGCACAGTGGGGAGGGGGGGGGGCTAGGGGAGCACACAGGGGCCCAGAGACAGCAGAACACAAGTGAACTGGATAGGAGGAGTGGCGGGGGCAGCATACAGATGGACCAATCTCCTCCATTTTCCTCCTGCAGCTACAGGAGGAAAAAGGGCAGTGATTTCTCTACATGCTGCCCCCACTGCCCCTCCTATCCAGGTGTACAGGGGAGCCGCACGGGCCCGCTGGAGCATGGGGCCTGGTTGCAATTGCAACCCCTGTAACCCCTGTAGTTACACACCTGGCAGCAATCTTGTTTCCCTTGGAATAGGGATAAGAGTTCTCCCCGGATCAGACAGCCAACCAGCAGAACATAGTTTTCAATTCTTGTTCTTACCCATGACGAGCAAAATTCGCCCAATATTTCATGATGGTTTTACTGAGTGATTTCTCTTCCTCTGTTTCCGGACCTTTCAGGAAAAAAAAAAAGCAAAATCGTTCAATAAACACCAACATAGAATTCAGTTACAGATAGAGAGTTAAAGCAGAAAGCATTTTGTACCATGTAGAGTGCAGCAAAAGGAGTGAGACTCCAAAGATGGTAGCCAGGAACTATACTAGAGGGATCTCCCCTCTGCATTCCATTCACCCAAAGATCCAGCAGAAGACTTGAAGCAGATGCCAATATCTTACCTGAAAATGGGAGGCCGTCCTTCAGAAAGGGACCGCCCACCACAAAGAACACCTCATCAGCATGGTCCGCCTTCACAAAGTCCGGCTTTAACCCTTTGAAGTGTGAGGGCCGGTGCTGGAATTCATAGAAGTAGACGGGCTGTCCGGAGTCTGTGGGGTAAATGGACAGATTACAGGTCTGTGGGCGATTACAGGACTTTTGCTGCCTCCAGAATTCAGAATTTAGCAAGCTTTTCCAGGCCTGTAGATAGTGTAGTACCTCCTTCATCTTCTCTTTATAGCTCCGCCCACTTTTCCACATTTCATGCACAGCGCAGTTCACTGCAGCCTCAGGAGACAACTAGATATACTTTATATTAACAAAAGTATTGGGACACCTGCCTTTACACGCACATGAACTTTAATGGTATCCCAGTCTTAGTCTGTAGGGTTCAATATTGAGTTGGCCCACCCTTTGCAGCTATAACAGCTTCAACTCTTCTGGGAAGGCTGTCCACAAGGTTTAGGAGTGTGTCTATGGGAATGTTTGACCATTCTTCCAGAAGCGTATTTTGTGAGGTCAGGTACTGATGTTGGAGAGAAGGCCTGGCTCGCAGTCTCTGCTCTAATTCATCCCAAAGGTGTTCTATCAGGTTGAGGTCAGGACTGTGTGCAGGCCAGTCAAGTTCCTCCGCCCCAAACTCGCTCATCCATGTCTTTATGGACCTTGCTTTGTGCACTGGTGCGCAGTCATGTTGGAACAGGAAGGGGCCATCCCCAAACTGTTCCCACAAAGTTGGGAGCATGAAAATGTCCAAAATGTCTTTATGCTGATGCCTTAAGTGTCCATTCACACTGGTACGACTTGTCAGGCGACTTGGTCAGCCTGACACGTCGTGCACCGTCGCGTCCCATAGTGTAGTACAGGACCGGTTTTAATAGGAGCGACACAAGTCGCTCCGACTTAGAAAAAGGTTCCTGTACTACTTCGGGGCGACCTGGAGCGACTTGCATAGACATTCATTTTATGAAGTCCGTGCAAGTCGTGCCGAAGTCGACTTCTCAGGTCGCCCCCTAAGTCGGATCGCCGTAGTGTGAACCGGCGCTAAGAGTTTCCTTCACTGGAACTAAGGGGCCAAGCCCAAACCATGAAAAACAACCCCACACCATAATCCCCCCTCCACCAAATGATTTGGATCAGTGCACAAAGCAAGGTCCATAAAGACGGATGAGTGAGTTTGGGGTGGAGGAACTTGAGTGACCTACACAGAGTCCTGACCTCAACCTGATAGAACACCTTTGGAATGAATTAGAGTGGAGACTGTGAGCCAGGCATTCTCTCCAACATCAGTGCCTGACCTCACAAATGCATTTCTGGTGGTCAAACATTCCCATAGACACACCCCTAAACCTTGTGGACAGCCTTCCCAGAAGAGTTGAAGCTGTTATAGCTGCAAAGGGTGGGCCAACTCAATATTGAACCCTACGGACTAAGACTGGGATGCCATTAAAGTTCATGTGCATGTAAAGGCAGGCGTCCCAATACTTTTGACAATATAGTATAATAACATGGAAGTTCCCATCAGCTTGTTGGATACTTTGTTTCTCTTAGTGATATTCTTTTATAAGTGTATTCCATTTATGATTCTGTATTTGCAGTCCTCCAGAATGTAGCGTGATATGGGAGGAGCTAAATATAAAACATAATTTTATGCACCAAGAGGGCTATTTATAAATGTTTTCACCCAAGATTCACACCAGTTTATAATTGGATTCCATTGTAAATCCCAGGTGAAAATATTTATAAATAGCCCCCCCCCCCTCTAGTGGGGAGATTGACGTTTTATATTAAGCCCCTCCCACATCACGATGGCGTTCTGCAGGGCTGCGGATATGGAATTTATAAAAGGCGGATAATATTAACCGGTTGCCGACCACACGCCGCCTATTTACTGCGGCAGCGTGGCTCTCCCAGGCAAACTGACATAGGGCTACGGTGGTTGCTTGGAGGCAACCAAGGGGCGAGCGTGCACCGATGCATCGGATAGGCGGCTCCGATTGCCGCCTGACACCCGCGATCGTTCCCAGCTGTTGTAAACACAGTTGACCGTTCTCAGTGCCATCTTAAGAGCATTAAATGGCCCCGGGCAAAGCAGTGCACTGGGGCCCTGCCTACACAATCACCCAGTGAACACACACACCAACGGGAGTTGGACTTGACTGTCCTGTGTGTGCCTGTTCCCATGGAGGCAGACAGGCATTCCTGCAGTTGTGGGCTCCCCCTCCACGGCCCAAGTGGCCTGACAGCAGGGCAGGGCCGAAAGGCGCTTGCCACCTGCTAAGCTCGGCGTTGGGATGCACACGGGAATTGGGATGACTAATGCTTGGCTGGGTCGCTGGGCAGATGGGGCCCCCGGGCAAGTGGGGCCCCCGGGCAACTGCCCAGCATGCCCATTCAGTAAGATGGCCCTGACCGTTCTTCTCCCTGGAATGATCATAGAGCCCATGTGATCTTTCTACATAGGATCACATGTCTCTATGGGCATTTCAGAAGCCACGCCCCCCTACAGTTAGAATCACTCCCCTGGGCTCACATTTAACCCCTTGATCACCCACAATGTTAACCCCTTCCCTGCCAGTGTCATTATTACAGTAACAGTGCATATTTTTAGCACTAATTACTGTAGTAATGTCACTAGTACCTCCAAAAGTGTCAAAAATGTCAGTCAGGGGTCCGATCTGTCCGCCGCAATGTCGCAGTCCCACAAAAAATCTCAGCTCACCGCCATTACTAGTAAAAAGAAAAAAATGACATAAATCTTTTCCGTAGTTAGTAGACGCAATAACTTTTGCGCAAACCAATTAAAATACGCTTATTGCAATTGTTTTTTTTTTTTCACCAAAAATATGTAGCAGAAAACAAATTGGCCTAAAATGTTAAAAAAAATGTAGATTTTTAAATTTTTGTGGGAATGTCGTATAGCAAAATGTGAAAAATATTGGGTTTTTTTCATAATTGTCACTCTTTTTTTGCTTATAGCGCAAAAAATAAAAATTGCACAGGTGACCAAATGCCACGAAAAGAAAGCTCTATTTGTGGGAAAAAAAGGACGTAAATTTTGTTTGGGTACAGCGTCGCATGACAGCGCAATTGTCAGTTAAAATCATGCAGTGCCAAGTTAAGTGGCCTGGTCATTAAGGGGGCAAATCCTTCCGGTCTTAAAGTGGATAATAGAAACAAAGTATCCAATGAGTGGATGGGGGTCCTCTGTGTATTTTCTGGGTGTAATGATAAATTGTAGCCAGAGGGGGATGTGTACCGCGGTGGTGGTCGGCAGTGCGCAGGGCCGGTATGGTGAACACCAAATCACTACACAAATCCAGGAAACTGTCTCTGATTTAAAGGGGATCTTCTGTGTCGCCGAAGTACTCGTCCATAACCAGAGGGAGGACGTCTGAGCGCACTTCCTGCAAAACACAAAACTTTTTATAATCGGACAGGTAGGTAACAAATTCGCGTGAACGCACAAGACACGGAACGCCTCTTACCAGGAAGGGAATGTTCTTCATCGCCCAGCGGACGTATCTCATATCCATCCCGTCCTGTAAGCTGCTAATATTCATCACCTAACAAGGAGAACGCAGCAGAGTCAGCTGACAGAAACAGGAAGCCAGCTGTGCGCAAGCAAAATACTTCCTCCCAGAAGCAGAACTTTATTTCAGTTATCATCTATCAGTGTAGATATTAATAGAAATGTCTCATACAGGACATCAGACAGGAACATATTTCCTGGTGAATCCAAAAAGTAGCAGGGAAAGTGTCTGTTGTAGGCGGCATTACGTGTAATGGATAGATGTTGTCTGATATGTACAGAAGCAGGACATTGCCCATCATTCGGCTCATTTCCTTCTACAGTCAGAAAGCTTACAGCATAGTGAGTCTGGGGTACATGAATAACTGTTTCATATTGCCAGTTCTTGACATTTAAAATGTCACTAAACCCACAAAAAAACTATCAATAAATGGTGTATTATATGTTGTTCATACTCACTCAGTCACTATGAGATTCTGCATTCTGCAAAAAACCTGGTTGATCCTGCGACTCTCTTTCATCCCCCTTCTGTCCATGTCCCCACTGCAGTTGGGGATTTTGCAGAGCAGTGGTGACAGCTCAGTTTTTAGTGAGCTTCTATGCTGCATATTTCCTCTCTATCACATTTGAATAGCCCATGTGACTATGTGGGTGTATACACAGAGATAAATGATAGCCCACTCCCTCCTCCTCCATGCCCACTAACCAGTTAAACACAATGGGGGCTAGATATTACGTGTAGATTGATGTAGGCTTCACCTCCCTCTTATTCTAAGAAACAGGCTGGAGGTGCGTCACTATGAGATTCTGTAATCTGCAAAAAACCTGGTTGATCCTGCTGTTCTCTATCTCCCCCTTCTGTCCATGTCCCCAATGCCGTTGGGGATTTTGCAGAGCAGTGTTGGCAGCTCTGCAGATGCTCAGTTTTTAGTGAGTTTCTATGCTGAGTATTTCCTCCCTATCACATCTGAACTGTCCATGTGAATATTGAGTCACACATGTGGGTGTATACACAGAGATAAATGATAGCCCATTCCCTCCCTCCTCCTCCATGCCCACTAACCAGCTAAACACAATGGGGGCTAGATATTACATGTAGATTGATGGAGGCTTCACCTCCCTCTTATTCTAAGAAACAGGCTGGAAGGGGCGTCACTATGAGAGTTTGTATTCTGCAAATGCCTGGTTGATCCTGCTGCTCTCTTTCTCCCCCTTCTGTCCATGTCCCCACTGCCTTTGGGAATTTTGCAGAGCAGTGTTGGCAGCTCTGCAGATGCTCAGTTTTTAGTGAGTTTCTATGCTGTGCATTTCTTCCCTATCACATCTGAGCAGCCCATGTGACTATAGAGTGACACATGTGGGTGTCATTACACAGTGGTAAATGAAAGCCCACCTCCTTCCTCCTCCTCTATGACTACTAACCAGCTAAGCACAATGGGGGCAGGATATTACATGTAGATTGATGGAGGATTCACCTCCTTATTCTAAGAAACATATAAATTATATTATTTTTTTTTTTTACTCTGTATCCCAAATGCGTTTTTTGTTTTTGTAATTTAGAACACGTGACCAGGAGCAGAGGAATAGAAGCTCCTCTCTGTATCCCAAAGGCATTTTTTGTTTTTGTAATTTAGAACACCTCCTGCCACTGTTTCCCTGCAGACAGCCTGGAAGAGAGCTGGGTCATGTGACAGCTGCATATCGATAAGGAAAAAAGGTGCTGAGATTTATTTTTTGTAAATAAAATATTTTCAGTGCCATCATCCATATACAGAAATAGAAGGGATAATGTAAATTAAATAATGTGTTTAGTATCACGTTAATGGTCTGCTGCCAGCATGGGGACCTCTACTGGGTTAGTCACACTTAAGCTCCACCTGTTGCCCCTCCCATTGTTTCTGACTTTATTGTGAAGTCAAGAGTATCCTCTATGTGTGTCACACGTGCTGTCAGCAGGGCCATGACAAGAGGCAGCTGCTCCATACAGGAGTAGTGACAGCAGCAGAGAGGGGGAGAGAGCCGGGAGGAGGTGCCAGCTGTGCTTCCCCCCCCCCCCCCGCTCTGCCATCCTGTTGGAATACAGGAGTTGATACAGGGCCCCTGGTCTCCTCCCTAGACTGCTCCTCTCCTGGCAGCAGAATATGAGGGTAATAAAAACTAGGAGGGGGGTTGATTTGTGCTAAGAAGGGGGATTGAAGGGGTTATGCAAGGAGAAGGCATTTTTTGATTGTGCAGGGAGGTGTGATCTTTATTGGGGGGGGGAGGTATTTGCATTAGGATATGGGAATTCAGGGGATCTGAAGGCTAATTGGGGGGGGGGGGGCGTTTTTGTTTGGGGAGAACTATGGCTTGTAGAGGGGAATTTATGCTTAGGTGGGTAAGCATGCAGATTAGTGCTGGATTTTTTTTGGGGGGAAGGGAGGTTTTTTTACTGAGACGTGATGCTCACACATAGTGAGGGGCGCAGTTTGTCATCTTCTCCCTGGCCACTAGATGATCTTGTCCTGGTGTTCTGTCAGATTCTGCTACCGGAAGTGACGTAGGGACCAGAACAACTTACTGCGCATGCGCCATGCATTCCAACATGACCTCTATACGTTCCAATAGGTTTCCTAATGTGACAGAACACGAAGCAGAGGCAGACATCTTCTTACACCCACGCAAGTCCTGAATTTTACATTAATTTTCGCAGTAAACTCCCATTATATAGTAAATCACAGTATTACATTTGTATTATTATTGTATTCTAGTAAGTATAGCCAGAAACCTGCAGGTAGAAGGTGGCGACGGCCATCTTGCTACACCCTGCACTGCTCAGCGACAAACTAATTATATAGTGAAATAGACTATTTCAGTATATAAGGTGAGTTTACTGCTAAAATAAATTAAAAATGTGTGTGAGTGTAAGAAGATGTCCGCCTCTGCTTCGTGTTCTGTCACATTAGGAAACCTATTGGAACGCACAGCAGCCATGTTGGAACACATGGCGCATGCGCAGTAAGTTGTTCTAGTCCGTACATCACTTCCAGTTGCAGAATCTGATAGGTAACGGTTTTCTGACAGAACACCGGCACCGGCTGTCAGTATGAATATAACTAATATACCAATGGGCATTACAGACCCATTCTGTTCTCTGAATACAGTTCTTTGCTTCCAATATCTGACAGATCAGACCTGACACACATGGACTCTCACCTTGGTCAGCGACCAGCTGAATTCATGATTATTAACACCCGTCATAAAGGGGACCGGGGCGACGTCCTTCCGCAACAAAATCTCCTCCGCACACTGAGGAAGGAATTGTCCATCCACACTCCCTGGGAATATCACATGACCCTGCAGGGAGAGAAGACTCATAAAGTCCACATTCTGTATCTTCCTCCCAGTGGGCAGCATGGGCCAGACAGGACTCAGAGATGATCTCCCCACCTAAGGTAATAAAAATGGCCATTGTGTTCTGGGACCGGTAATGTCCATCCAATTCTGATAACACTGACCTCATCTGACCACACATAAGCTGAAGACCAGTTCCAGCATTACCAGTTATGAGTGGACCGTGCACAAACCTGACATAAAAGTGGTTTAGTGATTGTCCTCTGCCAGATTCCAGATAGTATCAGGTAGCCAGGTAGTATTGAGCACCAATTCCTCCCCTCTCCCCCCACTCCAAACTAATGTACCTCCTCCCCTGTCTCCCATTGAGCACCAATTACCCTCACTGAGTACTTTGGCCTCTCCTTGTCCCAACACTGAGCACCCAAAAATCTCCATAGGCAAAGTTTTAAAAGCCTTTAAAGTTCATCATTTTAGAATTAACCATGAGTTCTGGCATGAGCATTATTGCTCTCATTCTGATGTTCACGGTGATACCTCACACATGTGGTGCAAATGGGGTTTACATGCACTATATTGTCAAATGTATTGGGACCCCCCCTGCTGTCCGGGCCTTCCTGTGTGTCCCCCCCTTCCCTGCAGCATTGCTACCTTCCATCCTCTCCTCTCCCACCAGGACTTGCTGAAGGCACACAGGGGGATGTTTCAGTATGGAGAGTGGGGGTGTGTGGTAAATATGTCCTATTTACCAGCTCCTTCGTTTCCTGAATGAATACAGTGAGTTGTTGGCAGCGATCACTCACTGTGTCCTTTCATCATTGAAGCATAGTAAATTGTGTTTACTATGCTTCGGTGTGTGCATGAACAGGGAGCCTCAAAGCACTTCCCATTCATTCACTAGGGCTGCAGAGAAATTGACTGGGAAATCTCTGTCCTTAGTCCCTTTCTGTCTCAAATGTGAGACATCAGGGGTCTGTTTAGACCCCTGGTATTTCACCAAAGCCCCCCCAACAAGGCTGCTAAAAGAATGTAAAAAAAAAAAAATTAGGAGGGGTGTGACGGTGTTCGCCGTCACTGGGAATGAAAGACAGATAATTAATGGTTTGTATTGCTTCAGATGGGACAGTAATATATGCCAGCAATATCTTCATATAGAAATATGAAGATTTATTCCCACTTCACACTTTAGACTTAGACTGTTATAGACCATTGCCATTAAGTCTGACTCCTAGTTAATGAGTATTCCGTGTGCTTGTCTGTGAGAGAGACACACAGACTGTCATTGGCAGACTTCCCTATTGTTTGTGTATTGAAATGGAATGTGGATTGTGCCTGTCTCATTGTTAAATGTTAATGACCTCTCTTGTTCTGTCTGCCTTAAGATAAACTTATTATGGGATGTATATGTGTATGTGGATTAGCTGCTAAGGGGAGGGGGGATTGTCCCACAGGTTATATCTTTGTGTACACTGTATGGAAGTGTAAAACTCTGTTTTCATTGGATTGTGAATGTAAGGGTGTGTTCTCAACAAGGTCCACCTAGGCGGTAACCTTGTGGGGGAAAAACTGTATAAAAGAGCAGCTGTACCATTAAAGTTTGAGATATACTTTACCCTTATTCTAGAGTCCTGTCTCTCATTGGGGGAATATGTTACAAGGGATTGCTATGTCCTTCATACTCCCTTGGATAATGACTAAGATCTTATAAGAGCTTGTGTAAGAGCTTGTTCCTATTCCTGCTGTACTCTCTGGGGAAAGAGAGGTTCACCCACGGGAACCTGGAGCATTATCGTAGGTCCAGGGTGGGTAGGAGACAGCGAGACCCTAACCAAGCTGCGGCGGTTCGTGGGGTCTGAAGTGGTTACGGTGTCTGGTGGAGTGCTTGGAGCCCTTGGGAAGCACTAGGAGCATCCATCACCGGAGGTGCCCAGTCGGGGTGCCGGTTGATCTGTTACAAAGGAGGGCTGTCAGGTACACTGTACAGGGCCCTGTGATTTCTAACAGCATCCTTGTGAATGGAGCCAAAGTGAGAAAATCCTCATTGCTTCTGGTTTCATTCAGTGGAGAAGAAATCTAGGATCTAGGTTCCTCGGTTTCCTCCCACTCTCCTAAAGCAGAGGAATTTGGTTCAAGACTCCTGGTAAGAGCCAGAAAGCCTTGGAAAGAACCATGTAGAGGGGTACAGTGATGAGGATTTCATGCCACCTGTACAGTGAAGCTATACAGCCACCAGATCACTTTCACTATCCAGCCGTAAGCCAGCTGAGAAAAACCAGCACAAGCTGATGGCTTCAGCAGCCAACAGCTTGTGCTTCACCATTGACTCTTTGGATGTACTACATACATCCAAAGCGCTGAACTAGCTAAAGTACATTTTCCACCCACAATGGCTTTGTCGGCACACAGCAAAAAAGAAGGTGCCCCTGGAACTTTTTTACAAACGTTGCAAACTATGGACACGTAGAGAATGTTTTCACGCAGACTTGTAGAGTTACTGCCACGTCCACTAGAGGTCAGTGCGGTGTCCCGACATTAATGTTTTGTAATTAGATGTGGACAATGCAGGGTGGGAGTCTCATGTTACCAACCAGAGATGTAGTAATGGCTTTAAGTTCTTCTTCTGATTTCTTCCTCAAACATTCCACCAGCGAGGACGGATCACAGGCTGAAGCATGAGCAATCGTCTGCAAGAGAACCAAAAAAGTTTGCTTTACGAATGTCTCAAGATTTGTGTGAAAGTTACAAACAATACCTGTAATATTTGTGATATGTGTGTATTGTCAGTTTCTACTCGCCGGGCAAATGTAACATTCAATCCTAGGAGAACATAGCCATAAGAACATTGGAGAAGAGGACATGAATGGGGGAGACCTCTGTACTTTGTACAGAGTGAGTGTGCCAAGCAAATCTTCAGCTGCAGTGGAAAGTAAAACATTTAGCAGCGGTAATAATACCACAAATTATGACAGCTTCCTGTTGTCAGAACCCACCAGTGTCCTGCTGGTCAGGAACAGACTTTAAGGCTCCATTCACACCAATGCGTTTTTTTATGCTTTTTGCAGAATTGCAGGACATTATTTTTAACATGAGTTTGAGTGGGGAAAAGGGAACAGCCATTTTATTTATCAAACATTTATTTATGATTAAGCAGATATATTGGATGTATATGTTAGAAGTCATATTGTATAACAGCTGTTGTGTTCAAAAGCCATTTACACCTCCAGCTGTATAGATTGCTATCTAGGCTTTTGAAGACCTGTTCCTCCAAGGAGCCAAACTATTGGAAGTGACAAGCCTATGTGAATGGCCATCTGCATATCAAAGAATGTCACCAAAGACTCAAATGGGACTTCAAAAGATTTAAATAGATAGGTCCCACCCTTTGTAAAACATATACATTGTAATACAAGTCCTTAGCCAGATAGAGCAATTGTTTATAAACCAACAGAATGTAATGCGACTGAATTGCTCTCCAAACTTGTCTTTCTACCTACATGTTTGTAAAATAAATATAATTCTCTATCGTTCATTGATGGACGCAGTCCTCAGATGCATATCAGCAGGGTAATACCGCCCCCTACAGGAGTAGGACACTAGGTAGAAAGAATTTCTGGCTTTGCCTATGGGCAGTCTCTAGGGGTACACCCTCTCTCTTCCTGCATAGGATGTCAGTTTTAATCTGCCTAGTCAGGAGTAAGGACCTAGTTCCTTGCTGGGATCTTTGGTCCTGGCATGGGAGTACTTTTTTTAATGTAAATTTTTTTTAGCTAGTCTTTTTTTCTCCGGAACGTGTTTCCTGTGAGATCTTCAAGCAATTATGCCGGGCTGGGCGACAGACTGGACCCCCATATCCAGTGGTCACCCCAGTCTGGCCATCGAGCGTGTGCAGGCCTCAGCTCCGCGCTGGGTCCCATTTCACTGTTGTCATCTATAATCACATGGCCTGACTTTGGATTTGGGGTCAGGATGGATCCCCATCTATCTGTTTTGAGCGGACCGGATCAGAGGCTGGCGGGTGAAAGCTGACGTCCACCGCCCAATAGAGAACAATAGGTGGTCCGATTGGGTCAGCCTGAAAAATGAATAGGTGGACCTAATCGGTCCGCTAGTATGAAAGGGGCCTAATACAGAGGACACAGCCACTCACATCAGTCTGTGCGCCAAAGGAGCTTACACTCTGCCCCCCCCCCCACAGTCACACACTATTATTATTATACATTTATATAGCTCTGACATATACCCCAGTGCTGTACAGAGAATACTGAGCCAGTCATATCAGTCTCTGCACCAGAGGAGCTCACACTCTAATGCATGCCCACAGTCACAAACTATTATTATTATGCATTTATATAGCTCTGACATATACCGCAGTGCTGTACAGAGAACACTGAGCCAGTCACATTAGTCTCTTCACCAGAGGAGCTCACACTCAAATTTTGGCAGTGGTCGACATACTGTATGATATCCCTTTCATTTGAAGCATTCCTGACACCAGAGCGCTGCCATCATTTGAACAGAAGTATTATTTCGGCCTGGACTGGCTTCTGCTCTGTGATTGGTGGATTTGGGGTAGTGGGATCTACGATGAGACTCACAGTCTGGAGAACACTCAGGTCTTTAGATTTGCATGTCATAACAAATGGTACGATGGCGACTCCGCTCTCGGCAATGGCTCGGTGGAACAGACCTCTGGCGAGGGGTGACAACACCTGGTGGCATCACAGGAAATACACTTCAGTTAGTCATCAGAATCGCTCACTGGACGTCTCTGCAATGCTGACATATCAGGAGTTTATTTATGTCCACGTAACTAACAGATCCACTTTATTCACTAATCCACAGCTACTTAGTCACTAGGCTCACATGTGGCTAGCCTTGCAACCTCATGTCATTGTTTAACAGTAACCAGTAGAGAAGGAGAAGTCTGCAGTGGGCATTGATGGCCATACAGAATACAGCAGAAAACTTCTCTAGAATATATGCAGCCTGTTCATTCTGAGTTCATATCTCAAGTACAGCATCTCCACAATGTCCACCCCATGCTAAGGAGACTAATGATAAGCTTCTTATATGATTCCTAAATACCAGCTCCCATATAGGTTTATTGGCTGCAGGCAGTTTTCTTTTACTTCCAGTATCACATGATCCAAGACAGGGGGTCCCCCTGTCCCAACCCTACAGCAAGATCCAACTTGGCCCCTCACTGCCCTCTGACACCTCAGATAAGATCTGGAGGAACTTACTAGAGCAGAAACACTGATTGAGCCCGCTGATTCCCCAAATATGGTCACCAAGTTGGGGTCACCTCCAAAATCTTCAATGTTGTCCTGAACCCAGCGTAGAGCCGCCACCTGGTCCAGGAAGCCGTAATTCCCAGCGGCTTGTCTGTCCTCGGTGCTGGAGACAGAAAAATAGACGATAGAGATCGATGCGTGTTTAGCTGCTCTTTATATTGTTTCACCAGAAATTTTATGGTCATTAAAAAAAAATACAAAAATTTAAAGATGGAAAAATTGTGAATTGTTGATAAAAAATTGTGTGATCTGTTCCAACAGAAAAGTGCGGCTATGAGTAGAGGTGTCACCGATCGATAGAAACGTTACATTATATCATTGATGGAACAGACAGATCTGACAGATTGTTATAATTGTTAAGATCGTTCTGGGAACGTGTTCATGTTTTAAGGGCTTTAATTCGCTTTTAAAGCTTTTAATTATTAATTTGATGTTTTAGGGCAGTGCTCCCCAACCTTTTTATCGCCGCGGATCGGTCAACATTTGATAATTTTTCTGTGGGCCGCTGGGGGGGGGGGGACGTCAATGCAGAGTGCCCACAGCATTGCCCCCAATCAATGCAGAGTGCCCACAGCATTGCCCCCAATCAATGCAGAGTGCCCACATCATTGCTCCCAATCAATGCAGAGTGCCCACAGCATTGCCCCCAATCAATGCAGAGTGCCCACAGCATTGCCCCCAATCAATGCAGAGTGCCCACAGCATTGCCCTCAATCAATGCAGAGTGCCACAGCAATGCCCCCAATAAATGCAGAGTGCCACAGCATTGCCCCCAATAAATGCAGAGTGTCACAGCAATGCCCCCAATAAATGCAGAGTGCCACAGCATTGCCCCCAATAAATGCAGAGTGTCACAGCAATGCCCCCAATAAATGCAGAGTGCCACAGCAATGCCCCCAATAAATGCAGAGTGCCACAGCATTGCCCCCAATAAATGCAGAGTGCCACAGCAATGCCCCCAATAAATGCAGAGTGCCACAGCATTGCCCCCTATCAATGTAGAGATGCCAGCGTGCCACCTTTCAATGCAGAGCGCCAGCATTCCCCCCCCCCCCCCCCAGACCCGTCCGTGCACTTACCTCACTTCTCTTCAGTTCAGTCCCCAGCTTCCCGCGTCTCCTCAGTCCTCCCGCGGGGCGCCTCCTCCTCGGCCAATCGCGTGGGGTTTGCCTTTCGGCCAATCAGGAAGCGGGAGGACCCGTTCTCTGATTGGCCAGGAGGAGGATGAGTGTGACAATAGCGAAATTTCATTTGCTATTGTCACACAATGGGCGGGCTCGGGGGGGGGGCGCAATGCTCTGCGCCTCGGCCACCACAGTGAATCCATTTAAAGTTCCTCGGTCGGCCCGGTACCGTTTGATCCACGGACCGGTACCGATCCGCGGCCCGGGGGTTGGGGAACACTGTTTAAGGGTTTTATTTTAGAAAACATCCCAATAGGAACTGGAAAGATGTAAAGTGACAGCACATTATTTTAATTTATTTTTCTTTTATTTTTGTTTTCTCTTTCATTTTCTTTTCTGTATTTTATTGTTATTAGATGTTTTATAAATAATATTTTGTTATAATATATGTTACATATACAGTATGTTATAAAATGTAACATGTCCTACGTGTGTGAAATATACAACTGATAAAAGGAATAAAACCAAAAAAATTGTTTTATTCATTTTTTTTCCCATAGTTCTAAAGACCAACTTTAAAAAACAATTACACGAAAATAGACCGAAAAAGTGCAGCTACAAGTGGAGATGTGACCAATCAAAAGAAATATTACATTGTATCATTGATGGAACAGACAGATTGTTACAATTGTTAAGATCATTCTAGGAACTTGTTAATGATTTTCAGGGCTTTAAATAGTTTTAAGTTTTCTTTTTGTGTTGTAAACGTTTTCGTTTTTATGTATAATGTTTCTTTTGATGTTTTAACATCCCAATAGCTGGAAGGATGAAACATGACAGCACATCATTTTATTTTTTAAAATTTTTGTTTTCTCATTAATTTTTTCTGTATTTTATTGTTAGTAGATGTTTTATAACAAATAATATTTTATGTTATAATATATGTTGCATATGCTACATATACTGTGTGTTAAAAATTGTACCATGTCCTATAGGTGTGAAATATACAAAAAATAAAAGGAAAAAAACCTGAAAAATTGTTTTATTCATTTTTTGCCATCGTCTGAAGACAAACCTTAAAAAGGTTTTGCCTTTAGTTATACTTTAATAAATAGACCAATTGTTGGGTAAATAGTCGAAAGTCACATGACCTTTATTTTTAGGCAACAGGGAAAATTATAAGAGTTATTCTTGCTTATCACTCCTAGATTCCAATTTTTGCTTCTGTTTTACTAATTTCGCCTTGCAGTGCCATATAGAACTGCACCACCTATACATAACACTGCAGACTGGGACCCCTGCAGGTTGGATAGGGAACTGCACCCATATATAGTATATACTGCCAAAAAGACCACTGCAGGCTGGATAGGGAACTGCACCACCTATACACTGCACACAGGGACCCCTGCAGGCTAGATAGACTCATTTAGTAAAATCTCAGTGAACACAAGACCGCTCATTTTGCTGTGAAATCAAGTTTCATAAAATTTCCTGCAGTTATAAATAGGACATTGTTGCATCCCTCGATGTTACATTATATTATTATTGGAAAACACACAGCTCTGCCCTTACCTGAGAAAGCCCAGGAGGCCGAGTCTGTACTGTATGGACACCACGACCACGTTCTCATAGGCGGTCAGCGCAGAACCTTCGAACATGATCGTCCCCCCCATGCGTAATCCTCCACCATGGATGAACACCATGACCTGCCAACAGAGAAGGATGATATCACACCGAGCGCCACAAACCACCAGGACAAGAAATCTGCCAATCTGCTTCCTGTTAGTGGTGGGTGAAGCATTTATATGTTTTATGCAATACCCCTCCCATCCTGCAGGGGATGCTGTAGGGAATCCCCTACATGACAGGCAGCCGACAGTTGCACACACATACCTCCCAACTTTATGAGATGGGAACGAGGGAGACCTATTAGCAAAAGTATTTAGGCAGAATTAAAAATAAGAAAAGTTCAGTTAAACCCATAAGGGTTTTTTTTTTTTCTTACCACTACTATTCCTTTATATTGGCTTTTGAGATTTACAAATGTAGCAATTTTGAATTTTGATTAAAAGTTTAGCACAGGGAAACACTCTTTGAAAGATAAAAAGTGCATTTTATATACAACTATATAGATCAGACCAAAATGAGGGGCAAATGAGGAGGAAAGAGGGACAGAGGGACAATGTTCCAAATCAGGGACAGTTGGGAGCTATGCACACATACAATCTGTCCTGAATATTAGAGGTGGTCCCTTGAGTGATTGTTTTGTCCCTAAGAACATATGAGGTAAATATATAAGTATTAAAATTTAAATTTCCATTTTAGGGACAGCACCCTGCCGACCCCTCCTACCACGTCCAATACACTATACACAGGAACTCCTGCAGGTTGAATAGGGAACTGCACCACCTATACATTACCCACTTGGAAGCCTGCAGGTTGGGTTCGGGAACTGCACCCATATAAACTGCACACAGAGACTCCTGTAGGCTGGATAGGGAACTGTACCATCTATTTACTGCACAAGGGGACCCCTGCAAGCTGGATAGAGAGCTGCATTCCCTATACAATGCACACAGGGACACCTGCAGGCTTGATAGGGAGCTGCAGCACCTTTAAACTGCATACAGAGACCCCTGCACACCAGATAGAGAATTGTACCATCTATATACTGCAAATAGGGGCCCCTGCACACTGGATAGAGAATTGTACCATCTATACACTGCAAACAGGGGCCCCTGCAGGGTAGATAAGGAACTGCACCACCTATACACTGCACATGGGGATCCCTGAAGGCTGGATAATGAACTGCACCCCCCTATGCACTTCATACAACATGTTTCCTCATCATGAATTACAACATCTGTCTAATCTTCTCACCGGTAACTTATAGTTCTTCTCCCTGTTTGCTGGGGTGAATACATTCAGGTAGAGGCAATCCTCTGACAAAGGCAGTGTCATTGAAGTGCCACCAAAGGACTTCAGCATGTCATGCAGTCTGCGGGGATTCTGGACGCACCTGGAAAGATGAACAATGATCACACAGGCAGTAATTGCCCATCTGTGTCCTGTCTGCTCAGGACATGAAAAGGTTAACAAACTCATTTACCCAGTATAGAACCCATATACACCCATCACATGACTACTCACATAGGGGGGTATTCTGCTGCCGTTCTCACTGCTGTCCAGGGTTCGGGTGGTTGTGGCGCTGCAAATCTCAGAGGCCCAACTGGTGGTTTGGCGAAGGGGATGCCATAGAATGCGTACACAAGTCTGTCCGTTTCTTTCACTGTGACAGTTATCCCACGCAGCTTCCCATACTGTGTGTTTACTAAGGGGGTCCCGGCATCCTCTCCTGAAACCAGCAGAAGAAAAGATCATTCCAGACCTCATACCATGCAATCTTTCCAACTGTTCTCATACCATCAGACCCAACATGGGATCTTTCCAACTGTTCCTCACTATTAGACCCAACATGCGATCTTTCCAACTGCCCCTGTAACATCAGACCCAACATGCAAGCTTTACAACAATCCCCGTACCATCAGACCCAACATGCAATCTTTCCAACTGTTCCCATACCATCAGACCCAACATGCAATCTTTTCAACTGTTTCCATACCATCAGACCCAACATGCGATCCTTCCAACTGTTCGCGTACCATCAGACCCAACGTGCGATCTTTCCAACTATCCCATACCATCAGACCCAACATGCGAGCTTTCCAACTATCTCCGTACCATCAGACCCAACATGCGATCTTTCCAACTATCCCCATACCATCAGACCCAACATGCGATGTTTCCAACTGTCCCTGTACCATGAAACCTAGCATGCGAGCTTTCCAACTATCCCTGTACCATCAGACCCAACATGCGATCTTTACAACTGTTCCCATACCATCAGACCCAACGAACAATCTTTCCAACTGTTTCCATACCATCAGACCCAACATGCAATCTTTCCAGCTGTTTCCATACCATCGGACCCAATGTGTGATCTTTCCAACTATCCCTGTACCATCAGACCCAACATGCGATGTTTCCAACTGTCCCACACCATTAGATCCAACATGCGATCTTTCCAACTGCCCCACACCATTAGATCCAACATGCGATCTTTCCAACTGCCCCACACCATCAGACCCAACATGGGATCTTTCCAACTGTCCCCATATCATCAGACCCAATATGCAATCTTTCCAACTGTCCCTATAGTTACCATCAGACCCAGAGGAAAATCTCCCCAGTGGGGCACAGAGAACAAAAGAAAAAAAAAAAAAACAGACAAAGGTTCTAACCTTTCCCACTCCATCAAAAAATAGGAAAAAGTTTTGACTTTTGATTCATTTTATAGGCGTGTGATCACTTATCTGCGGTGAATGGTTTCACATAGGGATGGTCTCTGTGTTCAAATTGAACAGAAGTTTGACTTGAACATCAGCTGTTAATGTGTTCGCTGAACACATGAACAAATGGGGCGCTCGTCGGGAAGTTCGCCCGCCGACGAGTGCCCCACAATGCACTGCGCTCTTGCAGTGCATTGATTGCTGATGATTGGTCAAAGCATGCACCTGACCTGTATGCATTGGCCAATCACAGCACAATGTACTGTGAGAGCCATGACTGGCCAAAGGCAGAGTGTCTTTAGCCAATCATGGCTCAGGGGCAAAGTCCACGCCCCATGCTATATAAGGCTGCTGCTTACACAGCAGCCGTGTATAGTGTGTGACAGTGGACATTAGGCAGGTAGTTAGTGGATAATTTGTTCAGACAGTTTAGTGCGGTCAGTGTAGTGTACAGGCATACCTTACTTTTAAAATGTATGGATATGTTGTAGTCCTGGGTCCCCTCTCGGTGCTCCACAAGTTTGGAGTCCCTGTCACTTATGGTTCGTGAGCAGTGCCATACCAAGCTGTCCAAGATTTCCCATAGACACCAATGAGCACTGAAAGCTGGTCAGGGCAGGAAGGGGGTGAAAGTGACCTGTATTTAAGTTTTAAGTGGTTAAGGGGAACCCTATGACAGAATTAAAAAAAAAAAATTTGTGGGGTCCCCCTCAAAATCTATACCAGGCCCTTTGGGTCGGGTATAGATTTTGAGGGGAAACCCCATGCCAAAATAAAAAATAAAAAAACGGCGTACCATACCATACCAGACCCTTATGCGAGCATGCAGCCTGGCAGGCCAGGAAAGGGGGGGAGGAACGAGTAAGTGGCCCACCCCCTGAACTATACCAGGCCTCTTGCCCTCAACATGGAAAGGTGGTTTGGCCCGAAGCACCTTGTCCTTATGTTGATGGGGACAAGGGCCTCTTCCCGACAACCCTGGTCTGTGGTTGTGGTGGTTGTGGGGGTCTGCAGGTGGGGGGCTTATTGGAATATGGAAGACCCCTTTACCATCGAGGGACACTATTTTTTTTCTTTTTAATAAAGGACTTGTCAAAAACTGTTTCCTGTGGTTTTTACTTTTTTGGTGAAAGGGCACGGGCGGGTATGATGTGATATATCGATGTACCCAATACCCATTCACATAAGGGGGAGAGGGATCTGGAGGCCCCCTTGTTAAAGGGGGCTTCCAGATTCCGATAAGCCCCGCACCCGCAGAACCTGACAATCACACAGCCCAGGGCTGTCAGGAAGAGGCCCTTGTCCCTATCAACACAGGGACAAGGTGCTTTGGGGTTGGGCTGGGCAGAGCCCCCCTGCTACAAAGCATCCACCCCCCCATGTTGAGAGCATGTAGCCTGGTATGGTTCAGGAGGGGCTGGCCGCTCGCTCGTCCCCCCCCCCCCCCCTTTCCTGACCTGCAGGCTGCATGCTTAAATAAGGGTTTGGTATGTTTTTGGGGGGACCCCACAAGGTTTTTTGTTTTTTTAAATTATGGCGTGGGGTCCCCAAAGGACCTGGTATGGACTGGGGGGGACCCTACGTAGTTTTTTTACATTTTTTTATCTGTATTGACAGGAGCCAACAATACATTACAGCCGTGAGCAAGTTTACATTACATTTTTTTCCTTTAGAAATGTCAGTATTGCTGCAGCAGGCTCCACACATCATACAGATGCGCCACTTTACAGGCACATTAAGGGGACCCCCCAGGCACGATAGTTAAAGGAATTTTTCATTTTTATTGTTTCACTTTAAGCATTATTAAAATCACTTCTCCTTTAAAAACAATATTTTAAAAAACATTTTTGCATTGATACATGTACCCCAGGGCAGTACCCGGGTCCCCATACACTTTTTATGGCAATAACTTGCATATAAGCCTTTAAAATGAGGACTTTCGATTTTTTTATGTTAGTATCCCAAAGACTTTATAGAGTTTGCATGTTCGCTAGAACTTTTCCCCTGTTCAAGATGTTCTGGTGCGAACCGAACAGGGGGGTGTTTTGCCCATCCCAAGTTTCACGTTGAGAAATATTCTGTGTTCTATTTGTAGTGATGTGAATGGCTATTAAGATTTGCTGGCAGCCCTCTCCTCAGCCGCGTAATAAATGCAAATATAAAAAAGACAGCACAAAAGGCGAAATGATTTCTGTAAACCGCTTATGGTGGGAATGGACTTTTATTACAGTTCATGGCTCAGATCAGCTGGGTGAGTGACACGGTGGATCATAAATGTCTATTATTAACTTTACAGTTGTCATGGAAAAAGATCATGAATGGCAGCAATAGATACAAAGTGGGACACACTACAGGGATTTGCAGTCCTTCTGCACCTGGGTGACCTTCGTCTGCCTGTCTGTGATTCTGTTCAGGAATATGGAGTTAATCAGATAAAGAATTGAAAAGAGAGAGCAGAAACTCCAACACTGAACTCTGCCTCTGCACATGGCGGTGCTAATGGGGGAAAAAGGGCTCACCTCCGACCAGAGAAAGTCACCAACAGCCCAATAGAGTCTTCCCCCTACCAGACCAGATCCATTTCCATACAGATCAGTGGGCAGTGACCACCCTCCTTCTTCTAACATAAAAAAAAATCTCAACACCCCAAACTTTTCTGACCAACCAGGACAGCCAATTGGAAACCCACACCTGTAAACAGCCTTGAAGACACCTCCAGTACCTGCTGGTAACTTACAGCATTTTTCCAGGTGGGTGATTTATGACGAGCTGATCTATAGTCCCGTTATGTGAAAAGAAACTTAGAAACTTACAATTAATTTGGAAAATCCTTGATAGAAGAAAATGGTGTGAGATATAATTTATAAGAACCCCACAGGAAGCTGAGGACCCATTGGGTGATTGGAAATGTGCATAATAAAGACACGTCGGAACCCCAAGGGAAGTCCATGGAAATTGGGACAGTTGGCAGCTACTCTGAGGCGAGTATTATAAAGGTGTACTCTACCTGCCACCAGGGGCCCCAGGATGAGGGGACACAAGAGGATAATCCAGGCAATGGAGCCCATGAGATTCAGTAAAGAAGATTGTTTTGACTGATGCAGGAGAGATTGCCTGGGACTGGGTAAAAGGGCAGAACTGGCACTTTGTACCCTCCAAGGAGGAGGGGAGAGTGAGTCCCAGAACTGTACCGCCCATCCAGAGCCAGTCAAAGCAATCTGTCCCTGGAAATGTCCAGCATGCATTCCAATCCACTCTATATTCAGTTTGTATTTTCTCATATTTCTAATTGTATATTCCTTTGAGGGGAATTGAGAGGTAGCATAGACTCCAAAGCTGGAATTGAAGTTATTACAGATCATAACCTGGAGGGATCTCCACTGGATCATTGCTATTTAAAGTGTATCTATAACACAAACCCCTTTTAGGTTTTGGATGGAGTGAAAAGGGGTGAGACCTTCTGTCAATTGTTTATACCTAATTGTTTTCCCGCTAGGCAGATTCATCCTCTCTATCTGTCCTGGTGTCATAGAAATGATGGAAAATCCAAAACGTTACAGTTGTCACCAGAACAGGAAGTAAGATGAAATCTTCCAATGGAGACACCTGTTCCAGTGACAGTTGTCTAGGTGGGGATTTCCCTCACTTCCTGTTTTATTTCAGGACAGGAAGTAAAGGCGAATCTCCCTAAGGGGACACAGAGAGTAAAGAATTACTGGACATGTTTTCTCTATTTCATTCAAAAACAAGAAAATTTTTGGGTTTGTCATACACATTTCAATGTTGTATTTATGGAATTCTTTCTCTCTGAGATGTTGCTTCCACCTTATGCAGAATAAATCAACTTTCATATAAACACAATTATCTGCACAATATTAGACGATTGGATCTTCTTCTAGCTGACAAACACACCATGAGATTATTTCCATTGGCAGATTGTCAGAGCCGCTCTCTCCACAGGCGTGGAATCTCCAGAGGCAGGGGGTCCTCCAGAGGAGTTATCTGAGAAATGGGGTTCTCCAGAGATGGAGTCTCCAGAGATTGTTCTCAAGAGAGAAGGTTCTCTAGAGAAGGGGTGGGGGTTATCTGGAGATAGAATACTCCAGACGTCCAGAGATGGGTTCTATAAAGGCAAAGTCCTTCAGAGAGGTGGTTTTCCAGAAAGGGAATTTTCCAAAGAGTTCTTCAGAGAGACAGGGTCCTCTAGAGAAGGAGTTCACCAGAGAGCGGGTTATGTAGAGAGGGGGTCCTCCAGAGAATGGGTTCTCCAGAGGGGGTTATTTAGAGAGGGGGTCCTCCAGAGAACAGGTTCTCCGGAGAGAGGATCCTTTAGAGAAGGGCTCTCCAGAGAGGGAGTCTTTTAAAGAGGGGGTTCTCCCAAAAGGGGGTCCTTTAAAGAGGTAGTCCTCCAGAGAAGAGTCCCCTGGAGAGGGGGTCCTTTAGAGAAGGGGTTCTCCAGAGGGAAAGTTCTCCAGAGATGGGGTCCTCTAGAGAGAAAGGTTCTCCAGAGAGGGGGTCCTCTAGAGAGGGGTTCCTCCAGAGAAGGGGTATTCCAGATGAGAGGGTCCTTCAGAGAGGGGGTTCTCCAAAGAGGGGGTCCTTTAGAGAGGGGGTTCTCCAGAGATGGGGTCCTCTAGAGAGGCAGTTCTCCAGAGAGTGAGTCCTTTAAAGAGGAAATCCTCCAGAGAAGGGTTTTCCAGAGGGGGTTCTCCAGAGAAGGGGTTCTCCAGAGAGGAAGTTCTCCCGAGATGGGGTCCTCTAGAGAGGAGGTTCTCCAGAGAGGAATTTCCCCAGAGAGGGGGTCCATTAGAGAAGGAGATCTCCAGAGATTTGCTCCTCCAGAGAGGGGGGTCCTTTGGAGAGGGGGTTCTCCAGTGACAGGGATCTCCAGAGAGGAAGTTCTCCAGAGATGGGGTCCTCTAGAGAGGAGGTTCTTCAGCGAGGAAGTTCTCCAGAGAGGGTGTCCTTTAGAGAGGGAGTCCTCTAGAGAAGGTTCTCCAGATTGGGGGTTCTCCATAGAAGGGGTTCTCCAGATAGGAAGTTCTCCAGAGAGGACTTTCCCCAGAGAGGGGGTCCATTAGGGAAGGTGTTCTCCAGAGATGGGGTCCTTTAGAAAGGGGGATCTCCAGAGATGGGGTTCTCCAGAGAGGAGGTTCTCCAGAGAGAGGGTCCTTTAAAGAGGGAGTCCTCCAAAGAAGGGTTCTCCAGAAAGGTGGTCCTTTAGAAAGGGGGTTCTCCAGAGAGGAAGTTTTTCCAGAGAAGGGTTCTGCAGAGATGGGGTCCTCTAGAGAGGGGGTTCTCCAGAGAGGAATTTCCCCAGAGAGGGGGGTCCATTAGAGAAGGAGATCTCCAGAGATTTGGTCCTCCAGAGAGGGGGTCCTTTAGAGAGGGGGTTCTCCAGTGACGGGGATCTCCAGAGAGGAAGTTCTCCAGAGATGGGGTCCTTCAGAGAGGGAAACCTCTAGAGAAGGTTCTCCAGAGAGGGGGTTCTCCAGATAGGAAGTTCTCCAGAGAGGAATTTCCCCAGAGAGGGGGTCCATTAGGGAAGGTGTTCTCCAGTGATGGGGTCCTCTAGAAAGGAGGATCTCCAGAGATGGGGTTCTCCAGAGAGGAGGTTCTCCATAGAGAGAGTCCTTTAAAGAGGGAGTCCTCCAGAGAAGGGTTCTCTAGAAAGGTGGTCCTTTAGAAAGGGGGTTCTCCAGAGAAGGGGTATTCCAGATGAGAGGGTCCTTCGGAGAGGGGGTTCTCCAAAGAGGGGGTCCTTTAGAGAGGGGGTTCTCCAGAGATGGGGTCCTCTAGAGAGGCAGTTCTCCAGAGAGTGAGTCCTTTAAAAAGGAAATCCTCCAGAGAAGGGTTTTCCAGAGGGGGTTCTCCAGAGAAGGGGTTCTCCAGAGAGGAAGTTCTCCCGAGATGGGGTCCTCTAGAGAGGAGGTTCTCCAGAGAGGAATTTCCCTAGAGATGGGGTCCATTAGAGAAGGAAAACTCCAGAGATTTGGTCCTCCAGAGAGGGGGTCCTTTAGAGAGGGGGTTCTCCAGTGACGGGGATCTCCAGAGAGGAAGTTCTCCAGAGATGGGGTACTATAGAGAGGAGGTTCTCCAGCGAGGAAGTTCTCCAGAGATGGGGTACTATAGAGAGGAGGTTCTCCATCGAGGAAGTTCTCCAGAGAGGGTGTCCTTTAGAGAGGGAGTCCTTTAGAGAAAGTTCTCCAGAGAGGGGGTCCTTCAGAGAGGGGGTTCTCCAGAGAAGGGGTTCTCCAGATAGGAAATTCTCCAGAGAGGAATTTCCCCAGAGAGGGGGTCCATTAGGGAAGGTGTTCTCCAGAGATGGGGTCCTCTAGAAAGGGGGTTCTCCAGAGAGGAAGTTCTCCAGAGAGAGGGTCCTTTAAAGAGGGAGTCCTCCAGAGAAGGGTTCTCCAGAAAGGTGGTCCTTTAGAAAGGGGGTTCTCCAGAGAGGAAGTTTTTCCAGAGAAGGGGTTCTCCAGAGATGGGGTCCTCTAGAGAGGGGGTTCTCCAGAGAGAAAGTTTTCCAGATAAGGGTTCTCCAGAGATGGGGCCCTCTGGAGAGGGAGTCCTTTAGAGAGGGAGTCCTCCAGAGAAGGGTTCTCTTGAAAAGTGGCCCTTTAGAGAGGGGGTTCTCCAGAGAAGGGTTCTCCAGATGAGGGGGGAGGGTTCAAGAACAGGGTATTTTTTTGGAGAGGGGGTCCTCCAGAGATAGGGATCTTCAGTAATGAGGTTCTCTAGAGGGGGGGGGGTCCTCCAGCAACAGGGTATTTCAGAGAGGGGGTCCTCCAGAGATAGGGATCTTCAGTAATGGGGTTCTCTATAGGCGGTGTCCTCTAGATTTTGGGGGTCCCCACAGCTCGGGGTTCAGTTACTCCACCTATAGCACAGCGGCTCCCAACCTTTTTGTTTTCATATATTTGGACCTTGTGCTTTTGTGTTATTTAGATGATTTTTCCTGGATAAATATATATTTTTCTATTGGTTATACTAGATGGAGTTGTTACCATTTTTTAAGCTGACTGTGTAACTCTGGTCTAGAAACAATGAAAGTACAAATAAAATATCATGTACAGCACACAGTGTGTGATGAGAGTAGTAGTTGTAACTTCACTTCTGGTCGGTAGGTGTCGCTGTGAGAAGATAAATCCGCTAAGAACACCTGCAGGTGCCCCTGTGTACGGTATATAATAGCTACAATTCCACGTCTGGCCAACTAACTGCATTTTCCTCTAAGGCCGGTAGGTGTCGCTGTGCGCAGTGTACATTAGCTGTAATTCCACCTCTTCTCAGTAGGTGTCACTGTGCAGTGTATTAGCTGTACTACCGTATGCTCCACCAGACTGTAAGCTAAGTATACATTAGATGTAGTTCCTCTCTCGTGCGTAAGATGTCGCTGTGCAAAGTATGCATTTGCTGTAGTTGCACTCTTGGCCGGCAGGTGTCACTCTGCTTTTAGTTCCACATCAACCCGGTAGGTGCCGCTGTACAGAGTGTATATTAGCTATAGTTATTCCTCCAGTGTCGCTGTTGCATACAGTTGTTGGATGTAGACATCCCTCCCGGTCGGTAGGCGTCGCTGTGCAGTGTGTACAATAATATGTAGTTCCTCCTCTAACCGGTAGGTGTCGCTATACAGCGTGCACATTCATTAGCTGTAGTCCCTCCTCCGGCCAGCAAGTGTCGTTGTGTCCCGCTCTCGGCGCGCTTTCCGCCCGGTGTCTCTCTGGTGTCTCCCGCGCGGTGTGAGGCAGTGTATGAAGATGGCTGTGTCGGGCGCTCTGCGGGTGGATTTGGCTCGGGCGGTGGAGGGGAGTCAGGTGTTGGTGGTCGGGGCGGGAGGTATCGGCTGCGAACTGCTGAAGAACCTCGTGCTGACCGGATTCACCCAACTGCATGTGGTGAGCGGAGGAATCCCAGATTGCTATCACTCCCCCATAACACAATGGAACATCTCGTGCCCCTATATATCACTGCGGAGGGTGGACTGACCCAAGTGTTAGGAGGGGGACCCGAAAGTGTCATAACCTCAATATCAAAAAGGAACATCCCACCCCCCTTATCACTGTGGGGGTGGACTGACCCTACTACAGGGAAGGGGGTCCCTGAACTTTTTACCCCATAACACAATGTAACATCCCATTACTCGATATATCACTGTAAGGGGTGGACTGACCCAATTGTAAAGAGAGGGGACCCCAATAATACCATTACCTCCCAAGTTAGTATTGAAAATCTCATCCCTTAATATATCACTGAAGGGGGTGGACTGACCCAGGTGTAATGATGGGGGACCCAGTAGTATTATGCCCCAATATCTCTTTGGACCATCTGATCCCCCCCCCTTCATATATATTGCTATTGGGGTGGACTGTACTAAGTGTAAGGCGTGGGGAATCACAAGTTATCACACCCCCCCCCCCCCCAAAAAAAAAAAAAACGTATATATTACTATTAGGGGTGGGCTGTCCTAACTGTAAGGAGTGGGGAATCACAAGTCATCACCAACCCTCTCCCCCCATATATATATATATATATATATTGGGGGTGTACTGTCCTAAGTGTAAGGAGTGGGGAATCACACCCCCCCAATATATCACTACTGGGGGGTGGACTGTCCTAAGTGTAAGGAGTGGGGAATCACCCCCCCCCCCCCAATATATCACTACTGGGGGTGGACTGTCCTAAGTGTAAGGAGTGGGGAATCACCCCCCCCCCCCCCAATATATCTCTACTGAGGGTGGACTGTCCTAAGTGTAAGGAGTTGAATATTACAAATTATCACCCCCCCCCCATCTCTATAGATCCACCCATATATTCCTGTTGTGGGTGGACTGACCCAAGTGTAAAGAAGGGGGCACTTCTTTACACTTGGGTCTCCCCAATAACTAAATGGAACCTTCTTTGCCCCTATTTCCAATAAAGTTGGGACGCTGTGTGAAATCTACATAAAAACAGATTGCAATGATCTGCAAATTCATAAATCCAAATTTTATTCACAATAGAAAACCCATCCAATGTGTAAAGTAATTGTAATCTCCGCTTGGTCACGTGTACAGACTTATCTGTAGGTACAATGAATGTCTCCTGAACCCGCACCGTATGGGGGATATTTATATGCTTGCACACACACAGATCTCTCCAGATTCTCGGAATCCTTTGATATTATTATGTACTGTAGATGATGATATATTGAAAGTCTGCAATTTTACATATAGGAACATTATTCTGAAATTCTTTGACAATTTTTAGATGCAGCTTTTCACTGATCTGTGGACCTCTGCCCATGTTTACTTCTGAGGCACTCTGACTCGCTAAGATGCTCTTTTATTACCCAATCATATTACTGACCTGTTGCCATTTTACCTAATTACTTGTTCTTCCAGCTTTTCCTTGTTCCACTTGCCAGCTTTTTGTTTGCCCTGTTCTAACTTTTTTGAGATGTGTTGCTGCCATCAATTTTAAAATGACCTTTTTTTTTTTTTTTTTTCTTAACCATTTCAGTACTGGAGACTTCTTTGACTATTGCGCATTCATGCAACACTGTATCCAAACAAAGTTTTTTGTTTTTTTTTTTTTTTTAGATCTTTATTTTGGTGAAATTTAATCACCACTGGTTTTTTTTATTTTTTTTTTAAATACACAAAGACTGACATTTTTGGGGGAAAAAAATATTTTTTTCTTAGTCTTGGTTATACAATTTTGCAAATAAGTTATATTTTTCTTGCGCTGACGGCTCTGTTGGGCTGGGGCTAAACTGATAACCAGGCCAGTGATTATCGGTGTAAATGTCCCATCATGCTTACCGGCTCTCTCATTGTGGTGTGACAGCCTGTGAGGAAAGAAAATGCCGATAACCGACATGTTTGTTTACATGCGATCAGCTGTCATTGGACATAGCTGATCATATGGTAAAGGCCTGCTGTGATTGGCCTTTTACGGTGATCTGTTGTCAGCTGTGTCCGAAGGACACACCCAGGGGGTGTGAATCTGGAAGGGGCGTCCATGGGCAAGAGAGCTGCGCTAGAGCTGTCTTTCAGCTACAGCACGGGTCTGAAGTGGTTATAATTGTACATTTTCTAAGTTTAAACATTTGATATGTTTTCTGTTGTAACCTAAATCTGGGTTTGAGATCTGCAAATCATTCCGTTCTGAATGATCATACCGACTGACTGGTGTGTAGGGGGCACCCCCAATATTAGAAGTTGTATTATTATCATCAACATCATCCCCCATCATTGCTGTTTGCTGGTATCCCCGTCCTTCATTCACCCCCACCATCCTCCACAGGCTGTGAACTGACTGCTTTTAAGCTGTTCTTCAGATTCTCCCCCCCCCCCCGTGTAGTCCTGCCTCCAACCCCCCTACAAATGTCTGTGAAGCCCCGCCTCTAACCCTCCCTTCCCATATGTTTGTGAAGCCCCGCCTCCCCCAGGGTAGTTTCCTGTTTTCGCTCTTTAATCATAGTTACATAGTGGGGTTGAAAAAAGATAAGTCCATCCAGCTCAACCAATAAAAAACAGAGAACCCAACCATTCTATCCCATATACACAATCCTATACCCACAGTTGATCCAGAGGAAGGCAAAAAACCCCAGCAAAGCATGATCCAATTTACTACAGCAGGGGAAAAAAAGTTCCCCGAGAAGCAATTGGATATTCCCTGGATCAACTTTACCTATAAATCTTAGTACCCATTTATATTATGTACACCCAGGAAAGAATCCAGGCCTTTTTTAAAGCAATCTAGTGAGCTGGCCAGAACAACCTCTGGAGGGAGTCTATTCCACATTTTCACAGCTCTTACGGTGAAAAAACCTTTCCGTATTTGGAGACAAAAATCTGTTTTCCTCTAGATGTAAAGAGTGCCCCCCCTGGTCCTCTTTGAATCACTCAACACCAAGTTCACTATGTGGACCCTTTATGTATTTATACATGTTGATCTTATCCCCCCTTATTATCCTCTTAAGGCCCCGTTCACATAGGGGCGACGCTACTTCACACCGCGACCTCCGAGGTCGCGGTGCGAGCAGCGCGCCGCGACCTCGGAGCGGCCGCCACGGACTTCATAACATTGAAGTCTATGGCGGTCGCCTCCTGGTCGCCCCAAAGAAGCTCCGGACCCTTTTTCTAAGTCGGAGCGACTTGTGTCGCTCCTATTAGAACGGGTCCGCAGCTTCCCTATGGGAGGCGACCTGTGAGGCGACCAGGACGCCTTAGTGTGAATGGGGACTAAGAAAGAATAAATTCAGTTCCTCTAATCTTTTCTCATAGCTGAGCTCCTCCATGCCTCTTATCAGTTTGGTTGCTCTTCTCTGCACCTTCACCCTTCATATTCTCTTCCGCAGATCGATCTGGACACCATTGATGTCAGCAACCTGAACAGACAATTCCTCTTCCAAAAGAAGCATGTCGGCCGCTCTAAGGCTCAGGTGAGACCCCTTCCCCCCTCTCCACAATGCATCGCATCTCGTCTGGTACACTTTCAGCATCTGGTAGAGAGGGAATTATTATGGAATGGAGAAATATCTAAAGCAATACTCCGGGTGGATAGAAGGCAAAAATAAACAAAGCTCTGTAATCATTAAATGTGAATGCAAGCAGTGCAGTGAATGTGACCTGGTATCAGTCCCTGTATAGCAGAGGCTCGGGGGAGGGAGAAGCAGCACAGTAAGCCAGTCAGGTGTACATTTTCAAGAAGTATGCTGATAGGAGGAGAGAGCAGAGTAACAGGTGAGCTGATCACTGTGCTGCTCCTCCTTTCACTGTCTGGTCACAGGTTGGGGGAGGGGCCAGATGTGTAAGTGTCACCTGACTGAATCGGAAGAAAGCTGGGTCTTCTCCCCTGCCAGTTGGCCTAGATTTCAGCTGTAAGATCTGAGTCAGAACTGACTATGGGGAGAGGATGAGATGTCAGTGGGGGATGGGAATGTTTGTTCTGCCCCTCTGTCCTATAAAGAGGCCCTGTCTAAGTGATCAGCACCCCGTCCTCTTTCCTTGGTGTGCAGTACTCACATGTGACCTCCGGGTGGCGTTGTGGTTCACCAGGGTACCTGTGATTTCAGTGGAGATTTTCTTTTCTATCTCAGCAGCTTTTGTGGGGGGTCTGCACTGTAACAGTATGGGGGGAGGGGTGTATGTACATGTGCCATGGGGTTATTGATTCCCCTGCCATTTTACAGTATTTGGGCAATGGCGATTGGCCACTCAGAGCAATGCACCCTGGTAGGAAAGGGAGGTGGCTACATGCTGCCTAGAACTATGGGGGGGGGGGGGGTCCAAGAGATCTGACAAACTGGGAAGGTGGGGGAAGGGAAAAGCTCATCACTTTAATAAAATTAACATTTTGCCAGATTTAATTTCTAAGACAAGGAGAGTGATGCATTAAGGTTACAACACACAGCTCAGTGATTGGCTGGACTCGCACCCCTCTCTTCCTGTGTCCCGTCTTCATCTCCCATTCTGGTGGTAATTTTTCCTGTCTGTCTGCAGGTGGCGAAGGAGAGCGTCCTCCAGTTCTGTCCGAGCGCCAACATCACTGCGTACCACGACAGCATCATGAAGTGAGCGCCGCTGGGTCCTGGGGGGAGGGGATGCATCTGTGATGTCAACAAAGGGGAGTGGCAGTCAGTGCACTGGCTGATTTTGGGGGGTTTATGAATCAGGATTGTATAGTTGGGTGTGTGGATTGTATATTGGCGAGGGAACTGGGGGGGGGGGGGGGGGTTGATTTGTATATTGGACTGTATAGATTATATATTCGGTGTATAGTCTATTGGGGGTGATGGGGGTAAGGGTTGTGCAATAGGGGATGGATTGTGTAGTGGGGTGTGTGCATCAAGTGGGCTCTATAGATTGTATCTTTAGGGGTAAGGAGTTTAAATCATATATTAGGGTTAGTGGGGGAGGATTGTATAATTGTGGAGGGGGGGGGTTGTAAATGGGCTTTATAGATTGTATATTGGGGGTGGTCAGGGAGTGTGATTCATATTTTGTGGGGGGGGGGGGGGGGTTGTGTATTGGAGTAGGAAGTGTGGTTTGTATAATGGGGCTGTATATATGGTATATTGGTGACCTGAGGATCGGATACCGGGGGGAATGACCTATAGATCGCCAGACAGTGCCTGTCCCCTCCCCACTGATATTGGGGGCTGGGAGGCAGGAAATGGTGTTCATGGCCTCTGATTTCCTCTCTGTGCTCTGCCCTCAGTTACCACTCTAGGCAATGATGGAGGCTCTGCCCTTAATGACCCTCAGAATCATAGTCACCACTGGTACATATTCAGCCATTCCTATTGATAATTAAAGCTCTTCTCCCCTTTATATGTGTGACATCGCCTTCTGGACTGACTTGCTCCTGAACTCCAATAATATACATGCTGATTTTTGCCTTTTTAGCACAGAGTACGACGTGGAATTCTTCCGGAAATTCACTCTGGTGATGAACGCCTTGGACAACAGAGGTACCGAACTTCACTGAGGGTGACACCTTTGCAAAACTAGGGGGGGGGGGGGTGATGCTTTTCAGGGCATCAATTGGGTCACTTTGATGGGAGGTCAGGTGATCACCAGCAGGGGCTCATCCTATGCCCCATAGACTAAAATAAAAGACTGGTTGCATTCTAAAAAAAAATATTCAAATGCTGGTAACTTTATTCACCTCGACAACATGAACAGTTCCCGCATGGGTTGTCATTCTGATGTTTCACCGACATAGCTGGGCTGAATAGAGTTGAACGTGTCAGAGAGGGAGTGGTGGTCCCATCCGGGGACTTCATGTTCATATTGTCCGGATGAATTAAATTACCAGCATTTTAATTTTCTTTGGATTGGGGTGACATCTTACACAGAGCATGAATGGATTATGGATGTTGGAGTGTAGTGTATACACACAGGGGCATTTTGTTGTGGGGTTTAGAGTGAGCAACCTGGTGCAGTGCAAATTTTTTTAATTTTTACCTGGTTTTTAATGCGATTTTGTAGTGCAGCTACAGCGTGAGTTGATGTGAGATGGATATGTTTTTAATGCAAGTTTTTACAACTGCGACTGATCCCTTCTGTCAGCAGCAGGGTGCCGGCTTCCTAACAACAATGAGCCATCCCTGCTGTCAGTGAGAGATTCTCCGCTGACAGACTGTAAACCAATGAGCCGGCATAAAGTAAAAAAACAGCGTGGTGTCCCCCCAAAATCTATACCAGACATCTGACCGTGCAGACCAGTAATAAAGAGGGGGCATTTCCCCTATGTAAATGAATATGGGGAATTTGGTACCCGTACTCCTTCACCCAAAAAAATGTAAAATAAATATAAACACAGCTTTTGACAAGTCCTTTATTTAAAAAAAAAAAAAAGTGCCATGGAGTTTCTTAGTGTCAAAGGACATAGGAGCTCTTAGGCTCGGTTTCCACTAGTGCGACTTGCGGTGCGACTTGACACATGTCAAGTCGCACAGCAAGTCAAAATCCATTGTTTTCAATGGGGCCCGTTTCCACTGCCGCGGCTTCAGTTGCCGCGACCTCAAAAGTAAATCGTGTACTACTTTTGAGGGCGACTTCCCTCTATATATGAGGGGACAAGTCTAACTGAAGCCGCGGTTTACTTTTGCTACGAAGTCGTGCTAGAAGTAGCACGACTTCGTAGCCGCACTAGTGGAAACCGAGGCTTAAAGTAATCAAAAAGAGGATTGGAACTTACATCAGGGCTAAGAGAGAGAAGAACCCAGCAATATCTTGCTCCTATGAGAGAGGCTGCAGTCAAGAAAAATTAATCTGTAAAGCAAAATCAGTACCACTTACCGCACAATCACGTGTGTATGTATATGTATAATATATATATGTGTATATATGTATGTATATGTGTTCAAGTAGTTATACCAGGGCCATGGCTGCAGCTGTAAGATGACCTTACACTGGGCCCCCCTCCCCATACTCCTGGTCCAACTGTACCAGTGTCACCCCCGCTGTCAGGCACCAAGACACTACTTCACCAGTCCTGGGAGTTTATTTCCTCCTGGCTTTCTCTCCTTTTCCTCGTAGCGCTGACAGCGCTTGTAATAACAGACGAGCAGCCGGAGGGGATGTCACCACTCCGCACGGGTCTCCCGTCCCACCAAGAGGCCCAATGTGACCAGCCAACTCATCCGCTGACAGGCCGAAGACTCCAACAAGGCTGGCATGACATCACTTTGGGTTACTGAAACCTTAAAGGCGTCAGATTTGAAAAAAATGCCAGTATTCAAAACAGCCCAACTTGGTGTTTTGAATGCTTTAAGTGCAGAGGAGAGGTTTGGGGTCCTATAGACCCCAGATCCCTCCATAAAGGGTACCTCTGTCACTGCCTATTACTGTCACAAGGGATGTTTACATTCTTTGTGACAGCAATAGAAGTGATGGAAAAAGACAGTGTAAAAATAAAAACGTTAAATGTACAGAATTATTGGCACCTAATATCGGTTATCAACCTGAAGGGCGACCGGAAAATCAATATCGGTCGATCCCTAGTGAACTTGCACTTTAGCAACTGATGACTCTCATCCCTTCTGCTGACGGGTGCCAGCTCCTAACAACCAGCACAAATCGCACTGCAAAACGGGTCAAAAAAGAACGCAGATGTTATTTTGATGCGTGTCCATTGAATTCTGTGGACCTCAAAGTTGCACTGCATTGCACCAACTTGGCACAGGACCCTTTTCAAAGTCGGATCACAGTCACAATACATGTATGTGAATGGGCTCCATAGAAACTGATGTTATTTCAGTTGTCATGCGATTCAATTTAAATGTGAAGCAGGGCTGAGTCTGATGGAAGAAAGTCGTTTATCATAACATCACCAGATGCATGAAAAAGTGTAAATGAAACTGATTTATGAAGAAAAAACTGGTGACCAGATCGGTCTGTCCTTCCCGCCCACAGCTGCCCGGAACCATGTGAACCGGATGTGCCTGGCAGCGGACATTCCCCTGATCGAGAGCGGCACTGCTGGGTACCTCGGACAGGTCACCGTCATCAAGAAGGTTGGTACCTCTGTCCTGGGTGAGACCGCCGCTTTTTCTATTGTCCACCATAATGGCTCATGCTGGGCTTTTTCCCCATGTACAGGGGGTCACAGAGTGCTATGAGTGCCGACCCAAACCCACTCAGAAGACCTTCCCCGGATGCACCATCCGCAACACTCCCTCCGAGCCCATCCACTGCATCGTCTGGGCCAAATACCTCTTCAAGTAAAATCCAACATTCTGCCTGTTTGGATATTATCACCAAAACAGCCATTTTCTGTGCCGCTGATTTTGTGTTTCTGTGTCTGCAGTCAGCTGTTCGGGGAGGAGGATGCCGACCAGGAGGTGTCACCGGACACTGCAGACCCAGAGGCCGCCTGTGAGTACTAAACTGGTTTTATCTTGTAAAGTGTGTCCCTGATTTACCCCAGAAATGTCCCTGACATGTCCACTCATTCCCCAATATTTCATCCAGCTTCCTCAATATACCTTCCATACCCCCTAATAGAATCCACAAACCCTACCAACTAATATTTGAGCCTCAATCCCCAATATAGAATGCAACAACACCCCTATATACAGTCTATACACTCAGCATCCCTGACCTGTCCACCTTTCTTACAGGGGATCCCACAGAGGCTGCAGAGCGTGCTAAAGCCTCTAATGAAGACGGAGACATCAAGAGGGTGTCAACCAAGGTGTGGGCCCGGGACATCAGTTATGACTCTGTGAAGCTCTTCAATAAGGTAAATTCAGCAAAGTTTTTTACCATTTGTGGTTCTTTGATTAGTGATACATTTTAAAGCTGAATTCCAGCTGTGGGTGCCATCTTTAAGGCTGGTGTCAATCGGTGTCCTGGTGCTTCTGAGCATTATATGCAAGAATACCTCCCCAGCATCCCTGTAGATATGCATCCCTGCTGCAGATTTTAGCTGTGCAATCTGCTGATCACTTGCTTGATTACATTCTGTTCAGATCTGATCAGCAAATTGCATGGCTAAAGTCTACAACCAGTGGTCAGCAGGGTGGAACATGTATGTCCAAAGGGATGCCGAGGATGTTCCCCAGCATCCCAAACTGTGTAAGAGGGGAAAAAAGCGTCCTGATCACAGCAAGTAACTTTAAACCAGTACCAGTGTCATCCACCCCCCTTTCACTCTCCCTACAGTAGGTCAGTTCCATTCTGTAAGGACCTGTACATTAACCCCTCACCCCCCTATCCTGCAAGTCTGTACATTACCTGTTCATCTCTATCCTCCCATTGTGTGTAAACCTGTGTTTCACCCCTTCACCTCCTCACCACTGTGTGCGCTTTATATGGTGCACTGTTACCAACTTTGTTTGAACTCCCTCAATACCAGCATGTTCCTTCATTTCCAAAAAGTGTGGCAAAATTATTACCTAAGGCGTTTAATTCCTAAAGAGATTTTGAGAGTTTTCATACTGTCCTGACATTTGTTTGCTCACTTTTATTTCACAAAAAGAACCCCCCCCCCCCCCCCCAATTCTTTGGTCTTTTTATTTTATATATATATATATATATATGTAGCAGGTTTTCCAGGCCTGTTGCCTGATGTGAGTCTGCCATTGTTACCGGTTACCTCTCCAGCCCATGTGAGCTGCGACCCTCGTTGTGAGCACTGAGACATTGACCACTCTGGCCTCTTGGTTTTGTGGTTTTATTGTAGAAAAGGGGATGGGAGAAGGGAATGAGTGGGATACTCCTTTTGGCTTTATCCAGAAAATGTCTGTTAGCGCTGCCTTGATGCCAGCCGACGCCAGCCAGCGATCACTGACGCTTAGAACACACTGTAACTTGAAAGAAGTGCTGAATCCTCAACTATAGGTCCAGAAGACTCAGGACTGTGGCGCTTAGAACTGCTGACACTGCTGCACTGAAAAGTCACTGACTACTCTCTCCAGCCTGGCTTGAGGTAGCTTGCTGTGAATTACTGTATGACTGCAACTCTCAACTGGTACTCTGCACAATTCGGGGCCCAAACCGCAGATGCCCTCTTTACTCTTTTAGCTCTTCAGGGTCCACTGACTAGGTACCCCCTCTGTTACTTCAGGGTCCTCAAACTAGGTACACCCTTTACAGCTAGCTGACACTGGATCCCAGAACCTCCTCCGGAGCGGTCTCCTCTAACACTTCAGGCAGACCCACAGGTGCAATCCTCAGTACTCACCACCTCTGTAGGCTTTCCTGGGACTGGACCCCTCTCGCTCTCCGCAGGTTCTCGGCACACCGGATCCCCTCAGCTCAACTTAGCACTCTCTGGATTCTCAGGCGACACCCCGAGACATCCACCTTCCTCAGACAGGAGGAGAGACAGCTGTTCTCTCACTCCTTGGACTCTGTTTCTGCCAAAGACAATGAGTCATGCGACCCCTTCAGACTTATACTCTCCCCCAGAATCCTCTGTGGCAGAATCTGCCTTCTCGGGTTGATACAAGTCCAAATGTATCTCTGATTGGGTTTCCTCCACTGCCCTATCAGAAGCCTCCTTTAGATCAGTGGGGAGACTCCCCTCCTCAGAAGACACACTTGGGAGTCATGACAACCTACCTGACAAAAAGAAACATGGCCCTGGTGTTAGCCAGACAAGGCCCACTATGCTTTTACCTAGCACCTACCTGTAGGGTGCTATATATTAGTTATATAGTATATATGTGTGTGTGTATATGTGTATATGTGTGTGTGTGTGTATATATATATATATATATTATATATTTTTATACATTTCTCACACTATATTACCAAAAGTATTGGGCCTGCCTTTTTTTACACGCACATGAACTTTAATGGCATCACAGTCTTAGTCTGTAGAGTTCAATATTGGGTTGGCCCTCCCTTTGCAGCTATACCAGCTTCAACTCATCTGGGAAGGCCGTCCACAAGGTTTAGGAGTGCGTCTATGGGAATGTTTAACCGTTCTTCCAGAAGCGCATTTGTGAGGTCAGGCACTGACATGGATGAGAAGGCCTGGCTCGCAGTCTCTGCTCTTAATTCATCCCAACGGTGTTCTTGAGGTCAGGACTATAGGCCAGTAAAGTTCCTTCACCCCATACTCACTCATCGTTGTCAAACTGTCTAATTCATCCTATTGGGTTGAGGTCAGGATTCTGTTTAGGCCAGTCAAGTTCCTCCACCCCTAAACTCACTTATCCATGTCTTTATGGACCTTGCCTTGTACACTGGTCCAAATCATTTGGTGGAGGGGTGATTGTGGTGTGGGGTTGTTTTTCAGGGGTCGGGCTTGGCCCCTTAGTTCCAGTAACGGGAACTCTTAAGACAACGTCAGCATACCAAGACATTTTGGATAATTTCATGCTCCTAACTTTGTGGGAACAGTTTGGCGATGCCTCCTTCCTGTTCCAACATGACTGCGCACCAGTGCACAAAGACAGGTCCATTAAGACATGGATAAGTGAGTTTGCAGGGCAGCCTTTGCTTTGCCCTGGATGGAAAATTTCAGTATCCTCCTTTTTTTTTTTTTTTTGCGGAACTAAGGTATAAAAACAAAAAACTGTCATCCATCGAGGGACACAATAATTCATATAGGTTATACTGCTGCTTAACAGGATTAGTGGACATCAGCAAACAGGAAAATCTTAGGCCAGTCTCCATATAATCCCCCCTCTACCCAGCATGCCTCAGGTTTTTGGTTATTACATTTCTGTTGCACTCAGTCCCTATCCTTCGGGTTTCTGGTGGTGAATGTGTCTGTCTCTTCACACTCAGCTATTCAAAGACGATATCCGTTACCTACTGACTATGGACAAGCTGTGGCGGAAGAGGACAGCCCCCGTGCCATTGGATTGGGCAAGCCTGCAGGACGGTGGTAATCACCTGGTGTGAGTGGAAAAAAGATGGAAGTGGATTGTTGTGAGTGATTGCCACATGTACACACTTCTGATTGGTCTGAGAGATCTCTCTGTGTATGTATGTTACGTGCTAGTTATACATCTGTTTGATCAGTGTACAAGCTTCTGATTGTTCTGAGATCAATATATGCTTGCGTTCATTACATAGTGATAAAGCTTTTGATTGGTCTGAAAGGTTGCTGTATGCCTAGATATATTAGGTGGAGGTGAACACTTTTCTGATTGGTCTAGGTCGCTGTGTCTTTCAGATAAAGACTCCGAACAGAAGAACGATTCCTCTGCCATTGGGTTGAAGGATCAGCAGGTCCTGGATGTTGCCGGGTACGCAGAACTCTTCTCCCATAGCGTGAAGACCTTATGGGGGCAGCTGAAGGAGAAGGGAGAGAACTCCTCGCTTGTCTGGGACAAGGTGAGTCGGTGAGGGAAACTGGTGCTGGCCTCTAAAAGGATTCTGGTATTTGTTGTGAAGGGATCTATCTATTGGATGGCCACCGCGTTGAGACACAACATCTCTTGGGGAAGATGTGGCTATAAATGTGGGTTTATTTAGCAGCACCCCTTTACTCTTTAAATCTGACCTCCAGCTTTCTGTTCAGCCTTGCAAAGTTGAACATGCGCCTCTTCTGTACTGAAATTTCATACTCTGGTTTTACTGCACATTGTGAGCTTCTCAAAATGTCCATTAGAAGCTGCAGCAAGTAAGATAGAGCCCACTTTATTTCCTAGCTGGAGGACATCCTGCATCCTTTTTGCTTTTTTTTCTCTCCAGCCTGACTGTATCTGACCCACCCCTTTCATTCTTTGGATTTCAGTTCTTCCGATCATGAAAGCTCGGCATCACCTGTTGATGTTACCGAGGGTGGTCTTTATTCAAATACAGCCTGCCTAAGAACGCCTACTCTGAGACTGATGCCCACCTATCAAGACATTGTGAAATCTGCATAACTTCTCCCGATAGCCTGGCCACAGCTTGCAACAGGACTAAATGCTATTGAGAGGAGTTTTCTTTTATCAGTCCCCATCCCTTGCTGGTGCCCGTCTTTGGCCGTCTTCATCGGCTGCTGTGGGATGACATCCCTCTGGCGCATGCGGAGCAGTCAGTCATCCAGGCACACTGGAAATATGCTGCTGATGTAAGCTGAGCTGATCATGTGCAGCTCCGTTTACATGCCACCGAACACTGGGTGTATGCAGGTAGGTGTATGTTATTGCAGAATAGACATGCAAGTCTCTTCAGCAATAAATAGCCTGCCTGCTCACAGTTTTCAATAGCAGAACTTTAAAGCGTTTGTAAAGATTCCAAATTAGTTTTTTTAACATAAACATGTCATTCTTACCTGCTCTGAGCAATGGTTTTGCACATAGCAGCCCCGATTCTCCTCAGGTCCCCTGCCAGCGCTCCTGGAATCTCCCCCTGCTTATTGCCCCCATATCCAGCTTCTTAATCTGGGGGACACTCAGCTTTTAGAACCACATTAAGTCTGCTTTGAAAATGCTGCTAGCATGCTGAATTAGGGTGTACCAAAGGAGACAAAACATTAGAAGGTTAAACTTTAGCTAGAATTGATTGCATCGATCCCTTGTTTTTGCGGTGCTCACTGTCTGTGGTCTTTTACAGGACGATCCACCAGCGATGGACTTTGTTACATCAGCTTCAAATCTTCGGATGCACATCTTCAGCATGAACATGAAAAGCCGATTCGATATAAAGTGTAAGCATCTTCTCTCCCCACCCCCTCTCCTTGCAGGATGAAGATTTGGCTTAGTAAATAATAGAGTATTTGTCTCTCCCACAGCCATGGCGGGGAACATCATCCCAGCAATCGCTACCACCAATGCCATCATATCCGGGCTGATTGTACTGGAGGGTCTGAAGGTCTTATCGGGAAGTCTGGAGCAATGCAGAACGGTAAATCAACCCTCCTCTCTCAATATAATATTTGTGGCTACGTGCTTTCTAATAGCAAAATGGTCTTAAAAAATAAAGTTGTTGAGCAGGTCTGGATCGGGGAAATAAAACTTTCCCATGATGCAGTTGCAACTTTTCTGCTCCGCATGAGTTTTGCTCTCAAATATGTATGCGGTAGTACCCTATGAAGAGCGCAGAGTTCTTGGGGTACTGTGCTTTTGTATTGGCTCATCTCCCATTACAAGCAGCGATAACTTGTCATTTGTCATATCAGCAGTTAATTATTAAACAACGTTCTGATTTCCACTTGGAGTCCCCCTTTAAATTTCAAGTTCATTTTCTGGTCTCTCTGTAGGTGTATCTGAGTAAACAGCCCAATCCGCGCAAGAAGCTGCTGGTCCCCTGTGTGCTGGATCGCCCCAACCCCGACTGTTATGTGTGCGCCAGCCGGCCGGAGGTGACAGTGAAGCTGAATGTTCACAAGTTGACGGTGCAATCACTACAGGACAAGGTGTGTATGCTGAGGTGATAGGCCTCTGTGTGCGTATGATTGGGGGGATGTGATGGGCTTGTGTGTGTGTGTGTGTGCGCGCGTGCGCGTGCGCGCGCGCGCGATGGGCCTGTGTGTTTGCGTATGATAGAGGGTGATGGGCCTATGTGTGTGCGTATGTGGGGGAGTGATGGGCCTGTGTGTGTATGTTGGATGTGTTGGGCCTCTATGGGTTTGCATACTGCCTTCAGAGCACCAGTGCCCCCCTCTACACCACGTTACCCCCCCCCCCCCCCCCCAATCACCAATTTGGGGTACTAGAGACAGCATTGAGGCTGAGCTGTGGCTGCATCTCTGGTGTCCGGAACAGAGAAAGGAGAGTGTGTTCAATAGTGGGTTTGTCAGAGGACAGCTATGTATAGCTGAGAAGGGGACACCCCAAGGACCCAAATGAAAGGCTGTGCAAAGGTAGTTCTGTCAGGGGACCGAGTGTATAGTGAAGGGGGGGGGGCACACCAGGGGGCCCCCAAGTGAAAGGCTGCACAATGATGGCTCTATCAGAACAGCTGTGTAGTGGCGCAGGGTTCCCCCGGTGCAAGAGGTTGCAGTTTTGTGTTCTCCATGACATGTTCACTAGTCACTCTATGTAGGAGATCTTGGGTGTTCCTCATATGGCCATATTCTGTCCCTTTCCTAACAGAGGTCACAGCAGAGTCTGCAAGTGGTGCGCCCTTGTTCTACCATTATGGCTTCCTATGCGCAGCCCCGTCTTTCTTCCATGTTCATCCCAGTAAAAATTAGTCTGGGTTTCATTTTTCAGATAATCAAGGAGAAGTTTGGGATGGTTGCTCCCGATGTCCAGATAGAAGATGGCAAAGGCACAATCCTTATCTCTTCTGAGGCTGGGGAGACGGAGGGTGAGTGACAACGCTACTGAGCAACATGATAATGTTACATGTCTGTGGTGGAAGCAGGGCTTGTAAATTAAAGTACAATTAGAAGCAAAACGTTTTTTTTTTTTTTCCTTTATGATTATTTAAAGGAGTTGTAAAGTCTCCTCAAGGATTTTCAACTTAAAGCATTCTATGAATTAAGGTGAAAACCTTGGTTACAGCTGCCCCCTAGACCCATGTTATTACCTGAACGTTCCAGCGACGAGCACGAGCCCAGCAGCTCCAGCCGCTGTCTCTGGTCCTCATTGGATAGATTGATATAAGCAGTAGCCATTGGCTCCCGCTGCTGTCAATCCAGTAACACGAGAGCGGGGCCGAGTCCTGCTGTCTGCGTCAATAGACGCAGCAGTGGGACTTGTGAGCGTGCCCGCACAGGTGCCCACCTGGAAAGCGGCTCTGTGGGGGCTCCCGATGAAGGGGAGGAGCAGCCACAAACGACTCCAGGGGCACCCCAGAAGAGGATCATTGGGGCTGCTCTGTGCAAAAACCCTAGCACAGAGCAGGTAAGTAGAACATGTTTGTTATTAAAAAAAAAAAACAAACCCTAACCTTTACGATCACTTAAAGCGGAGGTCTGGGCACAAAAACTAACTTTTTTTTTTTTTTCTTTTTTCTTTTTTTTTTTTTTTTTTTGTGCCCATCCGCTTGGTCTCCTTCACCTGAAAAGGAATTGGATAGTTAGGCATTTTTTTTTTCACTCACCTTGTAATTGGAGATTGAAAATACTATCTGTACTGGGTGGGAGGGCTTACTGAGGGGTCTGCACTGGAAGGGGGGCTTACTAAGTGGTCTGTACAGTACAGACCACTTAGTAAGCCCCCCTCCCAGTACAGACCCCCCCAGTAAGCCCTCCCACCCAGTACAGACCCCCCAGTAAGCCCTCCCACCCAGTACAGACCCCTTAGTAAGCCCCCCTCCCAGTGCAGACCCCTCAGTAAGCCCTCCCACCTAGTACAGTCTTTACTAGGTGGGAGGGCTTACTGAGGGGTCTGCACTGGGAGGGGGGCTTACTAAGGGGTCTACTAGGTTGGAGGGCTTACTGAGGGGTCTGTACTAGTGTACTGGGAGGGGGGCTTACTAAGTGGTCTGTACAGTACAGACCACTTAGTAAGCCCCCCTTCCAGTGCAGACCCCTCAGTAAGCCCTCCCACCCAGTACAGACCACTTAGTAAGCCCCCCCCCCTCCCAGTGCAGACCCCTCAGTAAGCCCCCCCTCCCAGTGCAGACCCCTCAGTAAGGGGTGTCTGTACTGGGAGGGGGGGCTTACTAAGTGGTCTGTACAGTACAGACCACTTAGTAAGCCCCCTTCCAGTACAGACCCCTCAGTAAGCCCTCCCACCTAGTACAGACCCCTTAGTAAGCCCCCCCCCCTCCCAGTGCAGACCCCTCAGTAAGCCCTCCCACCCAGTACATACTGTACTGGGTGGGAGGGCTTACTGAGGGGTCTGCACTGGGAGGGGGGCTTACTAAGTGGTCTGTACTGGGTGGGAGGGCTTACTGAGGGGTCTGTACTGGGGGGGGGGCTTAGTAAGTGGTATGTACTAGGTGGGAGGGCTTACTGAGGGGTCTGTACTGGGAGGGGGGGCTTAGGAAGTGGTCTGTACTAGATGGGAGGGCTTACTGAGGGGTCTGTACTGGGAGGGGGGCTTAGTAAGTGGTCTGTACTGGGTGGGAGGGCTTACTGTGGGGGTCTGTACTGGGAGGGGGGCTTACTGAGGGGTCTGTAGTGGGAGGGGGGCTTACTAAGGGGTCTGTATTAATTATAGGATTAATTAGCTAATCAAAAAAACACTAAATTAAGCAAAAAAACTAAAAATTTAAATCGTTAGATTAGTCGACTAATCGTAAAAATAATCGATAGATTAGTCGACAGACAAATTAATCGTTAGTTGCAGCCCTAATCCCTAGTATAGTACTGCTACGTGGAAGTGCTAACCACTTAGCCACTGTGCTGCCCATAGATTTTAGTGTTTGTCTGCACATAAACCTTCAGGTGATTTGTACTCCCCATCTTAGCTGCTTTTTTCTACAGTTCCCTCACATCCCCTTCCACATTGGCTGAGTGCTGTGTTCACTTTGGGGAAAAGTTAGTCCATAGCCACCAGCAGGAAGTACAGTGGAGATCAATTCATAAAATACAAGGCAATTAATACTGGAAATGCATAGCAAGTTGTTGGTGCCATATAAATCCTGCATAATAATACAGCACTGACCGCAGCCACAGCAAATATTAAATCAATTTCCCCAAATGAACTGCTTAAAGTAAAAACAAAAACTGGTTACTGTCCACACCTGTAACTGGTCTCTGCAGCAAAGAGCATTGGAAGGGCGATGCATATAACAAGACAAAAAGATTTCCAAGCAAATGTTTGCAACTAAACCCCTGTTTTTAACGATTACTGTTGGACAGGTCAATTCGGTTGGTCGCAGATTGGTCGGTAAGGAGGGCTTGGAAATATTTTTGTCTTGTTAAAGTAAAAACAGGCTTAAATATTACAGTATTTTCCTATTGAACATAGTTGCATTCTTATGCTGCACTTCATCTGTACGTGTTGGAGACTCTTTGAGATTTCCATGTTTTTTTTTTTTTTGTCAGTTGTTGCTTGATTTGTAGATTGTCATTTCTTGGGTGCTCATTGATGCTGTGCAAACCTTATTGCATTGCCACTGATTTTGCATGTCTTGTCTATTCATGTGACCTTGTTGTTCACTATTTTTGCACATGTTCGTAAATCTTCCTGTTAAAGGAATTACATAATTTTATTTATATATATATATATATATATATATATATATATATATATATATATATATATATATATATATATATATATATATATATATATATATATATATATATATATATATATATATAATATATATATATATATAATCAGTGTTCAGTATTTTTTTAATTTTATATTTAAATCTTGTTTGTATTTTTTAAAGCAAACAATGACAGAAAGTTGTCAGATTTTGGCATTCGGAACAACACGCGGCTTCAGGCAGACGACTTTCTGCAGGATTACACTCTTCTAATCAACGTACTGCACAGGTCAGTGGTAGATGTGTATTGTCATTGTCTTTGCTTAGCTTAGCTATCCTGGGAATATTAGTTATATCACCAAAAAGCTATCCGAGTCTGAGTCTTTTATATGGCAATGTGTCATCTCCAGGTTTTCACTAAAGGCTGCATTCACATGTCAGCTTATAATCGCGGGCAGAACCGCCGCGGTTCCGCCCGCGATTCGGAGATTTATTGCAAATCGCGGGACGCCTAGCGTTGCCCGTTGATTTGCAATAGCCCCCCCAAACGCCGAGCGATGTTGCCGCGATTTATGCCCGCCGAATCGCGGCAACATCACGCAAACAAAATCGCGGGACGCAATACGCTCCAAAAAAGTACAAGAGCTTCTTTGGAGCGTATTGCGTCCCGCGATTTTGTTTGCGCGATGTTGCCGCGATTCGGCGGGCGTAAATCGCGGCAACATCGCTCGGCGTTTGGGGGGCTATTGCAAATCAACGGGCAACGCTAGGCGTCCCGCGATTTGCAATAAATCTCCGAATCGCGGGCGGAACCGCGGCGGTTCTGCCCGCGATTATAAGCTGACATGTGAATGCAGCCAAAGTGGTTGTAAACGTTTAAAAAAAAAACAAACAAACATGCCTGTATGTACTTGCTTTGTGCAATTGTTTTGCATAGAGCAGCCCTGATCCTCTTCTTCTGGGGTCCCCCCGCTGGTGCTACAGGCCCCTCCTCTTCATCGGGCCCCCATGGAAAGCTGCTTTCCCGCATCTGGCTGCTATGTCCGCTGACACAGAGAGCAGGACTGGGCCCCGTCCCCTGCTCCCATGTCACGGCTTTTGTTTGACAGCAGCTGGAGCCAATGGCTCCTGCTGCTATCAGTCTGTCCAATGAGGAAGTAGACAGCGGCTGGAGCCGCTGTGCTCGTACACATCCCTGGATCAGATCGGGTTTTGGTGAGAAAAAAGGGGGTCTGGGGGGGAAGCTGCAGCACAGGTTTTTTACCTTAATGCATTCTTTGCATTAAGATGAAAAATCCCTAAGCTTTACAACCACTTTAACCCACAGTGCAGATAATTTCATAATATGATAGCAGTTAGAGGCCCAAATCATTCCTCAATATATCTAAAACTTAGAGGTTTACCAACCTTATGACCAGGCCACTTTTTGCTATTCAGCAGTCCTCAGGTACAGCTTCCTCTCCGCAAAGAGAACAATGAGCAGCACAGTAGTGACGTCACAGTATTTCCTGAGACTAGCAATCAGAGGCATCAATGCCTTTTAGAGCTCACACTCCAGATATCAAGCTATAAGTCTACAGAACAGGCGTGCTTATGCATGGGAAGTGCCCCGCTATTTTTCAAAAGGAATTGAAGACCAAAGCTACATTATTCAGGGTACTTCTAAGGTACAGGTAACATTTCCTCTTTCACCCAGGGGGGGAGATTTACTGAAACTAGAGCACACCTAATCTGGTGCAGCTCTGCATAGAAGCCAATCAGTTTCCAGGTTTTATTGCCAAAGCTTCATTGAACAAGCTGGATATAGAAGCTGATTGCTTACTAAGCACAGCTGCACCAGTTTTAGTAAATCTCGAGAGTGTCTCCTTTCTGTGGTTGATTATTTTTCTTGTGTATTTCCAGCGAGGATTTGGAGAAAGATGTGGAGTTTGAAGTTGTGGGAGATGCACCTGAAAAGGCTCCACAGCAACCACCAGAAGAGGCCAGTACCAGTATTACCAATGGCAGCGATGATGGAGCACAACCCTCAACATCCACAGGTGAGGAGAGGGGAACCGGCCCCATTTACTAGTGTTTAAGGGAAGAACTTCTCGTCCCAACCCCCCTTTGTTATACATTTAGTTAGCTCTGACATATACCGCAGTGCTGTACAGAGAACACAGCCATTCACATCAGTCTCTGCACTAGAGGAGCTTACACTGTGATAACCCCGCCACAGTCACACTTTTTATGACAGTGTAAAAATCATCTATATATAATTAACGTGAGTCCATCTTTTCTTTTTAAATATATGTACAGTCAATCAATAAATGATTCAGTGTCTATGGAAAAGGTTGCAGTCCCATACACCAGAGGCAGTTACTGAAGAGGTTCTGGTGTATGGGAATGCAACCTTTTTTTCATGGACATCAAATTTATTGATGGCGTGTATGTATGTATGTATGTATGTGTGTGTGTGTGTGTGTGTGTGTGTGTGTGTGTGTGTGTGTATATATATATATGTGTGTGTATATATATATATATGTATATATATATATATATATATATATATATATATATATATATACACACACACACACACACACACACACACACACACACACACACACACACACACACACACACACACACACACACACACACAAAGATGGACTAGGGTTTATTGTATATAGATGATTTTGACACGGTTTTCAGATATTTTATTTATGCACTATAATTTGAATGCACTTCTTCGAAGGAGAGCACTGCACTTGTTTGTGACTATATATGTATATGTCGCGTATATATATATATATATATATATATATATATATATATATATATATATATATATATAGTGGTGCTAGCTGCTTCCTATAGTAAGTAGAGTTGAGTAGTAGGTGGTTCATACACAGGGATAGCATAGAAAGTTGTTTTTTTTTTTTTTCACATTTTATATGCTTTTTGTGATGCCTTTTTTTGCTTTGACACATTCTGCAGCTCTGTACATAAGGCTGAACCAATTAAATGGTATCTGTACCAGAGGAGCTTACATTCTAAGATACAGTTGGGGTAGTTGTAGCAGAGCTGGGTTGCCATAGTGATTGTGTCTACAAGGGCTCTGCATTGTGCTGTTGTACCAGTCCTGATTTTAGAATGTCGTTCGTTTTCTCTCTATTTAGCGCCAGAACAAGATGATGTGCTGATTGTGGATTCAGACGAGGAGGTTCCGTCATCTTCCAGCAACACTGACGTCAACATGGAGAGCGCCACTCTAAAAAGAAAGCTGTCAGAGGATGAAGTCGTGACCAGTAAAAAGAAGCGTATAGATCCAGCAGAGGAGCAGGATGATGACATCATTGCGCTGGACTGAGCACTGCCTGCACACCGCTACAAATTTATTTTCATATTTTGTCATGTGACTTCTGTTAGGGTGTGTTAAACGTCTGTAGCTAAAACTCCCCGCCCCCTCGTCACACCACCAAGTCCAGCGGCCCTCCTCTTTTTTGCATTTCTCTGACATTGGGAAGCCATAAATATTTATGTGCTTGTGGCCGTTGTGTACGCCGGGGCCCCTTCTTCGGTTACACGTTTAGCACGCCATACTGTGGTATCCGGATACGTTTTGTATTTATGTTTGTTACGCATTTTTTATACCTAGGTTAGACCAGGGACTTTCTAGAGCAGAATGTTTCTCACACCCTACAAAGCACTACGTCATGCACCCTTGGCTCCCTGCAGGGGTCAGAGCTCTCCTTCTGCAGTGGCAGGTGCTCAGTACGTTACTGTAAGCCGGACGCTGTCCATGATCGGCAAGAACTGTGTGCATTGTTTCAGGTTATTTATATTCCTTGTTTTGTAAAACTCAGTACTGCTCCTTACTGTATCCTCTGAAAGGACCAAATAAAAACACGTCTTGTATAACTGCGAGTGATGACTCTTCCTGGGCAGGCTGGAGCTCACTGTGAGGGAGGCCCCTACCTGGGTGGGCTGGGATTGCTGCAAGGGAAGCTCCTTCCTTCCTGGGTGAGCGCTGCGATGGAGGCCCCTTGCTGGGCAGGCGCTCTGATCTCTGAAGGTGAATACCTTTCTTCATCCTTTCTTCATCCTATCTTAACTTTCAGCTTGTGCATTTCAAAACTAGTGTGAATGATATAACTCCTAGACCTTGTGCACACAGCTTTATCTGTAAGAGTGGCGTCTACAGATTTTATAGCAACTTCATCTGATACTATCTGTGACTCTACTTGGTCAAACCATGCCTGACTGGTCCTTTTACATTTGTGGAGCATATGCGCAACAAGTGTTTGATCCACATTGTGAACCAGGTCTCTTCAGGCTGATCAACAATGCTACTGGTGTTAAGAGTACCCATCCTCAGTAGGTGAAGCCTAATGGACACATTGCAAAGACTTCGTCCTCTCTATCATGAAATATCCTTTTCATTTCTCTACACCTTGACCCCTTTAAGGCCCTAAATGCGGGGGATGTCTGCTGAGCTTTACAGGTGTTTAAAAAACTTTAATCTCGGATGCCTGGGGGGGTCTTCTTAGTCTGCCTGTAAAGTAGCGCATCTGTGCCATGTATAGAACCTGCTGCAGCAAAACTGACGTTTATAATGGGGGGAAGAAAAAAAATGACATTCAAATTGACTTGCGGTTGCAAGCCGTTGCCAGCAATATAAGAAAAAAAAAATTACACCCCCCCCCCCTCATACCAGGCCCCTTGGATGGGCCCCCTCCCTTACCTATTTAACAACAGCGGGTGTCGTATTTGGCGATGGGTCTAGATCAGGGGCCATTGGGTGTTTTTTTTCAAAAAAGGAATTGTCAAAAACTAATTTTTTACTTTTTTTTTTTTTTTTTTTTGCCGGCTGGCAGCTGATGACTCATTCGTTGTTAAGGACGCAGCAGATCTCTTCCGGCCCTGTTCCTTACCATATTGACTGTGTGCTCTGCGAGAGAACATCCCGCCAACAGCACAGAAAATGTGGGTGTTTGCCAAACAGGCGATGTTTGGACCGAACATTTGCTTGGCTCAAACTGTTCAATGTTTCACAGAAACATTTTTTAAAGTAGACAATTGTAAAACCTAGAATAAGGTCTTTGATTGTATAAGATCTTGTGAAATCATTTATTCTATAGATTAATTGTGAAAAAATGCTCCAGTTCACTTATTTTTCCTGCTGTGCTGTTTGGGCTTAAAGCAATTTCCTGATTTGTGTTTAGAATTTCCTATTTAGTGAATAAGTTCATACTATAATCATAAGCTGCAAATGGGGTTGCACAAAAAATTACTCAGCAATCATAAGTGTGTATATATGTACTGTATGTATATACATACACACATGCGTGTGTGGTTGAGCTTTGGGATGCATGCACATAAAAGCAATAGGCTGCTCACACCTATGCATCTAGGCATAAAAAAAAAAAAAAAATTCAGTTATTCATGGTGATAAAGGGGAAAAAAAATACACTTTATGAAAAATGTATATAAAAATTGTTCAATAATTATGGGAAAAAGATAATAAACAGAAAACCAAATCATGCAATATAGTGACCTATTCTCAACTGATAATTAATAAATACCGGCGCTATGCATAACTATATTAGAGCACATAATAAACATTCTAAAACGCATTCTAAAAATTAAAGGAACACTTTGAAAACACATCAGATCACAATGGGGGGTATCTATACTGATATGGACTAGTTCATGTGTTAGGAATGAAAGAATGCCACATTAATGGAAATAAAAATGATCAGCCTACAGAGGGCAGAATTCAAAGACACCCCGAAAATCAAATTGAAAAAATGATGTAGCAGGCTAGTCCATTTTGGTAAAATTTCATTTCAGCAACTCAAAATGGTACTCAGTAGTTTGTATGGCCCCCACGTGCGTGTCAGTGACCCCTGACCCTAGCCAAATGCAAACCTAGTGAAAAACAGAAAAGATGAGTAGGTAAAAAAGTCAATGGCCTCCACCTGTAAAACCATTCCTGTTTTGGAGGTTCTTATTGTTGCCTGTCGAATGTACCTGTTGTTAGTTTCATTAACACCAAAGCAGCTGAAACTGATTAACAACCCCCTCTGCTACTTAACGGACCAGTTCAATATTACAGGAGTTTAATTGACTTAATGCTATACTCTGATTAAAAAGTGATCTTTCATTTTTTTGAGCAGTGTATATTGTAATACAGAACAGTAGAGACAATAGTAGCATAATTATATAGCAATCTGAGTAATTATGACTAAATATTTTCACAGTTCTGATCTGCCGAGTGGCTCCCACTGAGTGCAGGATGGGGACAAGGGAAATGCAGGGGGTGCAGTTCAGATGCTGACACCTCCACTGGATGATGTCCCCTCAAGTGAAAGAGGCGGAGCCAATTACAGTCTTTGGAGAGGTACTAGAGCCGACTGGGTGCTTCAGCTTAAATATAGCAAAAAAAGTAAGACCTGGTGGGGAGAAGATAGGGTCAGTGGGGGGGGGGGGGGGGGGCTGAAGAGAGGTGAATGTTAGATGTGGATGGGAAATGCAGAGGTAAACAGCTGTGGAAGAAGGCTGACATCTGCACTCTGTGTAGCGCACCCCTGAACTCAGCACTCTTGATTTTGATTGCATTGCACCCCTGAACTCTGCACTATTTACTACATAGTGCACCCCTGAGCTCTGCACTCTTGTGTGTAAACACCCCCCCAAACCCTGCACTGTGTGCTTAATGCCCTCCTTGTATTTAATGCCCCTTTATGACCCTCCTGCTGTTAGTGAAATTTGACCACACCCACTATTTGATGGGGTTTTGGGTGGTCGTGGTTGGGTTCCTGTACCTCCTTTTCTGAGGGAAAAAAGCTCTTTCTCTCTCTCCCTCTAATATATATATATATAATCTCTGCGGGGGTCTCGAGGCACGCTGTCTCATTGAGGGGCGCTGTAGCGCTGGGTGACCTTTCTAAAAAAAAAAAAAAAAGTTATATTTTTTTTCAATTTTGTCATACTTTGCTGACGGGTTCCCCTGGTGTTACCATGGACCCTGCTGCACATGTGTGACCACCTGATCCCCTCGAGGTGGCCGCAGGGCCCTCTGATTCTCCGCTCACCATTGATGTGCTTCGGCGGTCCTGGAGTCATTTGTGTCCCGGGTGGAGGTGGCCTGTCAGGGACGGGGGGCTAAAAAACGACCCCTGCCTTGTCTGATGCCTCAGATTCTGATCCTGAGCCAGTCGCCGCTGCTGCTGCGGGTTCCTCCTCTGGGGCTGCTGTCTCGCGCCCCGTCTCCTCTGATAGTGAGGATGACCTCTCTGCCTCCGCCATAGCGCAAGACAAGGCACTAGTGGACGCACTGATTGTGTCTGTCCGGGAGACCCTAAAACTGGAGGTTGCACCTGCGGATGCAGCTCGTACGGAAGTTGCCTTTGGCACTCGCAAGCCCTCCAGGGTGGCGAAGGTGTTTCCCTTTCCCAAATGCTTTGACGATATTAAGAAGGAGTGGGTCCGTCCAAAACGACCCCCAGGGATGCCCAAACGGATTGCTAGGCGCTACCCGTTTGAAGAGTCCCTCCTTAAAAAATGGACGGTGCCACCTTCGGTGGATCCGCTGGTTTCCGACCATTGCTCTGGTTTCACAGACGTTGACGGAATGGGCCAAGCTGTTACGCCATGATCTGGAGGGGAGAAGTTTCCCCCCTGCCGTGGCGGAGTTGCTGGAGCAAATGGTGCAGGGGCTACAGTTTGTTTGTGACGCCGCACTGGACGCTGCTCCATTGCTGGGGCGTGTGTCAATCTCGACGGTGGTCCTCCGGCGCATGCTCTGGTTGAAGTGCTGGTCGGCGGATCAGGCTTCCAAAAAAGCCTTGACTGATCTCCCTTTTCAGGGGTATCGCCTGTTTGGTGCTACCTTGGATGAGATTATCAAGGATCTCACTGGGGGCAAGAGCACCTTTCTACCACAGGCTAATAAGGGTAAGGAACCTCGTCGCAGACAGGGACCTTCCTTTTCAGCTCACAAGAAGTTTTTCCGCTCTTCCGGGGCGGGCTACAAGGCGAAGCCCTCCAAAGTCCCCCCGGGGGGTTTCAAGAGACCCTGGTCTGGTCCTTCCAGACCTGAGGATAAGACCGCTTCAGCCTGAAGGTGCGCCCCCACCCAAATCAGGGGTGGGGGGGTGTCTTTGCCGGTTCCCGGACCCGTGGCTCTCCAGGATTCAAGACAAATGGGTTCACAAGGTCATGCGGTCGGGATACAAGATCGAGTTTCGATCACTTCCACCGGTGCGGTTCTTCCCTTACAATATGCGACTGTCCCCGAATCGCCTAACTGCTCTGTTGGGGGCAGTGCAGGACTTGATGCAACAAGGAGTGGAGTCCATTCGCACAGTGGTGGCCTCCCCTGCATCAGGGGGATTTTCTGGCGTCCATAGACATCAAGGATGCTTATCTTCATGTTCCCATTTACGCAGGACACCAGCGGTTTCTGCGCTTTGCTGTGGGAGAGGACCATTATCAGTTTGTGGCGTTACCTTTGGTCTCGCGTCTGCTCCCCGGGTTTTCACAAAGGTTTTGGCCCCAGTTCTAGTGCTGTTGCAGCTGCAGGGCATATCGGTCCTGGGCTACCTGGACGACCTCCTCCTTGGTACGGAGTCTCCGCAGGCTCAGTTTCGTACGCGGACTCTCCAAAAGGAGATTCTTCTCAAATGGAACCGGAATCCCGATTCCCTGGACAATCGGATCCGGCTGAGCGAGCGGACCAGGGAGTCTCTGGCTGCTCAGGGGCTCTGGTCCCTGGAAGAATCCGGGTGGCCGATAAATGTGTTGGAACTGAGACCGATCAGGTTTTGCCTGGTTCACTGGATCGAGCATCTTTGGGGCTACCCGGTTCGGATTCAGTCGGACAATGCCACGGCCGTGGCTTATGTCCATCACCAGGGGGGCACCAAGAGTGTTCTGGCGGCCGTAGAAGTGGCCGGCATTCTTCATTGGGCGGAACGGTTTGTTCCGGCTCTTTCCGCAGTTCACATTCCGGGCATGGAAAATTGGCAGGCGGACTTTCTCAGCCGTCAGACCTTGGATCAAGGGGAATGGTCTCTTCATCCAGAGGTGTTTCACCAGTTGTGCCTTCATTGGGGCACCCCGGACGTGGATCTGTTGGCATCTCGGCTCAACAGGAAGGTGCAGAGGTTTGCAGCCCGCTCCTGCGATCCTCTGGCAGGTTGCTCCGTGGGGGGCAGTATCAGCTGCTGTATGCCTTTCCTCCTCTCAAGTTGCTGCCGAAACTTCTTCGCAGGATAGAGGCGGAGGGAATTCCAGTCATCCTTGTGGCTCCGGACTGGCCTCGTCGGGCCTGGTACGCCGACTTGGTCAGGCTGGTCGCGGACGCTCCTTGGCGACTTCCTCTCAGGGAGGATCTGCTGTCTCAGGGACCGATCTTCCATCCTGCTTTACGATCGCTGGCTTTGACGGCTTGGCTGTTGAGGGCCTGGTGCTGAAGGACAGGGGTTCGTCTGTTTCAGTTATTCCTACTCTGATTAAAGCGAGGAAAGCGACTTCCAGAAAGATCTATCATCGCACATAGAAGTCTTATATCGCGTGGTGCGAGTCCCTCGGGGTTCCTCCACGTTCTTACTCGGTGGCTCGGATATTGGCCTTCCTGCAACGGGGGGGTTGAGCAGAAGCTGGCCTTGAGCACTATCAAGGGTCAGGTTTCACCATTGGCGATCTTCTTCCAGAGGCCACTGGCTACTCATTCTTTGGTGCGGAACTTCATCCAGGGGGTGCGGCACCTGGTTCCTCCGGTGCGTGTGCCCTTGCCACACTGGGATCTTAATTTGGTGTTGTCGGTTCTCCAGAAACCTCCCTTTGAAAATATTAGGGAGATTCCCTTGCTTACCTTATCCCAGAAGGTGGCCTTTTTGGTGGCTATCACCTCTGCACGCAGGGTGTCGGAACTGGCCGCGTTGTCCTGTCGTTCCCCCTATCTGGTGGTTCATAGAGATAAGGTGGTTCTTCGTCCGAATCCATCCTTCCTAAGGTGGTTTCCAACTTTCACTTGAATGAGGATATTGTGTTACCTTCCCTGTGTCCTAAGCCCAGTCATCCTCGGTAGTTTGCGTTACACTCCTTGGATGTGGTTCGGGCAATCAGGGTGTACTTGGCTACTACTGATTCTTTTCGTAAGGCTGATTCACTTTTTGTGATCACGGATGGCCCTAGAAAGGGGTTGCCTGCGTCTGCCGCGACTATATCCAGATGGATCAGAAAGACAGTGGTGCAGGCTTATTCTATTAAGGGTCCTCCGTTCCCTGTTAAGGCGCACTCTACTCGGGCTCTTAGTGCTTCCTGGGCCTTCCGCCATCAGGCGTCGGTGCTTCAGGTTTGCAAGGCGGCTACCTGGTCGTCGGTTCATACCTTTACAAAAGGTTGATGTGCTGGTATCGGTGGATGCCTCTTTTGGCCGCAAGGTTTTGCAGGCCGCTGTTTGAGGGGACCTTTGGTCTACCTCGGGGGTTTTGTTTTTTTTCAGGTGGGTCTCATCTGCTTGGTTCAATGAGTCCTCTGTTCTTCTGGTTGGCTCTGTTTTGGCCTTCTGGATTGGATTTTATTTCTATCATCCCACCCCTCATTTATGGCACTGCTTTGGGATGTCCCTACGGATATGAAGATATCAGTCCTGCGTCTGTCAATGAGCGACAGAGAAAACTGGATTTTTGACTTACTGTAAAATCCTTTTCTCTTAAGCTCATTGACAGACGCAGTACCCGCCCCTCTATTTTGAGTTGGGTTGGTAGGAGTCTCTCACACTGCTTTGTTACATAACTGACATCCTATGCAGGGAGAGAGAGGATATACCCCCCTGGGACTGCCCATAGGTGTGGCCAGAACTTTTTTCCTGCCTAGTGTCCTACTCCTGTAGGGGGCAGTATAACCCTACGGATATCTGTCCTGCGTCTGTCAATGAGGTTAAGAGAAAAGGATTTTACGGTAAGTCAAAAATCCAGTTATTACATCGCCGCTTGGCCCTTAAAACACACACACTGGACATTATATAAAACACTAATATAGTGGATTCTAGGATTTTAATGACACTAAACTAGGTTCACATGGGATTCCTGGCAGGCAGGGAGGGAAGGGAAGACTGCACATTACAGCTAAAAGACCTACCCCACATGTTCAGCACCAAATTTGTGTCAAAAATTGTCTTTGTTTTTCAAAACTTTAAATATACAAAATATCGTCCGATACCATAGTTACATAGTAGGTGAGGTTGAATAAAGACAATAGTCCATCCAGTTCAACCTGTGTCAGTGTGTGTATGGCTGTAATCATGTCGCATACCCTTGAATGTTCTGATTCTTGAGATGTACGTCAAGATACCGATATGCAATGGCCAAAATATTGGTAATGAAAAACTGATATTGGTTGATCCCTAGGTTTTGCCCCCATTTTTCATGAGCTGAACTCAAAGATCTAAGACTTTTTTTCTATGTACACGTAAGGCTTATTTCTCTCATATTCTATGTACAGCGAAGACGTCCCGTCCCCCCCACCCCAGATATGGATGAGGGCCACCCCTTCATGCAGAGGCAGCCTTGCCCGCATGTCCTGACCACTACTGACAAAGTCTGCGCCCAGACATAACCCGTATGGGGGTTGAGCCTGCGCACGGACTTCACATCTTGGCTATCTAAGTGAAGGAATGTTATTTTGAAGCTTGGTCAGCCCACACTGCTGAAGTGCCTTGTTTGTAAGTCTGCAATTTTAGATTTTGTTGTTGAATAAATCGAATATACAGAGAGCACTAGAGGGTGTGTTATTTGTGTTCCCAGACATGTTGTGGAGCTCTGTGGAGATATCTGGAGGGAGAGTAAGGAGGAGAGGAGTGAGCGGCATCCTGATTTATAGCTACACCTAGAGGGGAACAGCTCTGTTTGACTCACTGGTAACACAGGGGTCAGAATGTAAGGTGAGCAGCCTGTGTGCACAGGTGGAAGCGAGCACCAAACCTTTATATGTAGAGTTTCTGCACCAGCACCTTATATTGCTTTATTTGCACTGCACGATGGAGCTTCACTGATGGAATGAATTCACCCTGCATGCAGCCGGTGACATCCGTGGCTTACAACTGATTTATGGTTAAGCCATGTCTAAATCCGTGACATATGCCTTTGCATATCCTCTGACCAGTGCAGTCATTTGATCATCTTTGAAATTTCTTCCACCCGTCTGTATTCCCTCCAGAGCAATGTCTGAGCCCAGGGCCACCATGTTCCCCTATTCATATTCAGGTACATTGGGTTATGCTGCTGTCTTCAGCAGACTGGACACTAGCAAAGCTGTAAGGAGTGCCGGGTATGAATGGAAGTCTTGTGCCATCCGGGAGAAAAAAACATTTTACTGATTTTTTTTTTAAACTAAGATTTATTTATTTTTCATCTAACCATCTTTTCAGTGGCTGCAGAGCCGAAATGGGATAATTTTGCATCTTTCCTGATCAACTGATCCTTGGCATTGCCACAGAAGTCTTACCGGATCCTGCTGGGAAGATGAATCAGAGCCAGGCTTTAATATTTTTTTTGACTCTGCTGAAGGTGTTTGCTGAGTGAAGAAAATATATTGAAGAAAATATATTAAGTGCAATATCTGTTAAATTAATTGTTAATGAATTATTAATAATTAAATATTATTTTAAATGGTGGATGATTCTTAATAATAATTATTTATATAGTATTTTAAATAGTGGATATTAAGTGAATAAAAACTAAAATCTCATGTGCAGCTTATGAAAAAAGTGCTAGTGCAAGTATGTGCTAACATGAAGTGCCTGTGTTCCAATAAGTTAATATATATCTATAAATGATAAATAATAAATATTAAATATTCATAAAACCCCCAACAAATATGTGCCAGTGAACAATTGATGTGATGCTGTAAAGCAAATAAATCAAAATCAATATATATCCAAAAAATTCAAAATATTTTTTGTGCATACAAAGTGCAGGTGCAAAAAAAAAAAGACAAAAAGTCTTATTAAAGTACAATGCATAAAAAGAAACAATTCACCAGGTTAAATAATGCAATCTCAATTACAAAATGAAAGTTAATTAAACATAGTCCATGTTGTAATCCTCCCGTGACAAAAGTGCCAATGTGCTGATTAAGACAATTCCAAGGTGCTCACAGTGTATCAGTGAAGATCCTTTCACCACAATAATCAATGCGCCTGGGTAAACTCACCAGATATTTTGCTGGTAAAACCAGCAGCCAAGCCTTATTTACATTAAATTACACTCTGGACTCCTCTCTCCTTGATCTCCACAGCTCAATCAAATGTAGAATCACATGGAGGAATAAAGAGGAATGCCACACATAATGTTACACTGTATGACTATAGGTATTTTATTTAAAATATAAGTTCAAATCACTTGTATATTATGTCCACTGCTCTAACCGTCTGTTAGCAGGAATACATTGTAGCAGTGCTTACTTCCAATCAGACGGTGCTGTCTCAGCTTCCTATCGCTTCCTATTGATTACTGTTTGCTGAGTACCTATGTGCAATGTGTACAGGAGCGGACTGATTATTCTCTGAAAAGGTAAGTACAGAGATTTTTGCTTTAAAGGGTAAGATAACGGAATTTTTGTAAAATCTTACCTGTAAAATTCCTTTCTCTGAGTCCTCCGACAGTCGCCGCCATCTTCATATTCGTCACAATGGGGTATTAGACTTTTCTCCGTAGGAGTAGCTAGGCAACAGAATATGTCAATATTAAAGCTTTTAACATATCCCCACCCCAGGGGGTGGTCCCCTCAGTCTATACCCTCCTGCTTCCTGCTTCAGTTTCAGTGGAATAGCAGTAGAGTACCTAAACCCCAAAAGAGGGGCGGGGGCGGCGACTGTCGGAGGACTCAGAGAAAGGAATTTTACAGGTAAGATTTTACAAAAATTCCGTTTTCTCTTACGTCCTCCGACAGTCGCCGCCATCTTCATATTCGTCACAATGGGGACGTCCCAAAGCAGTGCAAACATGAGGGGTGGGAAACGCAGCCGCGCCTAAAGGCAACGCAGTCTCCACATCAAGAAAGTAACCTTACCAAAGGAAGGAAACCAGCTGGGCAACACGAGAAAAAATTTGCTCAACGGGAGCAATAACCCAGGAAAAAAACAAATAACCCAGGGATACAAAGAAATCCCAAACAGCCCAAAGGACCAAAACCAGGGACCCTAAGGGACCGCCGCACTAAGAACCTTGCGGCCAAAGGAAGCATCTGCCGATGCTTGAACATCCACTCTGTGGAACAGAGTGAAGGTGTGCATGGTCGACCAAGTCGCCGCCCTACACACCTGGGCCACAGAAGCCCCATGACGACAGGCCCAAGACGTACTCAGAGATCTGGTAGAGCGCGCCCTCACAGGCATAAGGGAAACTTTTCCCCGCAAAGCATAGGCCTGTTCAACGGCCTGTCTGAACCAATTGGCGACGGCCGAAGCCGACGCCGCCACGCCCTTCCGAGGACCCCGGAAGGACAAACAAAGAATCCGACTTGTGAAAAGATTCAGACGATTTTAGGCAAACCCTAATCGCCATGAACAGCATCCAAGGAGTGCAACACCACCTCCTCCGAATGTTTAGACTTCGCGCAAGGCGAAGGCAAGACAATGTCCTCATTGAGGTGAAATTCCGAAACCCTCTTCGGAAAAAAAGAAGGGTTAGGTCGCAAGACCACCTTAACCAAGTGATTGACCAGATACGGACAATGGCAGGACAGGCTGCCATCTCTGACACTCTGCGAGCCGAATTGATCGCCACCAAAAAAGGTGACCTTCTAGGACAACATAGACAACGAGATCTACCCGATCCGTTCAAAAAAGAACCATGTTGTAACACGGACAGAACAAGATTCCAGTCCCAAGGAGGCAGAGGCACCCTCCTAGGAGGGACCAGATGCCCCCGAACAAAAGTGCCAATCAAGGAGATAGATGCCATAGGACGTGGAAAAAAGAACGGCCATCGCAGCCACCTGACCCTTGATCATAGCCAGCGCCAAACGCTGTCAACACCCTTTCGAAGGAAGGACAACACCCCAGACACCGACCACGGACGAGGTGAAGACCCCCTGAACTCACACCAGGCAAAATAGGCCTCCGAAATACGGTAAAAGACCTACCCCGAGGAAAAAATTCCTCGCGTCGATCAAAGTGTGAATGACCTCAGGGGAGAGACCCCTATCCCTCAGGGCCTCGGTTTCAACAGCCAGGCCGGCAAAGCCAGCGACTGCAAGGCAGGATGAAATATCAGCCCTTGAGACCGGAGATCTTCCCGAAGAGGCAGACGCCACGGGGCGTCGACCGCCAAATGCACGAGGTCTGCGTACCAGGACCGGCGAGGCCAGTCCGGTGTCACAAGAATCACCGTGTTTTGGTTCCGAGACCAACCTGCGAAGGAACCTGGGCAGCAATTGAAACGGTGAAAACGCATACATCAGTCAGTACTGATGCCACAGAGCTACCAACGCGTCTGCCCGAGGATCGCGTGGCCTTGCCACGAACCTGTACACCTTGCTGTACAGACGAGACGCGAACAGGTCCACCTCCAGGAAGACCCCACGTCACGCACAACATCTGGAGAACACCCGGACGGAGGGGCCATTCCCCCTGGTCCAGGGACTGGCGGCATCAGATAATCCGCCCGCCAGTTCTCCAACCCCTGGAATGTGAACCGCCGATATCGCCGGGACATGCGTCTCGGCCCAAGACAGAATGTCGGCCACTTCCCGAGCCACCCGGGCCCTCTTGGTGTCCCCTTGGCGAATGGCGTAAGCCACCGCCGTGGCAATGTCCGTCTGCACCCGAACCGGACAGCCCTGCACCCTGTCCGGCCAATGTTGAAGGCAGAGAATCATCGCACGCAATTCCAGAATGCTGACCGGAAGGGAGGATTCCCCCTCCGACCAAGTTCTCTGGGCGGACAGAACGCCCAGAACACCACCCCAGCCCGACAGGCTGGCATCCGTGGTGACCACCGTCCATGAGAGAGGACGAAAAGACTTGCCCCCTGACACCGGCGGGGACAGGAGCCACCACAGAAGAACCCTTCTGGTGCGATGGCCCAACGAAATCCGGATCCAGAGATCGCGGTCGCCCGTCCCACCTGGACAGGATCTCCGCTTGGAGACCCCGCGTGTGAAACTGGGCGAAGGGAATCGCCTCGAAAGCCGAGACCATCAATCCCAGACATCTCATGCACGTCCGAGTGGACGAGGACGGAGCGTCCCTGAGGGACCTGACTTCCTTCCTGAAGAGTCCTGAGTTTGTCGTCCGGTAGGAAGACCTTCGCCTGGACAGAGTCCAGAACCATTCCCAGGTAAGGGAGACGAACCGATGGGCACAGTGCTGACTTTGGAAAAGTTATCGTCCAACCAAACTCCTGCAGAGACTGCATCGTAACGGACAGAGCCTTCTCCAGACCCTGGCTGGTCGCAGACCGAACCAGAATATCGTCCAGATACCCTAGGACAGAGACGCCCTGGGCTCTCAACAAAGCCAAAACCGGTGCCCGCACCTTGGTGAACACCCGTGGAGCCGAGGCGAGACCAAAGGACAACGCCACAAATTGGTAGTGATCCTCCGCTATGGCAAATCGAAGGTACCTCTGGTGACCCTCGAAATTCGGGATGTGAAGATACGCACCCTTCAAGTCGATGGAAGCCATGAACTCCCCCGGAACCAGGGCAGCCACCACCGACCACAGAGATTCCATGCGGAACTTGCGCACCCGCACAAAGCGGTTCAGCGCCTTTAAGTCCAGAATCGGACGTACCTTGCCCTCCTTCCCGGGCACGGTGAACAGATTGGAATAGAACCCCCGAAACCTGTCCCGATGAGGCACCGGGACCACCACTCCCTGAGCCCTCAGGTCCTGCACCGCTAGATGCAGATCCTGCAAACTCTCCGGGGACAGTAGAAGATTTGAGGGAAAAAATCTGCGCTCCGGCCTATAGAGAAACTCGATCTCGTAGCCAGATCGAACAATTTCCTGAACCCACCTGTCCCGAACCCGGGACAGCCATGTCTGAAGGAAACCGAGCAAGCGTCCCCCCACCCCAGAGTCGGGTGAGGGCGCCCCTTCAGGCCGCACTGTTGTGGGCCGCTGAACCGGACTGGCCGGACTTTTGCTTACCAGTCCACGGCTTCTTACCAGGAGCCGTCTTAGCCTTGTGGGATTAGGGTAAGAGCGTGCTCTTACCACCCGTGATCCCCCTAATTAACGTATCTAGGGACTCACCAAAAAAGGCGAGAACCATCATAGGGCAGATTAGCCAAGGTCTTACGCGAAGATTGGTCCACCGACCAACACTTCAACCAAACCAAAACGGCGAGACAATACTGCCACACCATGTACACGTGCAGCCAACGGAACCATATCCAGGTCCGCATCACACAAATACATGACACCCTGGTGGATTTGATCCACCATATCCAAAGTCGCCTGGAGGGCAGAATCAGCCACCAGGACGCGATTAAGCACCTGCGTCCAGCTCGCGACAGCCTGGGCCGCCATAAGTGAAGCAAATAAAGCTTTCAGCATAGAACCCATAATAGAATAGGCATGACGGGCAAGGGACTCCGTCCGTTTGTCCGTGGCATCCCGGAACACCGGGATATCCTCAGCAGGAATCGCAGTGGGCTTATTCAGAACCGCTATCGCGTGATCCACCGGAGGTGGGACACACCAACGCCCATCAGTAGCGGGCGTAAAAGGATAGCGCAGCTTAAACCTACTTGGTATAGCAAAAGGCTTGCTACGCCAATGTTCCTTTACAGCGCATTGAAAATCATCAGTGCAGGGAAATACCTGCGATGTTTTGCGTCTTTTCTGCGTCCCATAAGCCGCCAAGGCAGCAGGAGGACAAGGTTCATCCTGTAAACGCAGTGTTTGCTTGATAGAAGAAACCAATTCATCCATGAGTGCAAGCTCTTCAGACGAGCCAGGGGAAGAAATATCAACCCCCTCAACCTCAATTTCTGACCCTACAAGGTCCAGGGAGGAACGGGACCCCGACAAGGAGACCCCAGCAACAGCAGCCCCATCACCAACACCCTCTGAATCAGAGGAAATTGAAAACTCTGGGCCTTTTTGAGGATTGAGCAGCCATCAGCAATTGCACCTGAGTCGCAAGACTAGCCACAATCGCAGCCAAATCCCCCCCGAGGGGGAAAACCGCAGTCCCCTGGCTTCCCACCAATGTGACAGGAAATTTGCTTTCCTGAGAATCCATGCCCCAAAATGAGTAAAATAAAATGGGTGACCGCCCCTTTAAATAAGGCGCTGCGAACATAGCCCACCGCCACACAAGCACACCCACACCAGGGACCCCCACAGGGAGAAGTTATACTCAGGCAAGGATACAGAGAATAGAGGGAAAAAACCTGGAGAGACCGCTGCTGCTGCTGGCCAGATCGGTGCTCCTGTAGAAAAGGAATTGCTGATATTCAGGGCGCTCCATTAAAGCCTATGGGAGGCTACAAGAAAATCGCCGCCATGCATGTGTTCCATGCGGCCGGAGCGAGTACAGCCAAAATGGCGCCGTTTGGCGCCGAAACTGCCGCTCCCCCACCTCATGAAGGTGGAATAAAAATACACCACATAGTTATAAATAACATGGTGGACCGCCGCAGCGGCGCTGTAATGTGCCCCAAACATGATAGCATCAAGTTCCACAGCACACAGCCGTTCACACACTCAGACTGACACAGAAGTGCAGCACAGCCCCCCCTCCTTGCAGCCCACAGCATGCAGTGTGAGAGATAGGGAAACATCAATAGTGTGAACACAGGGCAAGGTAACACAGTCCCAGACTGACACCCCCCAGACAGACAGGTCCCCACATGAATACACTTACCTCTTACATGGCGTGGGGGACCCGCACAGGCGAACAAGCCGCTGTACATGAGACAGGGAGAGTCGCATCCAGGACGCAGCAGAAGGTGGGTTGAGAAACCGCACAGCGTCCAGTGAGGTAGCCACCTCACCCTAGTATCCCTGCACGGAACAGGGATGGGTCGTTCAGAAAACTCAGGAGCGGTACCTGACTGAACGCTCGATGGCGGGCTGAGAAGCCACTGACCCACAACCTGCGACCAGGGGAGTCAGCCCGAGACGCAGCCCGCATTATCCTCTTCATCCGAAGATCTAACTATTGCTGGTAAAAATAACAGCTAAATAAAGAAAGAGAGAAAAAACTCAAATAAAATCAAAAAAGAGAGAAGGCTGAGACAAAATGCCCCAGCATAGAGACAGCCAGCTAACTCCTGAAAGCTAGACATTGAAACTGAAGCAGGAAACAGGAAGCAGGAGGGTATAGACTGAGGGGACCACCCCCTGGGGTGGGGATATGTTAAAAGCTTTAATATTGACATATTCTGTTGCCTAGCTACTCCTACGGAGCAAAGTCTAATACCCCATTGTGACGAATATGAAGATGGCGGCGACTGTCGGAGGACGTAAGAGAAAGAATAGTCTTAGAATGTGGCAAAGAGCAGGTTTAGTGCAAATTAGTTTTTGAGTGGACTTATCCTTTGAAGGAGAAGTCCAGCCTAAAACTAAAATCCCTGCATCCATAGATCTCCACGATCTAACACTTGTCTATCTAGCCCTTTAAAGAAGGAATCAATATACTTACCTTTTTTTTTAGCCGATCCGACCCGATCTCACGCTGAGCTGTCTGACACCGCTTCGCTGTGGAGGCGGGTGCAGAGGACACTGCCAACAACGGAAGCCCCATAATAACTCTACAGGTGATGTCACATCCCATTCATTTCACAGCCGTTGTCGGCCGTGTCCTCTGCAGAGCTTCCGCCGCTGGAGATCGGGTCAGATCGGCTTCAAAAAAGGTATGTATACTGATTTCTTCTTTACAGGGCTAGTGTTAGAACGTGGAGATCTATAGATGCAGGGAATTTAGTTTTAGGGTGGACTTATCCTTTAACGGTGGGCTATGGTGCTAGAATTATTACTTTTCTGAGTGATTTGTTGGGATACCTCACATGTGTGGTGCAATTGCGGTTTACATACATGTGCACACCCTGTGCTGCATTTGTGGGTGTGTGCAGGTCAATAGAAGTTATTTTGAAAAATGTTTTTTTTTTTATTATTATTACTATTTTTTATTTTATTTAATATTTTTTTCTTTTTTTTTTTTTAATACTTTATTTTAAGACAACACACAAAGTACAGAAACCACAGCTCCAGTATTTCTGAAGTGAAACATTGACCTAGATAATTCAACATAGCAAAAACCATTGCGTACAAAGAGGCAGAAAAGTGTTGGGAAGGGAGAATGGTAGGGGAAGCAGGTGTTGGGGGGCCACTCCAGGTAGCAGAACCACTTCTATATCGCACCCGTAATAAGCAATACATTTGAGGTAACAGGTGCATAACTAACAACTACAACGCAGATTATGGGTTCAATTCCTGCCTTCAGTGAACAACATGAAACAGTATAGCAACTATGCCTTGCTATTTATACCCCTCAGACCCTCACCCACCCACCGCCGTGAGGGGCATATAGGTATACAAACGTCTTGCCACCTCAGAGGAGAGAGGCAAAATAAATAAATAAATGAAAATCTAGCTGTGGCTCGGTGAGGTCCCAGCTCCAACAGGAAGATACCGTATAGTTCCACAGAGTGCTCACGAGGTCCAGCTTTCATTGTGTGACCCTTGTGTTGATTGCTGAATGAGACCTTCATCTGTAGTGGTCTGAATAGGCAGGGGGACCATAAAGGGGCAAAGTACCCTATAGGGGTACATCCAGCAGGCATCTGTGCAGATGGTCACAAAAGAAAGGTGTTGATCATGTTGAAGTCAATCAGCAAGCTGTAATAACAGGACTGACCTTCCCCCAGCCCAAGAAATGAAGTACTCCCGGCAACTTAGTCCTCATAATTCCGGAGCGATTTCCGGAGCAGGGATCCAGGCCTCTCTTGTCCTCCTTTGTGTGTGGCGTGGCAAACCAGCTTGGAAAACCTGGGTAGTAGAGTGAGGATCACATCCAGGAAGCAGACACAGCCAGTCCTGCAGCGGAATTGCCTCTGTCTCCAGGAACTTGAATAGGTCAGGCAGGTCAGTATGGCATCTCAGCAGGAAAGAAGAGCCCCCTTTGCGTATGGTCAGCTGTAAGGGAAATCCTCAGCGGTACGTGAGGTCCATATGGTACAATTTTTCTAGCACGGGTTCCAGGTCCTCAATGTGGAGCTGTGCCTCCGCTAACTGGTTCTGGTGAGCTGAGTGCCCCTGTTCTAGCTGGGCAACCCTAAGCTCTAGAGCACTCACTGCAGAGTCCCCCTTGGACAAGCGGTCATCTAGGAGGCAAACATCCAAGCTGATCTGCTGGTAGTCTCGACGATGCTGCTCCTCAAGCCGGAGCACCATCTCTTCAAGATCCGTCTTCGTGGGGAATGCTCGGAGAAGAGCTCTGATGTCTGAGTCCTCATGTAGGGGTTACATGGAGGACCATGGGCTGAAAGAAGATTGACACGAGGGGTCCAGGATGGGTGGCAGACTCGCTAGCGATTCAGACAAACTAGGCTGCAAGGCGGCCATGGTTGGAAAGGATGGCTGACCTGTAGGCCACAGTGAACCTAGTGGCTTAGACAGAGGCGTCGTCGGGGAAGATCTGGAGTTATCTGGGAAAAATCTGCTGATTGTGGCCGAAGATGAGGCCTTGGAGGATCCTCTGGTCTTCCGACGTTTAGAGTAGCTCATGGCAGATGATATGCTGTCATAAAAGAGGTGTTCAGACGGTCGAGAGTTGGGCGCTCCAGCAGAAAGCTTCCTCACTCTGCCATGTCCAAGCCACACACCCCCTATTTAATATTTTTATTGCTATCACAAAGGGTTAACACATAATAGCATTGGGCAATGACAGGTACTCTTTTTGGAGGCATTAAGAGTCTATAAGACCTCAAAGTCTCCCCTGCCCTCTAAAGCAACCAACAAAGCACAGATTGTGCTTGGTTAGCTGCTTTCCTGGGAACCACACTGTCCGCAACATAAGGATAGATTTAAATGGGTGTATATAAATTTCCCTTTACTCTGAAGCCTGATCTACATTTGGATCATACTTCAGGGGCTATTGGCAGGCGGTAAGGAAGCAATGTGATGCCTCCTTACCGCCTGCTTTAACCCTACCTTTGCTGATAAATGTGCCGCAACTGCATGCATTGCATGCTGTTGTGAGGAATTTGCGGAGTTTCCCCAATTGCTAGAGTATGTAGCATTCGGCAGGCTTGCCAATCGCCAGATCGCTACATGTTGGGTAAATCTTGCTGCAGGAGCAAAGTGAAGCATAGCGATGGCGACATGTAAACACCCTCATGTGTGGTTGGTGGGTGGCAGAAACCTGGCTCAACCGCACATTTTTTGCCCACCCTCTCCAGCCCTCAAAGTGATCAGGTGGTGTATAGCTGGCTCCCTTTTTCTTTACCGCTGAGAGTCATCTGAAGAAACAGAGCTCAAGCTTATGGCCACCATTGCAGCCATGAGCTTGTGCTTAACCATTCCCTCTCTGGACATACTTTATACATCCAGGGAGCTGAACTAGTTAACCACTTCAATATTGGCACTTTCACCCCCTTCCTGCCAAGGCCAATTTTCTGCTTTCAGTGCTGTCACAATTTGTCATTTTTTTGAGACAGAGCTTTCTTTTGGTGGTATTTATTCACCACTGGGGGATGGGCGCTGAGGAGGCTGCACTGATGGGCGGCGCTGAGGAGGCTGCACTGATGAGCGGCGCTGAGGAGGCTGCACTGATGGGCGGCGCTGAGGAGGCTGCGCTCATGGGCGGCGCTGAGGAGGCTGCGCTCATGGGCGGCGCTGAGGAGGCTGCGCTCATGGGCGGCGCTGAGGAGGCTGCGCTCATGGGCGGCGCTGAGGGGGCTGCACTCATGGGCGGCGCTGAGGAGGCTGCACTCTTGGGCGGCGCTGAGGAGGCTGCACTCATGGGCGGCGCTGACGAGGCTGCACTCATGGGAGGCGCTGGGGGGGCTGCACTGTTGGGCAGAGCACTGATAATCAGTACCCTGATTATCAGTGTAAATGTCCCCTGTAACAGGAAAGCCAGTTATTGACTTTCCTTTCCTTAGACACTGACAGCGCTGGGGAAAGGAAATGGGGATAACCAGCATTTTTCATGTGATCAGCTGTGATTGGACACAGCTGATCACATGATAAAGAGCCTATGTCATCGGCTCTTTACCCTGATCGGTGATTTGCTGTGTCCAAGGGACAAAGCTCACCACCAATTGCTGCACTATGCACCCCCTGGGGCGCAAATGAGCAGTGCAATGCAAAGGACATAATATGACATCCAGTCAGGATAGTAAAGCCACCGCCCAGCAGTCATTCTGCTATAGGCTGGGTGGGTGGGAAGGTGTTAAGGAAGTCTTCAAAGGGGAGAATTTTGGCACATCACAGAAGAAAACACAAAATTTCCATCTGGGGAAACCCTTACCCCTGAGGCTGAATAAAGTTCCTTTAGTTCCTCGCAGGCCTCCAGCTCCAAGGCACAGCCTTGAACTCAGTTCCAGCATACGTCCTGAGCCCCAATCAACCTCACAACTGGATTGTCTGTATTTGCCTCCACCCTGCTTCATTTTGTAGGCAGGTGCCTTTGAAGGGGTAATATGTTTTTCTTTGTGTTCCTGCTTCTCCTGCCTGTGCTCATGTCCTCAACTAAGCCAGCTAGGTGCAATTTGTTACGATGTAGATGTGTGGTGGATCTGAGGAATTGATTTGGCTAGATTTTCACACCAACTTTCTAGATATCCACATAAAAATGACCCATTGAAATGCCCTGAGAGCTCTGCCGGTAAAAGAAAACCAAGATGCAGGCTGTTATTTTCCTGGACTGTGGCCCTGGGGGGGGGGGCAGGCAGTTGGGGTTCCTTGAGGGGCTTTATGAACTTGTGGATCATTGTCAATCATGAACTCTAAAGACACCTGCTATCTCTGTAGAGTATTTGCCTTTAAAGAACTGGGAACTCGCTGCTACTCGGGTATGACTACCCATTGGGCACTAGAGAAGCTCTGTACAGGATTTTTAGGTAAGAAGTTGCTGTGCAAAGACTGTTCTATTTTTGCATTTCTTCAGTAAAAACTGCTTGTGTTCATTTAAATGCCTGGTCTGAAGTTTTTTTTTTAAGTGGTGTATTGCATGGTATATATAAGAACAGAGCTTGTAACAAGGAGACTGTAGGTTAGAGTATATACGATATGTTTTAGTCCAGCATGTAGTTTGCTGTCTAGTGTAGGCTATAGTGCTGTTGCCAGGGACAAGTGTTCATGTATCATAGCTTAATTAGCCAACCAGCCAGGAAATGGGTGACTTGGCGTAAGGTGACTGTTACTTTGGTAGTGAAGAGAATTAAAGCGGTTGTAAACCTCCCAAATAACAACAAAAACCTGTAAGACAAAGGCATAATGAGCTAGTATTCATCGCATACTAACTCATTATGAAATTATTATTATTATTTCAGGTACTTATATATAGTGCTGTCAATTTATGCAGTGCTTTACATATACATTGCACATTCACATCAGTCCCTGCCCTTAAGGAGCTTACAATCTAAGGTCCCTAACTCCCATTCATACATACACATAATAAGGCCAATTTTATACAGGATCTAATTAACCTACCAGCATATGTCTTTGGAGTGTGTAAGGAAACCGGAGTACACAGAGGAAACCCACGCAGGCACAGGGAGAACATGCAAACTCCAGGCAGGTAGTGTCGTGGTTGGGTCTAACCAGTGACCCTTATGCTGCTAGGTGAAGGTGCTAACCACTACACCACTGTGCCACCCAATTATTGTATTATGAAATACTTACCTTAGAGCAAAGCCCTTCCAGCTGCGCCCACTCACCGCTGAAATGGCCGACATGTTCACCCGTCTTCCTTCTGGGTTCTGTTTCTCCGGCCTTCTGATTGGCCGGAGTCCCGATGACGTCACCCCTGCGCATGCGGTGGCCGTTCCTTCAGAGCGCATGCGCCAGTGCAGTCACTGGCTGCATGTAAAGTAAGTATCTCCAAAACAGTGCAAGTTTAGGAGATATTTACAGTACCTATAGGTAAGCCATATTATAGACTTATCTGTAGGTTAATGTTATAGAGGGAAGTTTACTTCTTCTTTAACCACTTCACCCCAGAAGGTTTTACCCTCTTAATGATCAGGCAATTTTTTGCAATATGGCACTGCGTTACTTTAACTGACAATTGCGTGGTTGTGCGATGCGGATTTACTTTCTGCTATAAAACACATTCAATAAAAAAAATGTACAAAACCTAATTTTTTCCAAAAACTTAGGCGAAAATGTATTCTGCTACATATTTTTGGTAAAAAAAAAAAATCCCAATAACTGTATATTGATTGGTCTGCGCAAAAGTTATCGCGGCTACAAGCAATTTTTTTTTTTTTTCTATTTTTTTTTTACTAGTAATGGAGGCGATCAGCGACTTTGCGACATTGTGATGGACAAATCAGACACCTAACACACTTTTTTGGGGACCTATGACATTATTGCAGTGATCAGTGCCAAAAAATATGCACTGTTACTGTACTAATGACACTGGCAGGGAAGGGGTTAACATCAGGGGCAATCATAGGGTTAAATGTGTTTTCTAACTGTGTGGGGGAGGGGCTCTGACTGGGGGAAAGACGGATATCGGTGCTCCTGCTTGGCATGAACACAAGGTCTCTATCTTCCTCCCTGTCAGAACGGCGATCTGCTTTGTTTACATAGGCAGACCGCCGTTCTGTGTCTCTCAGGGAACAATCGCGGGTGCCTGGCGGATATCGGGTTCGTCGGACCCGCTGATTGGCTCCCCCTGTAGAAATTCAGCACGCGATCACGCCTCTGGCCCTGGAGCCTCTGCACAAAATGATGTACAGGTACGTGATTTCACGCAGGGGAGCCAACTTGCCGCAGTAAAAGTACGTTACGCGGTCGGCAAGTGGTTAAAGTAGAACTATAGGCAAAACCTTTTTTTTAAATTTTTGATAGAGTAAGGGAGGGTTAGAACACCTGTCAGATTTTGTTTTGCCATCTGTGTCCCATTGTGGGGATTTACTTTCACTTCCTGTCCCATAGCCAAACAGGAAATACCTGAAAATGAAGAGAATTCCTTGGGGACCCCCAGGTCACCAGAACTTGTGTCCCCATTGGAATATTTCCACGCTATTACCTGTTTGGGGACAACCCAAAATTTGGGATGTTCTTTTACTTTCAATGGTAATAGTAAATAGGACCAATAGAGAGGGTGAATCTTCTTCTTAACGGGGACACAGACAGCAATAAAATCTAACAGATCTTATAACCCCTCTCCACTCTATCCAAAGCTAAAAAAAAAAAAAGTTTTGCCTTTAATTTTACTTTAACCACTTTAGGACCGCTCACATTGCTGCTACTGCGGCAATGTGGCACGATCCCGTCCAGCGACGTAGACCTACGTTGCTGGACTCCTCCCCCTGTAGGTGGCGCTCGCGCGCCACCGGAGGCGCGCTCCCGCTGTTTTCATTCACAGCGGGAGTCGGGCCAGGGGAGGAGCGGCAGCGATCGCCGCTGCTCTTCCCCGATCGTCGGGGAATCTAGTTTGGAGATCCGCCCGCCTGTGTAAACAGAGCGGGCGGATCTCCTCAGTGACAGGGAGTGACAGATCGGAGTGTTCAGCATAGCTGAACATCCGATCTGTCCCTGACTTACTCAGTCAACTCCCCCCACACACGTCAGTAAGCACTAGGCATACATTAACCCCTCCCTCTCCAATAAAATGAACCCCTTCCCTGCCAGTGTCATTTTTACAGTAACAGTGCATATGTATAGCACTGATTACTGCAGTAATGTCACTGGTAACCCCAAAAGTGTCAAAAATGTCAGTCAGGGGTCAGATCTGTCCGCTGCAATGTCGCAGTCCCGCAAAAAAAAAAAAAATATTCGCAGATCGCCGCCATTACTCGTTAAAAAAAAAAAAAAAAATGACAGAAATCTTTCCCTTAGTTAGTAAACGCAATAACTTTTGCGCAAACCAATCAAAATACGGTTATTGTGATTTTTTTTACCAAACATAGGTAGCAGAAATCAAATTGGCCAAAAATTTAAAAAAAAATAGATTTTTACATTTTTTGGGGGGGGGGAATTTCATATAAAAAATTTTTAAAAATGTTGTTTTTTCAAAATAAACGCTCTTTTTTTGTTCATAGCGCAAAAAGTAAAAATCGCACAGGTGATCAAATACCACCAAAAGAAAGCTCTGTTTGTGGGAAAAAAAGGACGTAAATTTCATTTGGGTACGGCGTCGCACGACCGCGCAATTGTCAGTTAAAGTTGCACAGTGCCGAATCGCAAAAAGTGGCCTGGACGTAAGACAGCAAAATCCTCCAGTGGTAAAGTGGTTAACCACTTGCCGACTCCCCCCATAGTTTTACTGCGGCAGGCTATCTCTACTGTGCGAAACGACATAGGGTTACGTCGGTCGCGGGAGTGGTGCTGGGGGGCGAGTGTGCGCTTCCACCCCCATTAGGCAGCAGGGGTGCCGATCCATTGGCCTGGCACCTGCGATCGTTCCCCGCTGAGGGAGAAGGACGGTCAGCTGTTGTAAACACCTGCAAAGTAAAATGCATAATGTGCTAGTATGCATTGCATACTAGCACATTATGTGACACTTACCTGCAACGAAGCCCGCGCTGTCCCCGCTCCCGGCCGCATCCATCTTCACCCGTCATTCTTCCGGGTCTGTGGACTCCGGCTGTATCACTGGCCCAAGCCGCGTGACGTCGCATGCGCGCAGGAGCCGCCGGTCACGGCGCAGGACTTTGAAGAAACAGCACGGGTGGCCGTTTCTTCAGAGCGCATGCGCCAATGACGTAATTGGCTGCATGCAATGTAAATATCTCCTAAACGGTGCAAGTTTAGGAGATATTTACAGTACCTATAGGTAAGCCTTATTAAAAGGTTTACCTATAGGTACAAGATATGAGAGGGTTTACAACCACTTAAAAGAGGAAGTAAACCCTCCTCTGTAAGTTGTACCTATAGGTAAGCCTTAGGCTTACCTATAGGTACTGTAAATATCTCCTAAACATGTACAGTTTAGGAGATATTTACCTTACATGCAGCCAGTTATGTCACTGGCGCATGCGCTCTGAAGGAACGGCCGCTCGTGCCGTTCCTTCAGAGTCCCGTGCCGTGACCGTCGGCTCCCGCATGCGTGCGCGGGAGTGACATCACCGCGGCTCCGGCCAATCAGATGGCCGGATGCTGCGATCCCGGAAGACGGGCGACTGAACATGTTGCCCGTCATAGAGGTAAGCGGGCGGCACGGAGGGGGGATCGTTCTAAGGTAAGTATTTCATAATGAGCTAGTATGCCATGCATACTAGCTCATTATGTGTTTCTCTTGCAGGTTGAAAAAAAAAAATTTGGGGTTTACAAGCTCAGTAACCTGGGCAATTACTGAGTGTAGTTCTTAGTGCCCCCCACTAGGGTGTGTAAGCCCCGCCCACTAAGCTCTCAAACCAGCCAACATCCCCACAGCGGGGTATCTGGAGGATCTTCGGAGGGAGGCAGGTGGGTGGGGATCAGATGGGAGGAGCTTAGACACAGAGGAGGGATCCTTATCCTGGTGTGTTAGCTGTGTAAATTGAGCCTGTCGTATGTCTTGTTCATTCATAACAATTGAACAGGGCTTCCAGCAGCATGACTGTTTTTCTTGAGAAGGAATTTTAATTGTACTGAAAGCTTTATATAAAAAATAAATAAAACAAAGAACACTTTGCTAAACACCGTGGGAAGGTTCAATTAAATCTTTACATGAAATCCATAATCAGAGATCTGATGTATACAAAGTTCAGGCTTGAACGTTTCTATACATTGGAAGATGTAATATGTAGATTAGCCCCTAGATGGCGCCCCGCACCAACTCATCCATTACACATACACATGCTAGATAAAGCCTTATTAACGGGAATCCAAAGAAAAAAGTTTTTTGTTTTTTGCTATGGAGTGGGGGAAGGGTTACACCCCCTGCCAGGTTCTTATATATGATCATTTCACTGTATTTTGTAACACATCCAGAATTTATTCTCTAGAAGAACAATTTACTGACAGGTCCTCTTTATATTGTTAAATGCAGAAAAGGGCAACTGCAGACCTCCAGCTGGAACTACATGTCCCATAAGCATTGCAAGACTGACAGTTACAAGCCTGACTCCCATGATGAGAAGACTGACAGTTACTCCCAGTGGCAGAGGCATGATGGGACTTGCAGTTCTCCAAAGCCCGGGGGGGGGGGGGGCACTATATGTTATTTTTAGTGTGTGTGTGTGTGTGTGCGCGTAGGGAATCCTTTCCCAGTGCACCGCTTACTTCTTGCTCTGTGATCTCCATAGAAAATATGGAACAGCAAACCCAAATTCATCAATCCCCGGTCCCAGCTCATAGAAAGTCCCGTGTCACCTGGATAATTATAGGAGAACATTTCTGTTCCCAAGAGCTGACAATCTAAGAGTCCAGAAACTTCAGTCTGACATTGTACTTCATCAGAAGCATAGATATCGTGTGTAGAAGAATTCTGTCCTCTGCTCAGACTTCTGGAATCTGATGCAGTACAGGACATGGTCTCCTCGGTACGGTGTATGGGGTGTACAGCACACAGTCTCCTCGGTATGGTGTATGGGGTGTACAGCACACAGTCTCCTCGGTACGGTGTATGGGGTGTACAGCACACGGTCTCCTCGGTACGGTGTATGGGGTTTACAGCACACGGTCTCCTCGGTACAGTGTATGGGGTGTACAGTACAGCACACGGTCTCCTCGGTACGGTGTATGGGGTGTACAGTACAGCACACGGCCTCCTCGGTACGGTGTATGGGGTGTACAGCACACAGTCTCCTCGGTATGGTGTATGGGGTGTACAGCACACAGTCTCCTCGGTACGGTGTATGGAGTGTACAGTACAGCACACAGTCTCCTCGGTACGGTGTATGGAGTGTACAGCACACGGTCTCCTCGGTGCGGTGTATGGGGTGTACAGCACACGGTCTCCTCGGTACGGTGTATGGGGTTTACAGTACAGCACACAGTCTCCTCGGTACGGTGTATGGGGTGTACAGCACACAGTCTCCTCGATACGGTGTATGGGGTGTACAGTACAGCACACGGTCTCCTCGGTACGGTGTATGGAGTGTACAGTACAGCACATGGTCTCCTCGGTACGGTGTATGGAGTGTACAGCACAGCACACAGTCTCCTCGGTACGGTGTATGGGGTGTACAGTACAGCACACAGTCTCCTCGGTACGGTGTATGGGGTGTACAGTACAGCACACAGTCTCCTCGGTACGGTGTATGGGGTGTACAGTACAGCACACGGTCTCCTCGGTACGGTGTATGGGGTGTACAGTACAGCACACAGTCTCCTCGGTACGGTGTATGGGGTGTACAGTACAGCACACAGTCTCCTCGGTTCGGTGTATGGGGTGTACAGTACAGCACACAGTCTCCTCGGTACGGTGTATGGAGTGTACAGTACAGCACACAGTCTCCTCGGTACGGTGTATGGAGTGTACAGTACAGCACACAGTCTCCTCGGTATGGTGTATGGGGTGTACAGTACAGCACACAGTCTCCTCGGTATGGTGTATGGAGTGTACAGTACAGCACACAGTCTCCTCGGTACGGTGTATGGGGTGTACAGTACAGCACACGGTCTCCTCGGTACGGTGTATGGAGTGTACAGTACAGCACACAGTCTCCTCGGTACGGTGTATGGGGTGTACAGTACAGCACACAGTCTCCTCGGTACGGTGTATGGAGTGTACAGTACAGCACACAGTCTCCTCGGTACGGTGTATGGAGTGTACAGTACAGCACACAGTCTCCTCGGTACGGTGTATGGGGTGTACAGTACAGCACACGGTCTCCTCGGTACGGTGTATGGAGTGTACAGTACAGCACACAGTCTCCTCGGTACGGTGTATGGGGTGTACAGTACAGCACACGGTCTCCTCGGTACGGTGTATGGGGTGTACAGCACACGGTCTCCTCGGTACGGTGTATGGGGTGTACAGTACAGCACACGGTCTCCTCGGTACGGTGTATGGAGTGTACAGTACAGCACACGGTCTCCTCGGTACGGTGTATGGAGTGTACAGTACAGCACACAGTCTCCTCGGTACGGTGTATGGGGTGTACAGTACAGCACACGGTCTCCTCGGTACGGTGTATGGAGTGTACAGTACAGTACACAGTCTCCTCGGTACGGTGTATGGGGTGTACAGCACACGGTCTCCTCGGTACGGTGTATGGAGTGTACAGTACAGCACACGGTCTCCTCGGTACGGTGTATGGGGTGTACAGCACACGGTCTCCTCGGTACGGTGTATGGGGTGTACAGTACAGCACACGGTCTCCTCGGTACGGTGTATGGGGTGTACAGTACAGCACACGGTCTCCTCGGTACGGTGTATGGAGTGTACAGTACAGCACACAGTCTCCTCGGTACGGTGTATGGGGTGTACAGTACAGCACACAGTCTCCTCGGTATGGTGTATGGAGTGTACAGTACAGCACACAGTCTCCTCGGTACGGTGTATGGAGTGTACAGTACAGCACACAGTCTCCTCGGTACGGTGTATGGGGTGTACAGTACAGCACACGGTCTCCTCGGTACGGTGTATGGAGTGTACAGTACAGCACACAGTCTCCTCGGTACGGTGTATGGGGTGTACAGTACAGCACACAGTCTCCTCGGTATGGTGTATGGAGTGTACAGTACAGCACACAGTCTCCTCGGTACGGTGTATGGAGTGTACAGTACAGCACACAGTCTCCTCGGTACGGTGTATGGGGTGTACAGTACAGCACACAGTCTCCTCGGTATGGTGTATGGGGTGTACAGCACACGGTCTCCTCGGTACGGTGTATGGGGTGTACAGTACAGCACACGGTCTCCTCGGTACGGTGTATGGAGTGTACAGTACAGCACACGGTCTCCTCGGTACGGTGTATGGAGTGTACAGTACAGCACACGGTCTCCTCGGTACGGTGTATGGGGTGTACAGCACACGGTCTCCTCGGTACGGTGTATGGGGTGTACAGTACAGCACACGGTCTCCTCGGTACGGTGTATGGAGTGTACAGTACAGCACACAGTCTCCTCGGTACGGTGTATGGAGTGTACAGTACAGCACACAGTCTCCTCGGTACGGTGTATGGGGTGTACAGTACAGCACACGGTCTCCTCGGTACGGTGTATGGGGTGTACAGCACACGGTCTCCTCGGTACGGTGTATGGGGTGTACAGTACAGCACACGGTCTCCTCGGTACGGTGTATGGAGTGTACAGTACAGCACACGGTCTCCTCGGTACGGTGTATGGAGTGTACAGTACAGCACACAGTCTCCTCGGTACGGTGTATGGGGTGTACAGTACAGCACACGGTCTCCTCGGTACGGTGTATGGAGTGTACAGTACAGTACACAGTCTCCTCGGTACGGTGTATGGGGTGTACAGCACACGGTCTCCTCGGTACGGTGTATGGGGTGTACAGTACAGCACACGGTCTCCTCGGTACGGTGTATGGGGTGTACAGCACACGGTCTCCTCGGTACGGTGTATGGGGTGTACAGTACAGCACACGGTCTCCTCGGTACGGTGTATGGAGTGTACAGTACAGCACACGGTCTCCTCGGTACGGTGTATGGAGTGTACAGTACAGCACACAGTCTCCTCGGTACGGTGTATGGGGTGTACAGTACAGCACACGGTCTCCTCGGTACGGTGTATGGAGTGTACAGTACAGTACACAGTCTCCTCGGTACGGTGTATGGGGTGTACAGCACACGGTCTCCTCGGTACGGTGTATGGGGTGTACAGCACACGGTCTCCTCGGTACGGTGTATGGGGTGTACAGTACAGCACACGGTCTCCTCGGTACGGTGTATGGGGTGTACAGCACACGGTCTCCTCGGTACGGTGTATGGGGTGTACAGCACACGGTCTCCTCGGTACGGTGTATGGGGTGTACAGTACAGCACACGGTCTCCTCGGTACGGTGTATGGGGTGTACAGTACAGCACACGGTCTCCTCGGTACGGTGTATGGAGTGTACAGTACAGCACACAGTCTCCTCGGTACGGTGTATGGGGTGTACAGTACAGCACACAGTCTCCTCGGTATGGTGTATGGAGTGTACAGTACAGCACACAGTCTCCTCGGTACGGTGTATGGAGTGTACAGTACAGCACACAGTCTCCTCGGTACGGTGTATGGGGTGTACAGTACAGCACACGGTCTCCTCGGTACGGTGTATGGAGTGTACAGTACAGCACACAGTCTCCTCGGTACGGTGTATGGGGTGTACAGTACAGCACACAGTCTCCTCGGTATGGTGTATGGAGTGTACAGTACAGCACACAGTCTCCTCGGTACGGTGTATGGAGTGTACAGTACAGCACACAGTCTCCTCGGTACGGTGTATGGGGTGTACAGTACAGCACACAGTCTCCTCGGTATGGTGTATGGGGTGTACAGCACACGGTCTCCTCGGTACGGTGTATGGGGTGTACAGTACAGCACACGGTCTCCTCGGTACGGTGTATGGAGTGTACAGTACAGCACACGGTCTCCTCGGTACGGTGTATGGAGTGTACAGTACAGCACACGGTCTCCTCGGTACGGTGTATGGGGTGTACAGCACACGGTCTCCTCGGTACGGTGTATGGGGTGTACAGTACAGCACACGGTCTCCTCGGTACGGTGTATGGAGTGTACAGTACAGCACACAGTCTCCTCGGTACGGTGTATGGAGTGTACAGTACAGCACACAGTCTCCTCGGTACGGTGTATGGGGTGTACAGTACAGCACACGGTCTCCTCGGTACGGTGTATGGGGTGTACAGCACACGGTCTCCTCGGTACGGTGTATGGGGTGTACAGTACAGCACACGGTCTCCTCGGTACGGTGTATGGAGTGTACAGTACAGCACACGGTCTCCTCGGTACGGTGTATGGAGTGTACAGTACAGCACACAGTCTCCTCGGTACGGTGTATGGGGTGTACAGTACAGCACACGGTCTCCTCGGTACGGTGTATGGAGTGTACAGTACAGTACACAGTCTCCTCGGTACGGTGTATGGGGTGTACAGCACACGGTCTCCTCGGTACGGTGTATGGGGTGTACAGTACAGCACACGGTCTCCTCGGTACGGTGTATGGAGTGTACAGTACAGCACACGGTCTCCTCGGTACGGTGTATGGAGTGTACAGTACAGCACACAGTCTCCTCGGTACGGTGTATGGGGTGTACAGTACAGCACACGGTCTCCTCGGTACGGTGTATGGAGTGTACAGTACAGTACACAGTCTCCTCGGTACGGTGTATGGGGTGTACAGCACACGGTCTCCTCGGTACGGTGTATGGAGTGTACAGTACAGCACACGGTCTCCTCGGTACGGTGTATGGGGTGTACAGCACACGGTCTCCTCGGTACGGTGTATGGGGTGTACAGTACAGCACACGGTCTCCTCGGTACGGTGTATGGGGTGTACAGTACAGCACACGGTCTCCTCGGTACGGTGTATGGAGTGTACAGTACAGCACACAGTCTCCTCGGTACGGTGTATGGGGTGTACAGTACAGCACACAGTCTCCTCGGTATGGTGTATGGAGTGTACAGTACAGCACACAGTCTCCTCGGTACGGTGTATGGAGTGTACAGTACAGCACACAGTCTCCTCGGTACGGTGTATGGGGTGTACAGTACAGCACACGGTCTCCTCGGTACGGTGTATGGAGTGTACAGTACAGCACACAGTCTCCTCGGTACGGTGTATGGGGTGTACAGTACAGCACACAGTCTCCTCGGTATGGTGTATGGAGTGTACAGTACAGCACACAGTCTCCTCGGTACGGTGTATGGAGTGTACAGTACAGCACACAGTCTCCTCGGTACGGTGTATGGGGTGTACAGTACAGCACACAGTCTCCTCGGTATGGTGTATGGGGTGTACAGCACACGGTCTCCTCGGTACGGTGTATGGGGTGTACAGTACAGCACACGGTCTCCTCGGTACGGTGTATGGAGTGTACAGTACAGCACACGGTCTCCTCGGTACGGTGTATGGAGTGTACAGTACAGCACACGGTCTCCTCGGTACGGTGTATGGGGTGTACAGCACACGGTCTCCTCGGTACGGTGTATGGGGTGTACAGTACAGCACACGGTCTCCTCGGTACGGTGTATGGAGTGTACAGTACAGCACACAGTCTCCTCGGTACGGTGTATGGAGTGTACAGTACAGCACACAGTCTCCTCGGTACGGTGTATGGGGTGTACAGTACAGCACACGGTCTCCTCGGTACGGTGTATGGGGTGTACAGCACACGGTCTCCTCGGTACGGTGTATGGGGTGTACAGTACAGCACACGGTCTCCTCGGTACGGTGTATGGAGTGTACAGTACAGCACACGGTCTCCTCGGTACGGTGTATGGAGTGTACAGTACAGCACACAGTCTCCTCGGTACGGTGTATGGGGTGTACAGTACAGCACACGGTCTCCTCGGTACGGTGTATGGAGTGTACAGTACAGTACACAGTCTCCTCGGTACGGTGTATGGGGTGTACAGCACACGGTCTCCTCGGTACGGTGTATGGGGTGTACAGCACACGGTCTCCTCGGTACGGTGTATGGGGTGTACAGTACAGCACACGGTCTCCTCGGTACGGTGTATGGGGTGTACAGCACACGGTCTCCTCGGTACGGTGTATGGGGTGTACAGTACAGCACACGGTCTCCTCGGTACGGTGTATGGAGTGTACAGTACAGCACACGGTCTCCTCGGTACGGTGTATGGAGTGTACAGTACAGCACACAGTCTCCTCGGTACGGTGTATGGGGTGTACAGTACAGCACACGGTCTCCTCGGTACGGTGTATGGAGTGTACAGTACAGTACACAGTCTCCTCGGTACGGTGTATGGGGTGTACAGCACACGGTCTCCTCGGTACGGTGTATGGAGTGTACAGTACAGCACACGGTCTCCTCGGTACGGTGTATGGGGTGTACAGCACACGGTCTCCTCGGTACGGTGTATGGGGTGTACAGTACAGCACACGGTCTCCTCGGTACGGTGTATGGGGTGTACAGTACAGCACACGGTCTCCTCGGTACGGTGTATGGAGTGTACAGTACAGCACACAGTCTCCTCGGTACGGTGTATGGGGTGTACAGTACAGCACACAGTCTCCTCGGTATGGTGTATGGAGTGTACAGTACAGCACACAGTCTCCTCGGTACGGTGTATGGAGTGTACAGTACAGCACACAGTCTCCTCGGTACGGTGTATGGGGTGTACAGTACAGCACACGGTCTCCTCGGTACGGTGTATGGAGTGTACAGTACAGCACACAGTCTCCTCGGTACGGTGTATGGGGTGTACAGTACAGCACACAGTCTCCTCGGTATGGTGTATGGAGTGTACAGTACAGCACACAGTCTCCTCGGTACGGTGTATGGAGTGTACAGTACAGCACACAGTCTCCTCGGTACGGTGTATGGGGTGTACAGTACAGCACACAGTCTCCTCGGTATGGTGTATGGGGTGTACAGCACACGGTCTCCTCGGTACGGTGTATGGGGTGTACAGTACAGCACACGGTCTCCTCGGTACGGTGTATGGAGTGTACAGTACAGCACACGGTCTCCTCGGTACGGTGTATGGAGTGTACAGTACAGCACACGGTCTCCTCGGTACGGTGTATGGGGTGTACAGCACACGGTCTCCTCGGTACGGTGTATGGGGTGTACAGTACAGCACACGGTCTCCTCGGTACGGTGTATGGAGTGTACAGTACAGCACACAGTCTCCTCGGTACGGTGTATGGAGTGTACAGTACAGCACACAGTCTCCTCGGTACGGTGTATGGGGTGTACAGTACAGCACACGGTCTCCTCGGTACGGTGTATGGGGTGTACAGCACACGGTCTCCTCGGTACGGTGTATGGGGTGTACAGTACAGCACACGGTCTCCTCGGTACGGTGTATGGAGTGTACAGTACAGCACACGGTCTCCTCGGTACGGTGTATGGAGTGTACAGTACAGCACACAATCTCCTCGGTACGGTGTATGGGGTGTACAGTACAGCACACGGTCTCCTCGGTACGGTGTATGGAGTGTACAGTACAGTACACAGTCTCCTCGGTACGGTGTATGGGGTGTACAGCACACGGTCTCCTCGGTACGGTGTATGGGGTGTACAGCACACGGTCTCCTCGGTACGGTGTATGGGGTGTACAGTACAGCACACGGTCTCCTCGGTACGGTGTATGGGGTGTACAGCACACGGTCTCCTCGGTACGGTGTATGGGGTGTACAGTACAGCACACGGTCTCCTCGGTACGGTGTATGGAGTGTACAGTACAGCACACGGTCTCCTCGGTACGGTGTATGGAGTGTACAGTACAGCACACAGTCTCCTCGGTACGGTGTATGGGGTGTACAGTACAGCACACGGTCTCCTCGGTACGGTGTATGGAGTGTACAGTACAGTACACAGTCTCCTCGGTACGGTGTATGGGGTGTACAGCACACGGTCTCCTCGGTACGGTGTATGGAGTGTACAGTACAGCACACGGTCTCCTCGGTACGGTGTATGGGGTGTACAGCACACGGTCTCCTCGGTACGGTGTATGGGGTGTACAGTACAGCACACGGTCTCCTCGGTACGGTGTATGGGGTGTACAGTACAGCACACGGTCTCCTCGGTACGGTGTATGGAGTGTACAGTACAGCACACAGTCTCCTCGGTACGGTGTATGGGGTGTACAGTACAGCACACAGTCTCCTCGGTATGGTGTATGGAGTGTACAGTACAGCACACAGTCTCCTCGGTACGGTGTATGGAGTGTACAGTACAGCACACAGTCTCCTCGGTACGGTGTATGGGGTGTACAGTACAGCACACGGTCTCCTCGGTACGGTGTATGGAGTGTACAGTACAGCACACAGTCTCCTCGGTACGGTGTATGGGGTGTACAGTACAGCACACAGTCTCCTCGGTATGGTGTATGGAGTGTACAGTACAGCACACAGTCTCCTCGGTACGGTGTATGGAGTGTACAGTACAGCACACAGTCTCCTCGGTACGGTGTATGGGGTGTACAGTACAGCACACAGTCTCCTCGGTATGGTGTATGGGGTGTACAGCACACGGTCTCCTCGGTACGGTGTATGGGGTGTACAGTACAGCACACGGTCTCCTCGGTACGGTGTATGGAGTGTACAGTACAGCACACGGTCTCCTCGGTACGGTGTATGGAGTGTACAGTACAGCACACGGTCTCCTCGGTACGGTGTATGGGGTGTACAGCACACGGTCTCCTCGGTACGGTGTATGGGGTGTACAGTACAGCACACGGTCTCCTCGGTACGGTGTATGGAGTGTACAGTACAGCACACAGTCTCCTCGGTACGGTGTATGGAGTGTACAGTACAGCACACAGTCTCCTCGGTACGGTGTATGGGGTGTACAGTACAGCACACGGTCTCCTCGGTACGGTGTATGGGGTGTACAGCACACGGTCTCCTCGGTACGGTGTATGGGGTGTACAGTACAGCACACGGTCTCCTCGGTACGGTGTATGGAGTGTACAGTACAGCACACGGTCTCCTCGGTACGGTGTATGGAGTGTACAGTACAGCACACAGTCTCCTCGGTACGGTGTATGGGGTGTACAGTACAGCACACGGTCTCCTCGGTACGGTGTATGGAGTGTACAGTACAGTACACAGTCTCCTCGGTACGGTGTATGGGGTGTACAGCACACGGTCTCCTCGGTACGGTGTATGGGGTGTACAGTACAGCACACGGTCTCCTCGGTACGGTGTATGGGGTGTACAGCACACGGTCTCCTCGGTACGGTGTATGCAGGGCCGGATTAAGAGCATCATGGGCTTGGTGCTGAGGATTTTGAAGGGCCTTAAGGGCCCTGCCTTGCCATGCACCCAGAGGAGGAAGGGTGCAGCCATGCATGCCTAATTCCACATGGGATGCTGTCTCTGAAGCCCATAAACACATCCATGCATCGGCAACTGTCCCTCCTTGTCCGGCCTTCGTGCTGTGTGGGGAGGTTCTGAGGGTGCTGCCTGGGGAAGCGAGCATAGAAGCCAGACTTTTGTGTTTACAAGTGACAGAAGAGCGGTAACAGTGAATATGGCCAACCTGGGGCCTATATAAAGGTAGGGGCCTGGAGCTGCAGCTCCAATAGCCCCTAGGTTAATCTGGCCCTGGGTGTACAGAAGGGATTGACCGATTATCGGGGAGTCTCTGATAGTGAGTGTACAGTGCACACAGTGTGTTTAACACAGCCGCCACACATACACCCACCCACAGCTGCCCAGTGCCAGCCACCCACAGGCCTGTACCTGCCAGCCATCCACCCACCACACTGTGCCAGCCACCCAAAGGGGGCCAGCCAACCACCACACTTTGCCAGCCACCCACCAAAGGGGGCCAGCCAGCTACCCACCACAGGGTGCCAGCCACCCAAAGGGGGCCAGCCACCCACCAAAGGGTGCCAGCCAGCTACCCACCATAGAGTGCCAGCTACCCACCATAGAGTGCCAGCTACCCACCATAGAGTGCCAGCTACCCACCATAGAGTGCCAGCTGCCCACCACATGGTGCCAGCCACTCACCACAGGGTGCCAGCCAGCTACCCACCACAGCACACAGTCTCCTCAGTGGAATGTAGTGCCAGTTTGTGGTATGGGGCGGAGCTTTCTCTGAAGTGAGGTGGTCCCGGGAGGAGGTAAATATTCGAAGGGGGCGGGGCTCTGTCAGATGGGCGTAGTTAGCCTGGCAGCGTTAGCCTATAGAGAGGGCGGAGCTCTGCCAGCGGCGCGCGGTGTTCTCCCTCTTTCTCTCTCAGGGGGTGGTGTAAATGGGCGGAGCTCTCTCACGCTCTGATTCCATTGTTGGGCGGTGCTAACGGTTTCTTTCATAGGGGGCGGAGTGATCTCTACGTTGGGCGGTACTCCCTTGCTTTCTCTCATATGGGGGGGCGTAGTGATTCCAGCAGTGGGCGGTGCTCTTTCAATCTTTATTTAGGGGGTGGAGCGATCTTATCGTAGGGCGGTAATCTCTATTTATTTTTATGATCCCTTCTTCTTAGTAGGCGGAGTGATCCTAGCGTGGGGCGGGACTCTCTATCTTTTTTTCTCTTATAGGAGTAGAGTGAGTCCTGTGGTGGGCAATCCTACTTTCTTAGGGGGTGGGGTGATCCTAGCGTTGAGTGGTACCTCCCCCCCTTCTATCTTATGGGGGGCGGAGTGTTTACAGCTTTGCTCTATAAATTCTACTTAGGGGGCGGAGTGATCCTAGCTTTGGGCGGGACTCTCTTTATGCCTTTTCTATCATGAGGGGAAAGGATTCCAGTGGTGGGCAATCTTTCTTTGTTAGGGGGCGGAGTGATCCCACCGGTGGGCGGCACCCTCTCTGCTTTCTCTCTCATGGAGGCGGAGTGATCCCACCGGTGGGCGGTGTTCTCCCGCGTTTTCTCTCGGAGTGATTCTTGCGTTGGGCACTTTCTCTCATAGAGGCGGATTGATCCTAGCGGTGGGCGGTGTTTTCACGCGTTTTCTATTAGAGGGGCGGAGTGATGCTTGCTATGGGCGGTCTTCTCTTGCTTTTTCTCTCTCATGGAGGCGGAGTGATTTTTTCCCGTTGGGCGGAACCTTCTGTCTCATGGAGGCGGAGTGATCCAACCGGTGGGCGGTGTTCTCTCGCGTTTTCTCTCTTGGAGGCGGAGTGATACTTGCGTTGGGCGGGACTCTTTCTCATGGAGGCGGATTGATCCTACCGGTGGGCAGTGTTCTCCCGCGATCTCTCTCATAGGGGCGGAGTAATCCTGCCGGTGGGTGGTGTTCTCTCGCGTTCTCTCTGATAGGGGCGGAGTAATCCTGCCGGTGGGCGGTGTTCTCTCGAGTTCTCTCTCATAGGGGCGGAGTGATCCTTTCGGTGGGCGGTGTTCTGTCTCATAGGGGCGGAGTGATCCTTGCGGTGGGCGGTGTTCTGTCTCATAGGGGCGGAGTGATCCTTTTGGTAGGCGGTGTTCTGTCTCATAGGGGCGGAGTGATCCTTTCGGTGGGCGGTGTTCTGTCTCAGGGGCGGAGTGATCCTTGCGGTGGGCGGTGTTCTCTCGCGTTCTCTCTTATAGGGGCGGAGTGAGCCTAGCAGTGGGCGGTGTTCTCCCCGCGTTCTCTCTCATAGGGGCGGAGTGATCCTTGCGGTGAGCGGTGTTCTATTTCATAGGGGCGGAGTAATCCAGCCGGTGGGCGGTGTTCTCCCGCTTTCTCTCTTATAGGGGCGGAGTAATCTTGCCGGTGGGCGGTGTTCTCTCGCGTTCTCTCTCATAGGGGCGGAGTGATCCTTGCGGTGGGCGGTGTTCTCCCGCGTTCTCTCTCATAGGGGCGGAGTGATCCTTGCGGTGGGCGGTGTTCTCCCGCGTTATCTCTCATAGGGGCGGAGTGATCCTAGCGGTGGGCGGTGTTTTTACTCATTCTCTCTTAGGGGCGGAGTGATCCTTGCGGTGGGCGGTGTTCTCCCGCGTTCTCTCTCATCGGGGCGGATTGATCCTAGCGGTGGGCGGTGTTTTTGCGCGTTCTCTCTTAGGGGCGGAGTGATCCTTGCGGTGGGCGGTAACATTCCTCAGAGCCGCACTGCGCTGTGTTCCTCCGCACATTCCTCCGGCCGGGGAAGGCGGGAAGTAGTGCGGTGGCCCCCGGCCGCCTGTGTCGGTGTAGTCCGCTGTCCATGGATCGATTCTCGGAGGAGCTGAGCCTGCAGGCTGGCCGGCTGATGGAAGGTCTGTGCCTGGAGGAGTCTGGCTGCCAGTCCGAGGTGGCTCTGCCGTGTTACGCGGGTGAGAGAGGGAAGAGGTACTCTGCGGAGCTGTACAGGGCCGGTTATGAAGGTGGCCCCCCAGGCCGGGGCCCCCTGTACCCCTCCTCCTCCAGCAGCCCCCGCTCCAGCGTCAGCGCCCTGAGCCCGCGCTCCAGCCTGGTGGTCCCCGGCGGTCAGTACGAGGGTTCGGCGCTGAGCCCGCGCTCCAGCTACGCCAGCACGGCCAGCGACAACAGCAAGCACTCTAGCCCCCGCGCCAGTCTGACCGGCTACGACGGCGGTGGCGGCGGCTCCAAACCCAGCAGCAACCGCACCAGCGGCATCAGCATGGGCTACGACCAGCGGCACGCCAGCCCACGCTCCAGCACCGCCAGCCAGTACTCCTGCACCACCAGCCCGCGTTCCAGCTACTCGGACCCGCGCTACGTGCCGGCGGCGATGGCCAACCACGAGGCGGACGGATCCCTGGTGAGCCCGCGCTCCAGCGTCTGCCTCATGCAGGACGGCCGGGCCGCCACGCTGGGCTCCTGCAACCCGTCGGTGGCCAGCCCGCGCTCCAGCATCTCCAGCCACAGCTCCCGGAGTTCCCGCAGCTCCCGGGGGTCCCTGGGGGTGTACGGCGACCTGCCAGTGCCCTCCCCCCGCTCCTCCATGCTGGGCCCCAGCGTACAGGAAGAGGATCACGGAGGAGAGCCGTGCCACTACAGAATCCTTGCCCAGTCCCCGCCGCGGCACGACGAGCTCAGCAACTCTTCGGGGGTCACCTACAACTTCAGCGCCGTCAAGGGCTCCGCCACCCTCCACCGCTTCAAGGTGCCGTACCAGGTGACGCCGTCCAAGGAGAGCGGGCCGAGCCAGGCCGAGAAGAGGCTGGAGGCGCTCACCCTGGAGCTGGAGAAGGAGCTGGAGATGCACATGAAGAAGGAATATTTCGGTGAGTGGTCCTCATTACTAACCCAATCCAGGGAATGTTCCGGATTGGTCCCACACATCTTCAGCATGCCAGATTTTCTATCCCCTATTCATGTGTCCTGCTGGGAACTCATTGAATCCCCCAACATAAGTTGGAAGATTCACCGACTTCACAGCCAGACAAATGAATGAGGCGATTGGGCAAATCTGGGCATGCTTGGAAGTATTTAGAATCTGTGGTCCTGGCATATTGTATTCACCAGATTCCCTCATTAACGTGTGAATTCCGCAAACCTGCCCGGGTCTATATTCTGTGAGAAAGCAGATTCACACCACATTCACCTGATAATCCGTTCCCCCTGGTTGGTGTGTCTGGCAGTGAATTTGGTGAAAATTCCCCCTCCAAAAAAACATGCTGGCACACCACATTGTTCCCAGATTGGACAGATCTGCCACCAAACGTCAGATTTCACCAAATTATACGGCTGATGCGGTCAGTCCGGTGAATCCCCCAATGTGCCCGGGTCTGCCCAACGTGCGAGGAGCCCCTCGGTGTCCGTTTCCTGCGTATTCACTGAATCCTTGTTTCCTCTGCTGTGCCCGACCGTACATTGCCAACATGCCCAATCTGCCATGCCAATTCACCCGCGTTCACCGCCACGTGTTCAGGTGAATTCATTGAATTGCCCGTGTGGCAGATCTGGCAAATCCCCCCCCCCCCCCCAGGTGTACACAGGTCTGTCCAATCTGCCAGGTAATGGCAGTTGCCTGAATATTCGCCAGATTGGAGAGACCTGCCAGAGCAATGGGTTCAAAACACCAGATTGCCGGGGCAGTCTTCTTTCTGTTTTTTATTCCTGTGTCTGCTGGACACAGGAACTACAAGCGCCAGCCGCCTCCTCCCTCAACCAATTGGAATGCCGAGTTGCGCTTTTTTTTCTTTTAATCGCAGATTTCACGTATATGTATTAACGTCTTACGCGGCATTCATTAAACCTAATTTGTGTCCTTTAATCATACGTTTTTTTTTTTAATCTGGCACATTACTCGATTCCTGCCGGGAGCTCGGCTTCTGATACCTCTACACCCTCCCCCCCTTTCCCGGGTATTAGGTGGTATTCTGGGCACGCCGAGGACCCCTCTCCTCTCCGGCTCACAGGGGGTTAAGGGTTGGAGTAAGAGGCAAACAATGGCCGCTCTGTTCCCGTTCTTGGCCGTTGCAATGTATATCTCCTGATTTAACCCCCAGTGTGCTGAGTCTGCTGATCGCAGGTGGGAGAGGAATGCCTCGGGCATACAGAGCCCGGTCACCTCTGGGAGCCGCTGTCACTTGGGGCTGAGAATGTCCAGGAGAGGGGGGTTGGGGTGACATGAATCAATGTGTTGGCACAAAGGGGTTAAATTGTTTGGTGAGATTAGCGCTGTTATCTGCTTGCGTTCATCCATCTTTATAAACTTCCTCGCCTGTAATCTTCACGATCGTCACACTTGGGATGGCGCGCGCATTATTCAACCCCCCCTTGGCCCCTGAATCTGCCCCACTTTATGCCCCCCCAGCAATGAGATTACCTGTAAATGTATCAAATGATGTGCTGTGTGTTGTACGATTGACCCCCCCAGACTGTATGTTGAATCCATTAACATTCCTCAGGTGCCCCAAAATATGACCCCCCCCCCCCCAGCTAATGAATTAAGCTATATGTATTATAGGTAGGTGCCAGTGATCATCATCGGGAAATCCAGTGTTATGCATCCCCCCCCCCCATATGTGATTTATACATTGATATGTTGGTCTTAGAGCCAGTGATCATCATTGGGACCCCTCCCCCCCACTGTGCCTAATTGTTCAGGTTAGTCCTGTGATCGTTGTCAGGGATCTGATATTGATATTGTAGATCAGATTTGTTCCACTGATCAGTGTTCGGGTGTTCGGGGCCCTTCCCCCACCGTGTTTGGTATATCGTAGTTAACGTTGGTTTGGGAGCCAGTGATCATCGTTGGGTCTTGGTCCCACTGACCAGCAGCTGTCATTTTGTAGTGCCATTGGGGATCTGCCCAGGCCTGTCTTTGTATCGGCAGTCGCTGGTACTGGTTTGATGGAGGGGGCCAGCGTGCTGAAAAATCTATGCCACGGGGAAAGCTGATGCCAGCCACAGGCAGGGGGTGGTAGTAATGAGTTATGAGTTTATTGGGTGAACTGTCTACTAAAGGTCTCTCCCGGCCAATGAGTGACAGATCTAATCCCACAACAAGACCTCCCCTCGACCTCTCTGCCAATAAATGGTCAACCTGAACAACCCACCCCCCACCAACCAATCTGCTAATGACTGGACATCCTGTCCCCGCTGGTCATTCTGCCAGTGATTTGACTGGACTGAGCCCCCACCCAACCCCTGTACCGCAATTTTATTGACATTCCCCCCCAAGCCTTTTGCCAGTGACTGGGCTGCCTGGACCCCCCCCCCCAGCTGTTCTGCTGAGTGACTGGGCTTGATTTCCTATCCCCAATGAGTCCGTGAATCCCCACCCAAGTTGGGTCTTCCTGACCCATTAGCTTCACCCCTATTTTGTTAATGAGTGGCGGGCCTGACTGCTGTTCACTGTTCTGCCAAAAAGTGCCTGGCATGACCACAATCTCACCCCCCCCCCCCCCCAAGAGGTCCGGAGCCTATCTTTCCTCCCTGAGTTAGGCTGCTTCCTGTATACGCAGAGGTCAGTTCCAGCTAACGGAACTTTTTGGCAGATTTGTCTTGCATTATGTATGTCCCTCTAGATCTGTCAGATTTTGAACTAGCCGTTGTGTCCAGATTGGGACGTTTGCTGCATGTAGATATTCCCCCCCAACGCGCTGAGCATTTTATTTCGACGTTGCACTGTTAGGGTTGGATTGCTGGTGTAGAGAAATTGGCTGGGTCTGAGCTGCACTTCCACTCTGAGTACCTGATCTATGCCCATCCTCTGTGCCCCTCCAACTGCTGAGGAACAACAAGTACCAGCATTCATTGTAAACCGGTGGGATGTCCTCGGTCCTCTTGCAGTTGAAGGACGGACGGAGACAGCCATTTTATAGTCGGTCTGTTTATCCTGATCTTCAGTTGTTACAATCTGAATGGGTTGGGACCATCTAAAGGGGTGCACAGGGCAGAGAACCTACAATAAAACCCACCGAGCTGGTGTGTACAGTCCACCTCTGTGACCGGCCTGCATGGAGAGCACCGTTATCAGGGTTAATGCCCAACTCCAGCCCAAAAGTTCTGCCTGTACCCTCACTCCCGATCCCTCTGACATGCATTAAAGAAACAAAGGGAGTGGTTGTCACTGGGAAAAGGCAGAGACTGCAAAAAGAAATATCCCATCATTTCCTGTCCTGACATGGGGGGGTAAATCTCCCCAACAGCAAAACACTGCAAACAAAACCTTACCAGCTCCATCCAAAACAGCATAGTTAGGCTATAAATGTCATTCCCACATCTGGTACATAGTGGTGGAGATCTAAATGGTTCCTTGTCAGGTCCTTCTAGATTCGATGCGGCCTGAGGTGGTTCCAGAATGCCAGTCACTCACTCATAGAAAAACCAGATCCCACAGACGCAAGAGACATGACCCAGCCGCCTTATGTCTGTAGATGAAATGCAAGCTGGCTGGGGGAGCTACCAACAGTCAGATTATAACTCGGGAAATGTGACTGAGGTATCACAGTGGTGGTCCCAGACTGCAGGAACGGTTCTATGGTCGATAGGAATAGTTCCAGACTCCAATGCTTTTCCTCCATCGTGGAACTCCATGATAACAAACTAAACGCATTTCAGTGGTTGAACACATTCCGCCTTAATGTGGTTGTAAAGGCAGAATATTTTTATCTTAATGCATTCTATGCATTAATATAAAAAACCTGTGTGCAGCAGCCCCCCCCCCCCCCGCAATACTTACCTGAGCCCCATCTCAATCCGGTGATGTTGCATGAGAGACTTGGCTGTCCAGAACTCTCCCTCCTCATTAGCTGAAACAGCAGTAAAGCGCTATTGATTCCCACTGCTGTAAATCAACGTCAGTGGGCCAATGAGGAGAGGGTGGGGGCAGGCCCTGGTTTAAATGGACACAGGGAGCTGTGGCTCTGCTCGGGTGCCCCCATAGTAAGCTGCTTGCTGTGGTGGCACTCAACAGGAAGAAGGGGCTAGGAGCAGCAAAGAGGGACCCGAGAAGAGGAGGATCCAGGCTGTCATGTGTGAAACTGCTTCACGGAGCAGATAAATATAACCTTGTTTGTTTAAAAAAATAAATAAGAGACTTTAGTATCACTATAATTGGGACTTCAAATGCTGTCTGAAATGGATGGTAAAGAATGGAATGGTACATTCTGGAGGATCTTTTTATAAAAAGGCTTTGGGAGTGATTTTTGCTTTCCCTTTTAAAAAACACTCTGAGTCCTGATGAAGTGAGTGGTGAACTTGAGCCCCAGAAAAATCAAGGTGAAGTTAGCAGAAGCACCCATTGTCAAATAAGCTGTTTTGGAGACTTCTCTTGAGAGGGTATTTATTGCCAAGCAACAGTAAAACAGACAATTAACACAATTCGAGGCACTGTAATGGGCCCTTCATCAGCCCAGCTGTACACTACAGAGCACTGAATAAAAGATGTGAAGATAAAGATAATGTTAAAAATGTAAATGATTAAAATTTGAATATATATCAATTCTATCACTGTATTTTTATCTATCTACATCTTATGTTCACACCTTTTTATTCAGTGGTCTGTACACCTGCCCTGATAAAGTGCCCGTTACAGTGCCCAAAACATACTAATGGTCTGTTTTGGTGGACTCCAAAGCTGCTTTCTTAGCCATGGGTGCCTCTGCTCGCCTCATCTTCATTATTATTATACTTATTATTATTATTATTATTATTATTATTATATATATTTTTTTAAGGGTTCAGGTTTCCCTCTTCATTGTGTGTCTGTGATCTTAATAGTGCTAACTATTTAATCACCTGGAAAACCCTAGCATTGAGTGCAACCATCCATCAGCTCCGCATGAAGACTGATTTGTTCTCAAGCTGAAAATGAGTTGCTCAATCCCCAGCCAAACATTGTGCAACCTCACAAGTGTGAGTACACCTTCATACCGTACTCTACTTTTATAGGTCTCCCCTGCAGTGTTCTGTCCACTCTTCTGTTCTTTTTTTCTTCTGACCATTCAGAAAAGCTCTGTTTTCCTGATAGAGGCATATTGTTGTCCCTGACATTTGTTGACTTATCGAGTTCTGTGATGGCATAGGCACTTTTGGGCTCTAGAACCACCACGGCGCACTTTTGCTCAAATATCTGTATTGGAAATGCCTAAACAGGGCCACCCTTTTAAAGGATAAGTTCACTTTTATAAAATAAAAAATGCACATTTTTTTTATGCAGGTAAAAAAATTTACATTTTATGTTTTTGTTCGGGACCTGTAAAGCATTGCACCCATGATCCGCAAATTATGGGTGTAATGCCATGGTCCAGCCTGTCTGTGTAGGGCAGTTACACTCTGGCAGGAAGCTCAGTGAACTACAAAAAGCGATCAACTTCTCTGATCTGGCAGTTAATTGAGAACTGCAAACTGACAGCCGCAAAGGATGTTGGGACTTGTAGTTTTCATATTCACAGATCACTGTGTGTTTGTTTTTTTTTTTTTGCACATTGTAGCAGCAAGCAGGGGGATAAGATCCCACCCACTCACTGTGAAAACAAGGACTTGGGGGCAGTGCATTTGTAGCACGTTGCACTAGGGATTAACTGATTATCGGTGGGGCCGATATTCACGTCTTGTGAAGAATCGGTATCGGCCACAAAATTACAGATATTGCTTCAAAGGGTTGTACCGGGCTGATTCCTGCAGCTAAAGGCATCAACCAACACTGTTTCTTAAAGCCGACGGTCAGCTTTCTTGTAATAACAACTAAGCCCCCGCTTTCCGCAGCTCCGCCTGGGTCTCCCGTCCCACACCAGGAGGTCCGAGTGACCAGCTGGCACGTCCACTGGCTGGCCGAAGACCCGAACAAAGCCGGAATCGGGTCTCCAATGTAAAAACCCGGAAGCGATGTCATGACATCCTTTCTGGTTACTGGAGCCTTACAGGCGCCAGATTTTAAGAGAATAATGACAGTATTTAAGTGATTAAAAAAATAAATTTAAAAGGACAGTGTAAAAATAAAAAGTAAATGTACTGAATATCGGCTATCTGCCTGAAGGGTGGCCGGAAAATCGGTATCAGCCCTGAAAAAACTATATCGGTCGAGCCCTATGTTACACCCTGAATATGGGTGTAACATGTTACAGAAGATGAACTTATTCTTTAGGGCCAATTCACACTGGTGCGATGCCAGACATCGCATGTGATTCGCATTGCTGAGCAGATAACATGCAATTTCTGTGCATTTCGAACTGAGCCATACAAACTGTATGGCCGAATTGGCATGGCATTCGGACCAAACTCATGCATGGCTGTTCACTCCCATGTGATCCAATTCTGCAAATCGCTCTGCGTTTTTACAAACTGATTTGTAGGGTGCTCCATGAATAGGTTGCGATTTTTAAGGTGGTGCGAATTTGCTATAAATTCACACCGCATCTAGTGCGAACCAGCCCTTAAACAGAGCTGTCCTAAAATTTGCAAGGTCAACTAATTTAATAGGTTCCACCCCCACCCTTCATGCTGAAAACCTGCATACCAAAAAAAAGGTAGGGGGGGGATTGCATATTAGGACAAAAAGAAAAATGACTTTGTACCAGAGCTTCTGCCAGTCTGTTACATTGTAGGTCCCGGGAACCAAGGGTCTGAAATCTCATGTGAATACACCTGACCACTGCACAGGGGCCTCTCATGAGATTCTGGGTCCCCTGCTTGTCCAGCATCCCACCAGGACGCCTATATCATTGTCCTCCCCGAGGTGCTGCAGGTTGCAGTTGGGATATAAGGTGAACCTGTTTCTTCAGGTTTACTAATGTGTGATATTTTGTTTATCATGCATTTTTGCATGGGGGGGAGGTGTATTGAAAAATCAGACCTTACAATTTGTCAGCTTTAAGAGCCGTTGTACCAGAGCCATTGTACTCCTCTAACAAAAGAGCACACTCTGCCAGCCCGGATTAGAGGTAACTCGAGAACCAGCATCTCTTATCCACATTTCTTTGGTCAAGCTAGAAAACCCTTCCTGGTAGTTATTTGCTCCCCATCCCCCGCTCCTTCTCTGGCATGGCTACCCCTTAGCCAAGTTAGTGGGGCGCTTTTCCATGTGTGAGCCCTGAGAGGGGGGTTGGCTATCGTTCCGCTCCTACCAGCGGCTTCATGGGTGAGTTTGACTAATGTTTCCCACAGGTGTCCTGTGATTGGTAAATTTTTAGATAAAATTTTGGATAAAGTGTTTCCTGTTCTGCCAGTCCTTATCAGAAGATCGGGTGTCAGGCCTCTTTAGGGGTCAGGGTGTCACCGTTGTTATTAGGAAACGGGTGTCACAGTGATCTGCTTGTTCATTGAGTTCCTTGAGAACATACGGGAAACACTTACTTTCTAAATGTTTGATAAACGCTGGTGGCGTCAGACGAATGTTGAGAGAAAGTGGCAGTGTGTGTGGAGCCGTGTAGTGAGAAGGCTGTCCCGGGGATCGCTCGATTTTATCTCTTGTGCAGCTCTTGGAAAATGCAGAGCGGGTATCCGACAGCCTCTATAATGCTCCTGTATTGTACCGGATTGTACACAGAGGATGGGAGGACTTTATGTACTTTTTTGGATTCTCCATATTTTGCACCATTGGAATCCAATCTGCAGTTGTTTTCTGTGATTTGATCTAGAGGCAGTTGGGATCTTTAGACTATTTGAAGAAATGTATTTAGAATAATGAAGAAATATGTTCACCCCTCACAAGCCCTCTACACTGGGATACTCTCTTGGCTGACGACGTGCCAGAAGCCACGCAGGAATTCATCCTTTTGCCCCAACAGCCTCTAAATCCAAAGGAGAAAAATCTGGCATGAATGCAAATTTATTGTTCTGGCCAAGCAGACCCAAAGTACCAGCCTGGTACTCCCCCCCCATATATTTCACCAGGCACAGGAAATGTGTGCTGCAAAGGACGGCCCCGGGTATCGGAAAGGTGTGTGCCATAACCCTGGCAAGTGTAGGGAATAGCCCTGCACTGAGGAAAGGTGGACATGATGGCCCTGGGTTTAGGAAAAGTATATGTGATGGGCCTGGGTGCAGGAAAGGGGTAGGGCAGGGGTGGGGAACCTTTTTTCTGCCGAGGGCCATTTGGGTATTTTTAAAATCATTTGGGGGCCGTACAAAATGATCAACTTAAAAATGTGCTTCTTATATTTGGTCAAACGTTTAATTGACTCACCCCTAATGTGATGGCTGCAACTGCTTCTCTTTGGTGAGGTGTGTGATGTTAGCTGGTATTGATGATGTTGCTACTGGCAACTGGTTTTCCAGGTTTCCCCCTCTTAATGCAGAGTGATGAGTGCCCCCCCCAATCAATGCAGAGTGATGAGTGCCCCCCCAATCAATGCAGAGTGATGAGTGCCCCCCCAATCAATGCAGAGTGATGAGTGCCCCCCCAATCAATGCAGAGTGATGAGTGCCCCCCCCAATCAATGCAGAGTGATGAGTGCCCCCCCCAATCAATGCAGAGTGATGAGTGCCCCCCCCCAATCAATGCAGAGTGATGAGTGCCCCCCCCCAATCAATGCAGAGTGATGAGTGCCCCCCCCCCCAATCAATGCAGAGTGATGAGTGCCCCCCCCCAATCAATGCAGAGTGATGAGTGCCCCCCCCCAATCAATGCAGAGTGATGAGTGCCCCCCCCCAATCAATGCAGAGTGATGAGTGCCCCCCCCCAATCAATGAAGAGTGATGAGTGCCCCCCCCCCAATCAATGCAGAGTGATGAGTGCCCCCCCCCCCAATCAATGCAGAGTGATGAGTGCCCCCCCCCAATCAATGCAGAGTGATGAGTGCCCCCCCCAATCAATGCAGAGTGATGAGTGCCCCCCCCAATCAATGCAGAGTGATGAGTGCCCCCCCCAATCAATGCAGAGTGATGAGTGCCCCCCCATCAATGCAGAGTGATGAGTGCCCCCCCATCAATGCAGAGTGATGAGTGCCCCCCCATCAATGCAGAGTGATGAGTACCCCCCCAATGAATGCAGAGTGATGAGTACCCCCCCAATGAATGCAGAGTGATGAGTACCCCCCCAATGAATGCAGAGTGATGAGTACCCCCCCAATGAATGCAGAGTGATGAGTACCCCCCCAATGAATGCAGAGTGATGAGTACCCCCCCCCAATGAATGCAGAGTGATGAGTACCCCCCCCCAATGAATGCAGAGTGATGAGTACCCCCCCCCCAATGAATGCAGAGTGATGAGTACCCCCCCCCAATGAATGCAGAGTGATGAGTACCCCCCCCAATGAATGCAGAGTGATGAGTACCCCCCCCCCAATGAATGCAGAGTGATGAGTACCCCCCCCCAATGAATGCAGAGTGATGAGTACCCCCCCCCAATGAATGCAGAGTGATGAGTACCCCCCCCCAATGAATGCAGAGTGATGAGTGCCCCCCCCCAATGAATGCAGAGTGATGAGTGCCCCCCCAATGAATGCAGAGTGATGAGTGCCCCCCCCCAATGAATGCAGAGTGATGAGTGCCCCCCCCCAATGAATGCAGAGTGATGAGTGCCCCCCCCCAATGAATGCAGAGTGATGAGTACCCCCCCCCAATGAATGCAGAGTGATGAGTACCCCCCCCCCAATGAATGCAGAGTGATGAGTGCCCCCCCAATGAATGCAGAGTGATGAGTGCCCCCCCAATGAATGCAGAGTGATGAGTGCCCCCCCCCAATGAATGCAGAGTGATGAGTGCCCCCCCCCAATGAATGCAGAGTGATGAGTGCCCCCCCCCAATGAATGCAGAGTGATGAGTGCCCCCCCCCCAATGAATGCAGAGTGATGAGTGCCCCCCCCCCAATGAATGCAGAGTGATGAGTGCCCCCCCCCAATGAATGCAGAGTGATGAGTGCCCCCCCCCAATGAATGCAGAGTGATGAGTGCCCCCCCCCAATGAATGCAGAGTGATGAGTGCCCCCCCCCAATGAATGCAGAGTGATGAGTGCCCCCCCCCCAATGAATGCAGAGTGATGAGTGCCCCCCCCCAATCAATGCAGAGTGATGAGTGCCCCCCCCCAATCAATGCAGAGTGATGAGTGATGAGTGCCCCCCCCCCAATCAATGCAGAGTGATGAGTGCCCCCCCCCCAATCAATGCAGAGTGATGAGTGCCCCCCCCCCCAATCAATGCAGAGTGATGAGTGCCCCCCCCCCAATCAATGCAGAGTGATGAGTGCCCCCCCCAATCAATGCAGAGTGATGAGTGCCCCCCCCAATCAATGCAGAGTGATGAGTGCCCCCCCAATCAATGCAGAGCGCATGGGGATTAGAGCGCCTACTGATTACACACAGAGCAGAGTTCTTCTACTTACCCGGCGCGGGCGCTCTCATACGAAGTCACGCCTCCTGGACCGACACCTGTGATAGACGTCACCACTGTGCTGTCTATCATAGGTAGGAGGCGTGACTTTGTATGACAGCAGCCGTGCCTGGTAAGCAAAAGAACCCGCTCTGTGTGTAATCAGGAGGCGTTCCCCTCCACTTCCCCTCCGGAGGCAGCCCAATGGCAGGGCCGGATCAGGTGGCTTCGGGGGCCGCATATGGCCCGCGGGCCGTAGGTTCCCCACCCCTGGGGTAGGGGATGAGCCCCAAACTCAGCATAGTTGTACATGATGGCCCGTGGCACAGGAAAGGTGTAGGCGATAGGCCCTTTGCTCTGGATTGGTGCACATGATGGGCACAGGAAAGGTGTAGGTGATGGGCCCTGGGCTCAGGATAGGTGTACATGATGGCCACAGGAAAGGTGTAGGCCCTGGGCTCAGGATAGGTGTACATGATGGGCACAGGAAAGGTGTAGGTGATGGGCTCAGGATAGGTGTACATGATGGGCACAGGAAAGGTGTAGGTGATGGGCCCTTGGCTCAGGATAGGTGTACACGATGGACACAGGAAAGGTGTAGGCCCTGGGCTCAGGATAGGTGTACATGATGGGCACTGGAAAGGTGTAGGCAATGAGCCCTGGGCTCAGGATAGGTGTAGGCGATAGGCCCTGGGCTCAGGCTAGGTGTACATGATGGGCACAGGAAAGATGCATAGGACAGTCCCCAGTACAGGAAAACTGCATGTGATGGCCCTAGGCTTAGGTGTGAAAAGTAGCTCTGGGTTTAGGATAGGTGTATGGGATGATCCCCGGCTCTGGAAAGGTTTGTGATGGCCCCAAGCGCAGAAAAAGATGTAGGTGATGATTCTTGGCACAGGAAATGTTGGGGGGGGTTTTGCTGGCTCCATAGGTACAATCACATCCAGTAAACTTCCCCAGGTTCCTTACACACCGCGTGAGCTTTAATTGGTAAATTAAAGTAATTTTTGGAAAAAATTAAGACCTGGCGCTTCTTTGTCCTGGGCACGGCCGCTGGTTCGCGAAGGCTGCTCTCACGTCTGATGTGCGCACGTTGGAAATATTTACGAAATTTCCAGAGAGGAGCGCAGGCCTGAGCTCAGGACTGGGAAGGTTTTTCTCTCTTTCCCCCCCCCCCCCCCCCAGAAGAATTCCTTTCAGCCAGCGAGCTGTTTGAGGTCATAGGACGAGCCGTGTCTACAATGGAGAATTCAGCTCACAAAGAGCACGTTCAGCCAGGCAAACACAATCGGTCCACATGAGCGCATTCCAGGCCGCCGTGGCCACCGCATTAACCCCTCCACGGCTACGGGAGCTGCCTGTCCAGGAATCCGCAGACACCAGAATTGCTGGAATTCCAAGGCTCCCCCCCCCCCCTTTCCTTTAGGAGCAGACATGAAGTATCTTTAGGAGCAGACATGGAGTATCTTCATATATGAGCCACTCTAAGGGAAAGGTGGCTGAGGGTCCTGCTAGCGTTCTGACCACAGAGTGATATCTTCCTAAAAATTTTACTTTTGCCTTGACTATAGATGGACAGACAACAGATACTGGAGCACACCTGCCTGTGTGTGAACCTGCTGCACCTCCCCCCCACATTTGTTCTGTCTGAGATCAAAAAGGATCTGCTTCACAAATATTTTTTAGCACATTGATTTGTGTAACCCAAGTACACACTATATTGTCAAAAGTATTGGGGTCTTAGTCCGTAGGGTTCAATATTGGGTCGGCCCACCCTTTGCAGCTATAACCGCTTCAACTCTTCTGGGAAGGCTGTCTACAAGGTTTAGGAGTGTGTCTATGGGAATGTTTGACCATTCCTCTAGAAACGCATTTGTGAGGTCAGGCACTGATGTTGGATGGCTCACAGTCGCCAATCTAATTCATCCCGAAGGTGTTCTATCGGGTTGAGGTCAGGACTCTGTGCAGGCCAGTCAAGTTCCACCACCCCAAACTCACTCATCCATGTCTTTATGGACCTTGCTTTGTGCACTGGTCATGTTGGAACAGGAAGGGACCATTCCCAAACTGTTCCCGTAAAGTTGGGAGCGTAAAATTGTCCAAAATGTCTCGGTACGCCTTAAGAGTTCCCTTTACTGGAAGTAAGGGGCCAAAGCCCCTGAAAAACAACCCCACACCATAACCCCCCCCCCCCCCCCCCTCCACAAAATGATTTGGACCAGTGCACAAAGTAAAGTGCATAACACATGGAGAAACTTGACTGGACTGCAGAGTCCAGACCCATACCCAATGGAACACCTTTGGGATGAATTAAGAGTGGAGACTGCGAGCTAGGCCTTCTTGCCCGATTTCCGTGCCTGATCTCACAAATGCCTCCCATAGACACTCCTAAACCTTCTGGACAGCCCTCCCAGTAGCGTTGAAGCTGTCATAACTGCAAAGGGTGGGCCAACTCAATATTGAACCCTATGGACTTAGACTGGGATGTCATTAAAGTTTGTTTGCTTTGTAAAGGCAGGCGTCCCAATACTTTTGACAATGTATATAAGGAGCTATACACTGGTTGCCCCATACCCCATAATTCGATAGGCTTGTCCGTTCCTTCCTAACTCGATTATCAGCCTCATCTTGGGGAACAATAGTATGTTGGCTTCATCCAGAGCACGCCAATGGCACATTTTGCGGGACGAAACATGTCGGGGGGGGGGGGGGCGTGGCCTGGATGGATGGAATCAAGCTGAAGCAGTATCAACAGATTCTGTACTTGGGCTGTGCTGGTGTGTGGTGGTTTACTTTTTCTTTCAGATTTGCATCATTTTAGAATTGTCATTTTCCAGCAACAGTGACCAGTTTAGTTTGTCCAGATTTTCATTCCTTGCAACAAAGTGGCAAACTTAATTATCTTCATATAGGAGTGACTTGCAGAGAGATTAAATAATTCCCCCCACACTCTATTATCCCATGTATAGTAGGTCAGTAATTCATGTCTTCTAGGTCCCTCCAGTCACCTCATACGTGTTCATCTGTGTAGAAGAGATTAGTGATGAATATTTATTAATTACAAATACTTGTATAGTGCCGTCAATTTATGCAGTGCTTTACATACTATATATTGTAAATTCACCACACCTTAAATTTGTTTGGATTGCTTCCATGCACAACCATTGAACAATCTGTTTGCTGATGGAGAGTAATGCCTCGTACACATACACACGCACCGATTGTTGGTCGACCGATCGGCCGTCTTTTGTCCAGTGTTGTGTTGGTTGAAATGTGCTCTAGACTGCACACGAATTTTGTCAGCCAACAACAACCAACTGCAGAAGTGATGGCATGTGATGGTTGACTTTCCGTGTGTTTTCTCTTCTCTGAGCATGCCCAGTCTTGCTCATCTGACTTTTGTCGGCCGAAATCTGCACTGACTGACGAACAATCGGCCATTCTGCTGACGGCCAACAAAAATTTTATAGCATGCACACCATATTTTGTTCGGCCGAAAAGTCGCAGTCGGTTGTCGGAAGCATCATACTAACAAGCCGACGATCGGACGTTGGCCGAAAATTTACGGCCAACAATCGCTGCGTGTGTACGGGGCTTGAGGAAAGCCGCTACTCACAAGTTCTTAGTCCAACTGTCTGTGGAAGGTGGGTACGGCCCGAATAAATCTTATCAGCGCTCCCCACGTGTACCCAATAGAAGAACCACCCGCACTCCATTTACTTCAACCATAGCAAAGCTTTGTTCTGGACAAAATCACAAAAAGTCCTTCAACCCCCTCAAATTGATGTTTCACCTGGAAATGGCTTAGGTTGAAATGCGTCAGCTGAGGGTCTGGACAGAACTTTTGTTATCCTGGGTGAAATGTGTCAGAGGTGAGTCTGGGTTGCACCTTTTGTGATCTTGTCTTGAATAATAAAGCTTTGCTTAGATGAAGCCCTTTCAGGTCAGCTGAAGAAGGTGTGGAACAATAACAATAAATCCTATCTGGACCAATAAAGGTTTGCTAAGTTTAAGCCTTTTCCAGGTGAATTGTGTCGGTGAGGTCTGGGGTGGACCTTTTGTGAGTTTGTCCTGAACAATAAAGCTTAGCTGAGACTATGTTCTTTCCAGGTGAAACACTTTTTAGTAAGAAGGATTTGGGGGATCTTTTATGATCTTGTCTGGAACAATAAAGCTTTCCTAAACCCTCATTCACACTGGAGCGACTGGCCATGGGATTTGACAGGTCAAATTGCATTACAATTCGCACCCAATTTTTGGCAATGGCCATGTTCAAATCGATGCCATGCCAACTTTGCAGTGCGGCATTGTTTTAAAGTAATTCCTGCACTACTTTTGACGATTTTGGTTGTGACTTGAATAGACATCTGTGTATGAAGCCGCACAGAGGGCACACTGACATGGGATTTGAAATCCTGCAATTTCAAATCGCACTATTTTAAAGCCGCATTCAATTTGAACGAGGTTTAAAGAGGTTGTAAACCCATACATTTTTTTTTTTTTTTTTCAACCTGAAAGAGAAACGCATAATGAGCTAGTATGCATCGCATACTAGCTCATTATGAAATACTTACCTTAGAACGAGCCCCCGCCGTGCCGTCTGTATGATGGGCGACATGTTCAGTCTTCCGGGATCACGGCATCCGGCCATCTGATTGGCCGGAGCCGCGGTGACGTCACTCCCGTGCACGCGCGCGGGAGCCGACGGTCACGGCACGGGGCTCTGAAGGAACGGCACCAGCGGCCGTTCCTTCAGAGCGCATGCGCCAGTGACGTCACTGGCTGCATGTAAGGTAAATATCTCCTAAACTGTACATGTTTAGGAGATATTTACAGTACCTATAGGCTTACCTATAGGTAAAAGTTGCAGAGGAGGGTTTACTTCCTCTTTAAGACTATGACTTTCCTAGTGAAGCATGTCAGCTGAGAAGAACCTGGGAGAACCTTTTTTTAAACCTGTGCTAAGACTAAGCCCTTTCCTGGTGAAACGCATTGGTGAGGAAGGTCTTGGTGGACTATCTGTGATCCTGTCTGGAATGATAAAGCTTTGCTAAGACTAAAGCCCCGTACACACGCACCGATTGTCGGCCGTCTTTTGTCCGGTGCTGTCCTGTCGGTTGAAAAGTGCTAAAGACTGCACACGAATTTTGTCGGCCAACAACAGCCGACTGCAGAAGTGATGTCATGTGATGGTTAACTTTCCTTGTCTTTTTTTCTTCTCTGAGCATGCCCAGTCTTGCTCATCTGCTGTTTGTCGGCCGAATTCTGTACTGACTGAGGAACAATCGGCCGTTCTGGTGTTGGCCAACAAATTTTAAAGCCTGCACACCAGATTCTGTTCGGCCGAAAAGTCGGTTGTCGGAAGCATCATACTAACAAGCCGACAATCGGCCGATCGGACGTTGGCCGAATATTTACGGCCGACAATCGCTACGTGTGTACAGGGCTTAAGCGCTTTCAAGGTGACGTGCATCAGCAGGACAGGGTGGACCTTTGTGGTCTTGCTGATGTCATTGAAGTGCGGCCGTCATATGATATGTCTGTAATATGAATTGGGGTTGACTCAAGTTTGAAGCGCACTGTGGAGGTTCGCTTGAGGCTCTCTGGTTGTTATGGAACTACAAGTCTCATCATAGACCCCTGAGGTTCTGACAATGGTTGGAGAGTGGTAGGGCCCATATTTTATATCGTATGTGAATACAAGGTTGGCCACTCTGTACAGCAGACTCTGGGCATGCACTGTAATTACATATTTGTGCCTTAGCGGAAGCAGTTGCCGCCGGGCGTTCACGATTCATGGTGTCTCACCCCCTCCTTCCCGGAGCCCGCCGTCTTTAATTCACAAGCCACAAAGCTTTATTTATTCTGCATAAAGCCGTCATTATGTCTCCCGTCTGGAGTCACAGGACTGAAATTAGACGAATTCTGCTCAGAATAAACACGGGGGAGCAGCCGGCCTCCTGTCATGCCGCGACTTGTCCGCATAGCTGCCGGGGGCTTTGAAGCCGGCGTTCCACAGCGGACCTCAAACGTTCCATCTCCGGGTTGTTGTCTTTGTGAAAAATGCTTTGCGTGCGATCTGGTATGGTGGCCCCTGCAATTTTACGGGGGGTTGGAAAACCCAGCGCTGCCACAGCAGATGACATTGTACGAGTGCGGTACAGACATACCCATCTCTGCTCTATTATTGCTGTTTTTTGCGTAGAGACAAGTAGTTGAACTTGGGAGGGCGCACCGCAAATGCAACCCAACGTTAGTCCGCAATATGTCCACCTTTACATACAGTTGTGTTCAAAATTATTCAACCCCCACTGAAATTGATTGTTTTGGCCAGTTTGACATTGATTTTGATCATTCAGTCATCCTGCTTACAATTAAATCAAAGAGGCACATGTAGGTCAGACAAATATAACATAACATTTATAATGAAATAACCACAAATGTCTTTTCTGTGCTCACATCATTATCAGTTTTATTCAACCCCCAAGTGACATTCAATCTTAGTACTTAGTACAACATTCTTTTACAGTTATAACAGCTTTTAAACGTGAAGCATAGCTTGACACAAGTGTCTTGCAGCGATCTACGGGTATCTTCGCCCATTCGTCATGGGCAAAAGCCTCCAGTTCAGTCACATTCTTAGGCTTGTGCACTGCAACTGCTTTCTTTAAGTCCCACCAGAGGTTCTCAATCGGATTTAAATCTGGCGAATGTGATGGCCACTCCAAAATGTTCCAGCCTTTCATCTGCAACCATGCTCTAGTGGACTTGGAGGTATGCTTGGGATCATTGTCCTGTTGAAAGGTCCAACGTCTCCCAAGCCTCAGGTTTGTGACGGCCTGCATCACATTGTCATCCAATATCTCCTGGTACTGAAGAGAATTCATGGTACCTTGCACACGCTGAAGCTTCCCTGTACCTGCAGAAGCAAAACGGCCCCAAAGCATGATTGACCCCCCCGCCATGCTTCACAGTAGGCAAGGTGTTCTTTTCTTCATAGGCCTCCTCCAAACATAGTGTTGATCCATGGGCCCAAACAGTTCTAATTTTGTTTCATCAGTCCACAGAACACTATCCCAAAACTTGTGGTTTGTCCACATGACTTTTGGCATACTGCAGTCGACTCTTCTTATTCTTTGGAGACAGTAAGGGGGTGCGCCTGGGAGTTCTGGCATGGAGGCCTTCATTACGCAGTGTGCGCAGTATTGTCTGAGCAGAAACTTCAGTACCCACATCTGACAAATCTTTTCTCAGTTCCTCAGCAGTCACACAGGGACTTTTCTCCACTCTACGCTTCAGGTAGTGCACAGCAGTCAAAGTCAGCATCTTCTTTCTGCCACGACCAGGTAGCGTTTGAACAGTGCCTTTTGCCTTCAATTTGCGAATGATGCTTCCTATAGTGTCTCTTGGTATGTTTAACATCTTTGCAAAAATCTTCTTATAGCCATTGCCCTTCCTGTGAAGAGTAATCACCTCTTCTCTTGTCTTCCTGGACCATTCTCTTGACTTCACCATGTTTGTAACCACACCAGTAAATGTCTAGAAGGATCTGAGTATCACAGTCATTTTAAAGCTGCCTAATTGGTGCTTATTAGGCTTTATTGCTGCTCCCTGACATCCACAGGTGTTTTCAATACCTGATTGAAAACACTTCAATGAACCTCTGTTCTTCAGAGTGGTAGTCTTTAAGGGGTTGAATAATTGTGTCAATGAAGAATTCACAAAAGAAACATTTACTACTGTATTACAAAAACAATTGATGTCATTTTAGTTGCATATGGTTCTTTAAGAAGTCCTTGTAGGATTTCATTCTGAATACAATTACAAATGTACACTAAATTCCCTAAAACCCTTTACAGCATTGGGGGTTGAATAATTTTGAACACAACTGTATATTCTACTATATGACCACATCTGTGTACCCCCTGGCCATGACCCCCATATGAACTTGCTGGACATTCCATTCAAAAACCATGGCCATTAATTAGAAGTTGTGCCCCCCAACCCGCCCCTACATGGCCATTAAAAAGATTGCGTCCCAAACCCGCCCCTCCAAGGCCATTAATAGGAAGTAGCTACATCCTACATTTTACCTTCACATGCAAGGGGTCTGCAGTAGTCTTTGTTGTGTGAACTCTCCAGTGATGTCACTATAAATTGAGCAGCTGCATGCCATTGTCTCATTTTTAGCTGTGTTTAGGGGACACGAAGATGCCTGGGGTAAATTGAGGAGCTGCATGTTCCCTCATTTTGCTGTTTGGAGCACGCATGAAGGGTACAGGGGAAGCTTTACTGTGTAAACTCATTGTATTCATTACTATATAAGCCCCAGTAATGTCACTCCTATAAATTGAGGCCCTGTATGCCATTGACTAATTTAGCTGTTTGTAGCACACAAGAAGAGGCCTGGTATAAACTGAAGAGCTGCATGTAAGGCTGGCCATACACCATACAATTTTCTTATTCAATTTCCTTTAGATTTACCTTCAACTATGTAGTGCAAGGGCCTGCCTGATTGCATACAAATTGAAAGTGTTCAGGTTTGAACTTATATTACATGGTTTTGGTAAATGTAAAGGAAAGTTGAACAAGAAAATTGTATAGTGTATGGCCAGCCTTAGTGACTTGTGCTTTGGTGCACATGAGGGGTCTAAGGTAAGCTCCTACTGTGTAAACTGTGTTCTCATTACTATACAAGTCCTGGTGATGTCTCGCTATAAACTGAAGAACTGCATTGCGTTGTCTTTTTTTTGCTGTGTTTGGGGCACACATCCGGTGTCCATGGTAAGACCCTGCTGTGTAGCCATTCTTGTATAGACCCCAGTAATGTCATTACTTTAACTTGAGGAGCTGCATACCATTGTCTTCTAGCGTTGTATGCCACCTTTATAATGGTTTATGGTGGGTGACCACACTCTTCAGAGTGTTATTCTATACAAAGTTCCACCTCCACACATGTTGGGTCTGAGGTAATCCCTGGCTTGTGAACTGAGGTAATCCCTGGCTTGTGAACTAACTCTAACTCTGTGTATTCATTGCTATATAGGCCCTGGTGATGTCACTGCTATAAATTAGGGAGCTGCATTCCATAGTCCTTCTATACACCTCCATACATGAGGCATCCAGGGTTAGCTCCCATTGTGTAAAGGCTTTGAATTCATTGCTATAGGCCCCAGTGATGTCACCGCTATAAATTGGGGAGCTGCATGCCATTGTCTTTGTTATGCTATGCTGTATGGCTGCATAGTATAAGGAGGGTGACAACCCTTTTTCAGAGAAGGTTCTAGCCAAGGTTCCACCTCCACAGATGAGGGGTCTGGGGTAAGCTCCCGCTGAGTAACGTCTGAGTATGCATTGCTATATAGGCCCTGGTGATGTCGCTGCTATACATTGAGGAGCTGCATGCCATTGTCTTTTTGTTATGCAATGCTGTATGGCTGCATAGTATAAGGAGGGTGACAACCCTTTTTCAGAGAAGGTTCTAGCCAAGGTTCCGCCTCCACAGATGAGGGGTCTGGGGTAAGCTCCCGCTGAGTAACGTCTGAGTATGGATTGCTATATATGCCCTGGTGATGTCGCTGCTATACATTGAGGAGCTGCATGCCATTGTCTTTGTTATGCTATGCTGTATGGCTGCATAGTATAAGGAGGGTGACAACCCTTTTTCAGAGAAGGTTCTAGCCAAGGTTCCACCTCCAGATGAGTGGTCTGGGGTAAGCTCCTGCTGAGTAACGTCTGTTTATGCATTGCTATATAGGCCCTAGTGATGTCACTGCTATACATTGAGGAGCTGCATGCCATTGTCTTTATTTGCTGTGTATGACCCCCTCATCGTGCTGTATAGGGAGGGTGACCACACTCTTCAGAGAGCGTTCCTCGGTCTAGAGTTCCCCTTCCTCGGTCTTGCCGTTTTCGGGGCCATAAATCGGTCACGTTGGTGTCAGAGGACAGACGGGGATATATGAATTTGCACGGCTCTGAGCGTTCGGCTTGGAAATCTTTTTCTCCGGAAGGCCGCGGAGGAACACAAAACAAACTGTTTGCTTTGTGAATTCTCTGTGGTTCCTGCCAGGCAACAATGCACATTCCAGCATACGCGGGTAATCACCGAGCACGCCGGCCATTATTATCTTGGCTCACGTCCTCCCCTCCTCCGAGCCATAGTGGGGCGAAATAGATTTGAAGCTGGCCGGTCCGCTCTTCAGTATCATCCTAGTGTACAGGTCGAGGATGCGCCATGTCCACTGAATTGCTGGAGAGCGCCACACCATGATTTCTTCACACTGAGTTCTGCTCCCTTCCTCCAGTCAGAGCCATGCTGCAGGAAAACATTATATGTTTAATGCAGGAAAACATTATATGTTTAATACCATTAGGGCCAGCTTTGCATACTTGTTGTGTTACAGCATACCCTTTTTGTGGCAATGTAGGTTATATTGGGTCATGAGGTTAGAAAGGCTTGTTGACACTTGCTTCAAAATGTGGCATTGGACACTTCTTTTTTTTTTTTTTTTTTTTTTTTTAAGCAGTTTGAATGCCAATCAAAGCTCCTGTCCCTAAATAAAATGGTAACCTTTACAAGTTCACATGTTGAGTTTTGCTTCACTTCAAAAATATACCCCATGTTGCTTTCTTCAAAGCATCTCCGACGCCTTCGTTGAAGTCAATGAAGCACTCGCTAAGAGCACCTGCAGCTTTTGAGAAGCTTTTATTCAGCTTTAGCTCTGCTTTGTTTTAGAGGTATTGCAGGTATGAGAGATCCTAGGATGCTCTAGGACAGGGATCCCCAAACTACGGCCCTCCAACTGTTGCGGAACTACACATCCCACTAGGCGTTGTAAAACTCCGACATTCACAAATATGACCCAAGCATGATGGGAATTGTAGTTCCTGAACAGCTAGAGGGCCATAGTTTGAAGACCCTTGTTCTGGGAGACCCAACAAGCGAACCAGAAAGGCTTCATCAGCAGTCCCTTCCAGTTAATATGTATGTATTCTGGTGCAGACGCACATCTGGTGTGCAGCATAGAGTAGTAGGAACGTGAACTGGGCCTGAACTGGAGCAGAGAAAGTAGCAGACGGAAAACATGGTGTACAACATGGCAATGCTATAGGGGATGGGAGGTGGAGACCAGAGACGGAGGACTGTGGTTGCTACTGGGTGGTGGATCAGCAGAGCTGGGGGCTACTACTGGGTGTTGGGGCCATATTTGTGTAGGCCGGCGGCCGTTTTGCAGTGGTTTGCCATTGAATATAGCGGCGGCCATGACAGTGAAGCCCTGTGGGCTGCGATTTTGGTGGTGGGAGCCCCTCCTCATCCCCTGGTGCTGACTCCTGAATCTTTTCACTTCCTGATCGCTGCATGTGGAGAGCAGATTATCCTGGTGGCTGCAGGTGCCTGTTTCTGCTGGGTGGCAAGTCTGGTGGGGTCCGCTCTCTCTGCTGAGGATCGATTATAGGTGCTCCGTTACTTGCGACCAAGTGGTGCTGCCGGAGCGGTGGGGTTGTCCCTTAGATGCGTTTTAACACTTTTTCTTGTGGGGTCCCCCTATTGGGAGTCTTTGGAGCACATTTCCCCACCTGATCCCCTCTGAGGCTGCAGGGCCCTCTGGGTCCCAACCATCCATCGATGCTTTGACGGCGGTCCTGGAGTCCTTTGTGTCCCGGGTGGAGGTGTCTTTTGGGCGACGGGTCATACGGTCCGGCTGCATGATCGAGTTTCCTACTTACCCCCTGGCAAGGTTCTTCCCTTCCAATTTGCAGTTCCCAGGAAGGAAGGCAAGGTGCGTCCAATCCTGGACCCCAAGGAGCTGAACTGCTTTGTGCGGGTGCAAAAGTTCAGAATGGAGTTCATTCGCATGGTGGTGGCAACCCTGCATCAGGGGGATTTTCTTGCCTCTATTGACATCAAGGATGCTTACCTTCATATTCCAATATGTGCCGGTTACCAGTGCTTCCTCCACTTTGCTGTGGGAGAGGAGCATTATCAGTTTGTGGCGTTACCCTTTGGTCTCGCCTCTGCTCCTCCGGTCTTCACAAAAGTGCTAGCCCCAGTGCTAGCATTGTTGCGCCAACGGGGGATCGCGGTACTGGGCTACTTGGATGATCTCCTGAATTTTCAGAAGTCTGCCCTGGTTTTGTTCACAAAGCTGGGCTATCTGGGTCTGACTTTGGACTTTGCCTTAGCCAGGGTGCTCCTTCCTCTAGAAAAACTCCAGAAACTGCAGGCTGCGATTCATCTCCTGCTTTCCAGCAGATGGTCATCCCTCCGTACTTGCAAACGGGTGCTGGGCCTGATGGTGTCTACCTTTTTTGAGGCTGTTCCGTTTGCACAGTTCCATACAAGGTCCCTGCAAAGGGAGGTTCTGGCCAAATGGGACAAGACTCTGGACAATCGGATCCAGCTGAGCCGGGGAAGATGGAGTCCCTGATATGGTGGCTTCGTTCTCCGGCGCTTTGGCTGGGCAAATCCTTCCTCCACTTGTATTGGACAGTTGCCACCACGGATGCCAGCCTGTCTGGCTTGGGAGGCGTCCTCGGCAAAAATTCTGCTCAGGGGATCTAGACACTGGAAAAGTCCAGACTATAGATCAATTTCTTAGAACTTTGAGCGATCAGACTGTGCCTGGTACATTGGACAGCTCATCTTCAGAGATGTCCAGTGCACATTCAATTGGACAATGCCACGGCCGTGGCTTATGTCAATAACCAGGGGGATACAAGTGTCCTGGAGTCTCTGGGGGTAGCCGGCATTCTAAGGTGGGCAGAATGTTATTTTTTTTTTTTTTTTTTTTTCCAGCCCCTCTCCGCCATACACATTCCTGGGGTGGAAAACTGGCAGGTGGATTTCCTCAGTCGGCAGGCGTTGGACCAAGGGGAGTGGTCTCTTCATCCAGAGGTGTTTCAACAGTTGTGTCTCCGGTGGGGCATTCCCGAGGTGGATTTGTTGGCATCCCGGTTCAACAGAAAGAGGTTTGTGGCTCGGTCACTGGATCCTTTGAGGGACGCCACAGACACGCTGGTGGCCCTGTGGGGTGAGTATCGTCTGATTTACGCCGTCCCTCTCAAGCTTCTGCCAAAACTTCTACACAGGATGGAGGCAGAGGGGATTCCAGTCATCTTAGTGGCCCCGGGCTGGCCTTGCCGGGCTTGGTACAACGATTGGTGTGGCTGGTCGCCAAAGTTCTTTGGAAGCTTCCTCTCAGTGAGGATCTGCTGTCCCAAGGGCCAATCTTCCATCCTGCTTTAGTCGCTGGCCTCGACGGCTTGGCGTTTTGAACAGCAGGTGCTGATGGATAGAGGTTTGTCTGAGTCGGTGATTCCAACACTATTAAAAGCTAGGAAGTCTACTTCTAGGAAGATCTACCATCGTACATGGAAGACGTACATTGCGTGGTGAGTCTCTTGGGGTTCATCTTTTTCGATGAATCGAATCCTGACCTTCCTTCTGTGGGGGGGTTGAGCAGAAACTGGCCTTGAGTACCATCAAGGGCCAGGTGTGAGCCTTAGCGGTCTTCTTTCACCGGCCCTCTGCCACACACTCCCCTAAAAAAAATAGAAATAATGCAGCCACCACATCTAATGATTGGCAAGTTGCAATAAATTACTTTTTTGGTTTTAATACGGCTTTAATTCATTTTATGAAATGTACATCCCAATAGACATGGATGGGACTGCCTACGCAGGAATGCAGGGGACACCTCTGGGTGCGCATACGGGCAAACACAGTCCTTGCACAGGTAGACACTGTAATATGCCAGTGTGGATGAGGCCGAATCTATTAATGCAACTATTCTGATCATTTTATTGATCATATGAATACCCAGGTTTGGATTGCATAGCCTTCTACGTCCTTCTCCTTTCTATTATATTGCATATTCTATATAATGATTTGATATTGCATATACACACACACACATTGTATCTATCACTATGTCTGAGATCACAGCACACACACACAATATATTGTTAAAAGTATTAGGACGCCTGCCTTTACACACACATGAACTTAATGGTATCCCAGTCTTAGTCTGTAGGGTTCAATATTGAGTTGGCCCACCCTTTGCAGCTATAACAGCTTCAACTCTTCTGAGAAGGCTGTGCACAAGGTTTAGGATTGTCTATGGGAATGTTTGACCATTCTTCCAGAAGCGCATTTGAGGTCAGGCACTGATGTTGGAGGAGAAGGCCTGGCTCACAGTCTCTGCTCTAATTCATCCCAAAGGTGTTCTTGAGGTCAGGACTCTGTACAGGCCAGTAAAGTTCCTTCACCCCATACTCGCTCATCGTTGTCTTTATGGATCTTGCTTTATGCACTGGTTACCGCAAACTGTTCCCACAAAGTTGGGAGCATAAAATTGGCCAAAATGTCTTGGTATGCTGACTCCTTAAGAATTCCCTTCACTGAAACTAAGGGGCCAAGCCCAACCCCTGAAAAACAACCCCTTTGGGATCAATTAGAGCAGAGATTGCGAGCCAGGCCTTCTTCTCCAACATCAGTGCCTGACCTCACAAATGCGTTTCTGGAAGAATGGTCAAACATTCCCATAGACACACTCCTAAACCTTGTGGACAGCCTTCCCAGAAGAGTTGAAGCTGTAATAGCTGCAAAGGGTGGGCCAACTCAATATTGAACCCTACGGACTAAAGCCTCGTACACACGATCAGATTATTGGATTAATTTTCGTCCTTTTTTTTTTTGTTGCATGCTGGTCTCGTATGGAAAGTGAAGCGGTTCCTTTCATATGAAAATTCTCATATGACAGAATTCAACTTCAGAAGTGATGCCATGTGTTGAATTGTTTTGTATGCGTTTTCATTTCCAAGCATGCCTAGTCTTGCTCTTACGATTTTTTTTGGATGATTAAACGTAAATCTGACGTTGTGTACGATTTTAAAAATGTTATAGCTGCACATCAATTTTTGTTGTATGAAAATTTGTAATTGACTATCGAAAGCACACTACCAACGATCCGAAAATCAGAAGATTGTTCGTCAGACCGAAATTTTACTTGGGATTTTCTTGTGTACGGGGCCGTTAGACTGGGATGCCATTAAAGTTCATATGTGTGTAAAGGCAGGCGTCCCAATACTTTTGACAATCTAGTGTACATTGTATCGATCGCTAGGTCTGAGATCACCGCACCGTTTTGTCACGTGATTCTCCATACCTCAAAATTTCAGGTATTTTTTCTTTGCTGTCGGGGGATGAAAGGAAACATAAAGGCGCACAGTTTTGGGGTTGTAGGCGCAATCATGGGGACCTGTTCCTTTACCTGCATAATCCGGGGGGAGGGGAATTTATCTGCCTTACCCGCATTCTCGTCATCCGGAGTTGATTAATCGCTAAATCGATCTTTCCTCCGGTTCTCATTCCGTTATCTCACAAGATGATATCGCTTTTCCCAACTTTCCTTTATTTCGGGGAATGGGGGATCATGTGAGGAGTGGTCGGGTACGTTATATGTTGGCACAGCAGAGTCTTGGGGGATTTGATTCTTAGTTCAGATCCAGCAGCCCATTAAATTGTACCGTGTATGGTGAGGAATAAGGTTTTCCGTATTTTTCCCGGGCTGGTTGGGATGTGCGGGGGCCGGGTCTTGTTGTTGTTGTTTTTTTTTTTTTTTTTGTTTTTTTGAGCGTCGCCTGCTTTGTGAATAATTCTCGCCCCTCCTGAGTATGTGGGAAGCTTCCTATGTAGAGGCACATTGTAATATTAATAAAAGTTTCTGTTTAACATTGATGTTCACCTGAACTGAATGACATTTAGTTTCCTTAGTGAATCACAACCGCAAAGTCCTTCTTCCCCCTTTTTTTTTTTTGCTGTCTTCCCTCCACAGATATCAGTACTGCTGATCTCCTGCAGTCTCTTTTCAGCCACTTCCTGTCTGCATGCATTCCACTTCCTGTCTGCATGCAGTCCACTAAAAGCTGCATGGGGTTTCTCAGGGTGGGTTTGTGTTATGGCTGCCTAATGTGTGTTGAAACTGCTAATTGTAGTCTCCATTAAAAGTCCGACAAAGCAGGAGAGCAGTGGAGAGATGGGGCAACCTATAACGGAAGTTCCTGAACAAGGACCGACATGGCACAGTCACCAGGGGTTCTAAAAATGATATATATATATATTATGATTGACCATATATATTATTGATGATAAAATATATATTATTATTATTGACCACTTCAGCCCTGGAAGGTTTTACCCCCCCCTTAATGACCAAGCCATTTTTTTGTGGTTCAGCACTGCGTTACTTTGACAATTGCGTGATCGTGCGACGCCATAACCAAATAAAATTGATGTCCTTTTTTTTTTTTTTCTCCCACAAATAGAGCTTTCTTTTGGTGGTATTAATCACCTCAGCAGTTTTTTTGTTTTTGCGCTATGATCAAAAAAAGAGCGTCAATTTTGAAAGAAAAAAAAAAAAGCCAATATTTTCTACTTTCTGCTATAAAACATTCCCAATAAAAAAAAAAAATAAAAAAAAAAAAAAAAAAAATCGATTTTTTTACATCAGCATCAGCTTAGGCCAATTTGTATTCTGCTACATATTTTTTGGTAAAAAGAAATCCCAAAAAGCGTGTAATAATAGTTTGGCGCAAAAGTTATAGCGTTTACAAACTACGAGATGGATTTTACGGACTTTTTTTATTTTTCATTAGTAATGGCGGTGATCAGCGATTTTTTTTTTTTTTTTTTTTTTCGGGATTGCGACGGACAAATCTGACAGTAAAAGTGACACTTTTTGGGGACCAGTGACATTAATACAGTAATCAGTGCTAAATAATATGCACTGTTACTGTATAAATGACACTGGCAGGGAAGGGGTTAACACTGGGGGTGATCAAGGGGTTAAATGTGTTCCCTAGATGTGCTTACTAACTGTGAGGGGGGGATGGGTTGCACAGAGGCAGAGAGAGATTGGTTATTCAGCTTTGCTGAATCACACGATCTTTCCCTGTCTCTCTGACAGGAGACCAGTCTTACATTGTTTACATTCCCGATGGTTCTCCTGTCGGTTTTGGCGAAGATCACGGGAGGCCCGCGGTCTGTGTCTAATCACAGCGGGGGCGTGACTCCCGCAGCGCGCGCGCCCCCAAAGCCACATGCACACAATCACGTAGATCTACATGATTATGCGCAGCCGAGCCGCCCTTCCGCAGTAAAATATGGGTGAGGCGGTCGGCAATTGGTTGTAAACCCGCCTTTATAACTTTCACCCATAGGTAAGTCTATAATAAGACTTGCCTATAGGTACTGTAAATATCTCCTAAACATGTACCCTTTAGGAGATATTTACCTTACATGCAGCCAAATGACGTCATCGGTGCATGCGCTCTGAAGAAACGGCCGCCCGTGCCGTGGCCGGCGGCTTCTGCATGCATGTGCGGGAGTGACGTCACGCAGCACTGGCCAGTAGCATAGTCTGAGTCCGCAGACCCGGAAGGAAGACGGGCGAAGATGGATGTGGCCGCCAGCGGGGACAACGCGGGCTTTGTTTGCAGGTGAGTGTCACATAAGGTGCTAGTATGCGATACATACTAGCACATTATGGATTTACTTTGCAGGGAAGAATAAAAAAAGACTTTACTTCCTCTTTAAAAATGCCTTTTTGAGCTTTTCTTGAATAAACGGTGAATTCTCCATCCATCTTTCTATCAGTCGGTGGATTTGGATGGTGGGGTGATGGACATCCCTGCTCCTCCCATGGACCGGCGTGGATTTCCTCGACCGCCATGTCTCCGGAGTCGGCGCGGGACGTCTGGGCTGCGATAAGTACGTGGGAAAAGCTCGGCTGGAATCTTACACAAACAGTCGGGATCCCTTGGAATAACAGAAGACGACACCCCGTCTGCTGGAGACATGGTGGGAGTGTCATCTGTGAGTGTTGGGGGGGGGCCGGGCATTTCCCGCGCTCTGTTCAGAGATCCTCGTTTCAGTCCAGATTTGATTGGACTAAAAACTCAATGGGTTCACTCGCTGTCCAACCAGATTCAACATCTTCACTTTTCTGTCACTAATCACAGACCTACCAGCATGCCGCATGTGCTGCAGGGTGATCTGATTGGACGTTTTCTGAAATCGTTCTCAATCTGCCAACACCCCCCCTCACATTATACCTATAGGCAGGTAATACAGATTTTTTTTTTTTTTCCTCTAATCTCCTATACGTCTGTCAGAACTACACTTCCCAGCATGCCCTGCCAGCCAGAGGTATGATCGCAGTGAGAGGCTGGGTGGGTCATGTGATCGCTGTGTGCTGGGGTTACCCCAGAGACATTGAGTTTGGGGGAGATTTCCCTTGAGTTTTCTCGGCTCTGAAGCTGTTAAAGGCTATAAATTGATGAACTGTTCATGTCCGTCTTCTGTATTGTGGGGGGGGAGGGTACAGATGTAGAATTAGCCAGTGGAAAGCAAGTTTCAGAGGGCAGAAATGGGGGCATTAGCGGTAGGGTGTTCGGAGCCCCTATACCCAGGGTGGGTACGGGGAAAAATCAAGAGAGCAGCCTAAAAACATCAAAATTACGAGGCTTATATACTAATGCCAGAAGCCTGGCCAACAAGATGGGAGAGCTGGAGCTGCTGATGTTTGAGGAGGACTTAGATTTTGTGGGGATAACTGAGACTTGGTTTGACAGCTCTCATGACTGGATGGCGACCATTCAGGGGTATTCCCTTTATCGCAGAGATAGAGAGGGTAAAAAAGGGGGAGGGGTATGTTTGTATATTAAGAACAGTATACAGGTAAATATGAGGGATGATATTAATAATGGAGCTATGGACGAGGCAGAATCCCTATGGGTAGAGCTTCAAAGGAAAGGCACGGTGGGGAAGGTAATATTGGGCGTATGCTATAGGCCCCCAAACCAGAGGGAGGAGGGTGAGGCAGACCTCATGTTACAGATAGGATTGGCAGCAAGGATGGGAAATGTCATTATAATGGGGGACTTTAATTATCCAGATATAGACTGGGCAGAAGGAACCGCGCATTCAGCCAAGGCTCGGCAGTTCCTAAATGTTTTGCAGGACAATTTCATGGGTCAGATGGTGAATGCACCGACAAGAAACAATGCGGTACTTGACCTACTGATTACCAACAATACAGACCTGCTCACGGATATAGAAATACGGGACAACTTAGGGAACAGTGACCATAGGTCAATTGGTTTCAGTATTAATTACAGTAATAGGAAACACAAGGGTAATATAAGGACACTGAATTTCAAAAGAGCCAATTTCCCTAAACTGCGCTCACTGCTAGAAAATATCAAATGGGATAGAACCCTGGGAACAAAGAACACGGAGGAAAAATGGGAGTGCTTCAAGAGCATACTTAACAAGGGGGTGGGCCAGTGCATTCCACTGGGAAATAAATTTAAAAGAGCAAAACTAAACCCTGGGTGGCTAAACTCCAACATAAAAATGAATATTAGAGCTAAAGAAAAGGCCTTCAAAAAATACAAGACTGAGGGGTCATTGGCAGCATTTAAGCATTACAAAGAGTGCAATAAGAAATGTAAAGATGAAATCAGGGCGGCTAAAATAGAACACGAGAGACATATAGCGGAGGAGAGTAAAAAGAACCCCAAGAAATTCTTTAAGTATATAAACAGTAAGAAAGCGAGGCCAGAACACATTGGCCCCATAAAAGATGATAAAGGAAAAATGGCCACTGAGGACAGAGAAAAGGCGGAAGTGTTAAATAATTTCTTTTCTTCAGTCTTCACAAAGGAATCGGGGGGCTACATGAACCCCGCTTGTAAGGCCGAACTAAATAATACACCTCAGGAAGTGCCGCCATGGCTAACAGAGGATAGACTTAGAGCTAAACTAGAGAAACTTAACATAAATAAATCCCCGGGACCGGATGGCTTGCACCCAAGGGTTCTAAATGAGCTCAGTCAGGTGATTGCCAGACCATTATTCTTGATCTTTAAGGATAGTTTACAGACAGGTATGGTGCCAGCTGATTGGAAAAAAGCCAACGTGGTACCAATATTTAAGAAGGGGCCGAGATATATCCCGGGTAACTATAGGCCGGTCAGCCTAACATCTGTAGTCTGCAAAATTTTGGAGGGGATGATAAGGGACCACATACAAGACTTTAGTAATGAAAACGGTATTATAAGTAGTAATCAGCATGGATTCATGAAAAATCGTTCATGCCAAACCAATCTATTAACCTTCTACGATGAAGTGAGCTGCCACTTAGATAAAGGTAAGCCTGTGGATGTGGTGTATCTGGACTTTGCAAAGGCCTTTGACACAGTTCCCCACAAACGCTTACTGTACAAACTAAGGAAGATAGGTATGGACCATAAGGTGAGTACCTGGATAGAGAACTGGCTCCAGGGGAGAGTACAGAGGGTGGTGATTAATGGGGAGTACTCGGATTGGGCGGGTGTGGAAAGTGGGGTCCCCCAGGGTTCTGTCCTGGGACCAATCCTGTTTAATTTATTCATAAATGATCTAGAGGAGGGGATATCTAGTACAATCTCAGTATTTGCAGATGATACTAAATTAGGCATGCCAATATCTTCTATGCAGGATGTGGAAATCTTGCAAGCAGACCTGAACAAAATAACGGGGTGGGCAACTACATGGCAGATGAGATTTAATGTAGAAAAATGTAAAGTAATGCACTTGGGGGCCAGAAACCAGAAAGCAAGCTACTCACTAGGGGGGGAACCTCTGGGTGAGTCTAGGATGGAAAGGGACTTGGGGGTACTGGTAGACAACAGGCTTGGAAGTGGCATGCAATGCCAAGCCGCTGCAAGCAAAGCCAACAGAATACTGGGTTGTATAAAAAAGGGGATTCACTCCAGAAATAAAGAGATTATTCTCCCACTCTACAAGACTCTGGTCCGGCCACATCTGGAGTATGCTGTCCAGTTCTGGGCACCGGTCCTCAGGAAGGATGTGCTGGAACTGGAGAAAGTCCAGAGAAGGGCAACAAAAATAATTAGGGGAATGGAGGACATCGGCTATGAGGAAAGACTACAAGCACTGAACCTATTCTCTCTGGAGAAGAGACGATTGAGGGGGGATATGATATCAATGTACAAATACTGTACTGGCGACCCGAGCATAAGGAACAAACTATTTAGAGTAAGGGAATACAATAAGACACGTGGCCACTCACTAAAACTAGAGGAAAGGCGGTTTAACCTTAAAGTGCGTAAGGGGTTCTTCACTGTAAGAGCGGTAAGGATGTGGAATTCTCTTCCGCAAGCAGTCGTATCAGCGGGGAGCATTGATAGTTTCAAAAAACTATTGGATGGACACCTTAAAGACCACAACATACAGGGGTATACAATGTACGGTTAAAAGCAAACACACACACATAGGTTGAACTGGATGGACTTGTGTCTTTTTTCAGCCTCACTAACTATGTAACTATGTAACTATGTATTGAAGCAAACGTGAATGGTCCTGGGATAAGCAGCCACTGTGTAAACTTTAATTCATTGCTATACCGGCCGCATTGATGTTGCTGCTATAAATGAATGAGCTGTATGCCGTTTTCTAATTTGCGGTGTTCAGGCACACATGAGGGGTCCGGGGTAATCTCTGGTATGTTTGCTCTGTGTACTCCATTGCTATATAGGCCCCCAGTGATTTCTATGATATTGCAAGAAAACGACGAGAAGGGCGCACCGGCCTTGTGCATTACCACTAAAAAGTTTATTAAAATCAAAGATGGGTAGCGTACAATATATTCACAAACACAGGATATGTACAAGCATGTAGGAAATAGGGACCGCTCGCTTCCAGGACACTTCTTCTCTACTGCTGGATAGCGTGATGGCGTCCTCACAACCTTGTATGGCTTACGCGTTTCGAGGGAGGACCCTCTTCATCAAAGCCAAAGTTGCAACTCTGTTTTTTGGATGTCTATGGTATAACTGCATGCTGTTGTCGGTGTTTAGGGCACACATGAGGAAACGGGGGGGGGGGGGGGGGAAGCACGGTGTATTTTGCTGTATGTACAGTACATTATTTGCTCTATAGACCCCCCCCCCCCCCCAGGGATGCCACTACTATAAGTTGATGAGCTGCATGCCAGTGCCTCTTTTTTGGCGTGTTTTTGAACACACATTTTGGGGGGGGACAGGGTTGAGCACATAGCACGTGTGTGTGTGTATGTATATGTATGTATGTATATGTATGTATGTATATATGTGTATATATATATATATAATATATATATATATATATTAGTGTGTGTATATATGTGACGAGACGGGCGAGCCGCGGGAGGGGGGCGTACCCTCCCGCGCCTTGTAAATGACAGCCTATGGACGCTGGTACCGGGGTGATGCCTCTAGCTGCAGGCATCACTCCGGTACAGCACTTTCCCAAAAGATTGGCAATATCGGTAACCTCCGGGGCCGATTCCGATATTTCGGGGAAAGTTCATATCGGCCCCCAATATATTGGCTTTGCCGATAATCGGTTGATCCCTAATTGACACCTTTTCAGGGGCAGTGTGTAGTCAGCGGTGACCCTGTTTTATGTCATTGATGTGAACAGTCCTGATTGCTGGGAAATCGCTTATCCATGCCTTATAGGGGGGGGGGGGCCATCATTTGTTGGTATAGTGCCCCCCCCCCCCCACACTTCCTGCTGAACCTCACAATAAGTTGTTGTCCTTCGCCAGTCTCCACCGCCTCCTCCCCCGCCAGCTAGGGGTTAACGTTTGATCTGCAAAAATATTTTCCCAAACGCTCACCCCATCTCCAGGCTCCGCCCCCGGCCGCCCACATTTTTCCGTAATCGCATTCCAAGACAAGCAAATACACATCGCAGCGCTGCCACTTCTAATTCTCCTTAGGTGTTGTGTCACACCCGCTGGAAGCTGACACGGGACTCGTGTGTCTGCTGGAATGTGAGCACATGACTTCTGCCTGTGCTAAAGGGGAACTCTGCGCCAAATGAGCCGGTGTGCCAATCCTGAGCCGCAGAATCCCCGCATAGATCTGTCTATGCGACTCTTAATGGTATTTCAAACCGCATTCACCCCGGATTCACACAGATTTCCGATGGAATACGCTTCAAAAATTGTGTGAATGCTACGGCCCATCGCAGGACGATCGGTTTGTTTTACCTATTGATCGGGCTTGGCCAGATCAGTTTATTGCACTAATCTATTGAATACCGGCCCATTGATCAGACATAACTGATCGGTCTACTGGGTTACCGATCAATGAGGCGCAGACCAGTTGGTGTAAAACGTTATCTATTGATTGGACACCGACAAATTGGCTGATCATGTTACCTATTAATTGGATGAAGGCTGATACATTTTTTGCGCAATGCAGGCTGATTGGCTTATCGCATCACCAATTTGATCAGTTGGCTTATCGTGTTCTGTATCCGATTCAAGCAGACTGATTGGTTTATCACATTACCTATTGATCAGACGCTGACTAATTGGTTTTGCAGACGTGTGTGTTTAATTGTCTGCGCCTTAGCTGGCCATACATTATACAATTTTCCTTTTAGATTTACCTTCACCTATGTAGTACAATGGCCTGCCTGATTGCATACAAATTGAAAGTGTTTAGGTGTGACCTCGTATAATGTGCTGTAGGTAAATCGAAGGCCCCTTTCACACTTGTATGACCTGAACGTGGCGCGACTTGAAGCAATGCCTGTGTAATCTCTGTCTGTGGACCTCAAGTCACATCAAAGTCGGACCAAAGTTGTGAAGAGACTACTCTTGAAGTCGCACAGTGATGAATTGTACTCGTTGGAAAACATGGGGTATGACTTGTCATGCGACTTTGCAGTCCCAAGTTGCATAGGTGGGAAATGATTCTAAAGGAAAATCCTAGAATACATGGCCAACCTTAGCTTCTGTCTTGTTAACTATCAGATGTTGGATCTCCCTTCACTTCCTGTGCTGGTGACTCCTTACAGGAAGTGAGGGGGAGACTAACTTAATGCGGACATGGACATGGATAGCAGTCATTTTTAAAGCTGACTTTTTTGTTTTTTTTTTTTCTTTTTATTCTGCGCCCTCTTGCGCTCCCCCCCCTCGTCTCCCTCTTGCGCTCTTCCCCCCTCGTCTCCCTCTTGCGCTCTTCCCCCCTCGTCTCCCTCTTGCGCTCTTCCCCCCTCGTCTCCCTCTTGCGCTCTTCCCCCCTCGTCTCCCTCTTGCGCTCTTCCCCCCTCGTCTCCCTCTTGCGCTCTTCCCCCCTCGTCTCCCTCTTGCGCTCTTCCCCCCTCGTCTCCCTCTTGCGCTCTTCCCCCCTCGTCTCCCTCTTGCGCTCTTCCCCCTCGTCTCGTCTCTATCTCTCTATATCACAGGTGTCAAAAACAAGGCCCGTGGGCCGAATGCGGCCCCCCAGGTCATTTCATGTGGCCCTTGCACCTTTCCTGCAGCTGCGGCACCCAGCTTGTCTCAGTAGTCGGCAGCAGATAGGACAGAACTTCTTTGCCAGATCCTGCACTCTTCTGTGCAGCTGCAAAAAGGCTCATCTTTGCCCACCCCCCCCCCCCTCCCCCCTATTTTCAGCAGTCCACAGCTCAGAGGAGGGCAGAACTCCTCCTGCAGATCCTGCACCTCTCTGTGCAGTCACAACACCACCTTGCCTCTGCCTCCCCTGGTCTCAGCATTCAGCAGACTCTGGAAGCTGACTCCAGCCCTCCTCTGGTTCTCCTCCAGACCATGCACTTCTTCCCAGATCCACCCGCATCTTCTTCCTGGCAGCAGCACAAGGTAAAGGGGTGCATTGGGATGTAATGAAGGGTGGGTGACTCTCGACTTCTGATGGTGGGGGGGGTTCTTGAAATCCCGTGTAAGGGGGCCTGGGGTGCTGTGGATATTTAATCCTACAGATATAACCGGCCCCTTAAAGGTCAACCATAATGCTGATGTGGCCCGCGATTAAATTAAGTTTGACACCCTTGCTCTATATCATCTCTATATATCTTCATCATCATCATCGCTCTCTCGTAATTTAAAACCTTTTTTTTCATTTCATTCCTTTTTTTTTTTTTTTTTTTTTCCCCCAGTGATGTCATCACTGGGTCTCTGTATTTCTCTATGCAATGCAGGCAGATCATGGCTGGTGGGAGGGGCTGCCCATAGAGTCCTGAAAACATCCCAGCCCCCTGCCTCAGACCTCCTCTCAAGCCCTCAGTCCTGATACAAGCAGTGGGCTGACTCTTGGGAGGAGTTATGCAAATATCAAAATGCCTTGACGGGTGGATGTCAGTCTGGAGAAGTGGGTGTTCCTAAGCAGGCTCTATTAATGTAGATAACGCCAGCATGTAATGCTGATCCTCCATGATTGAAATCCAAAGAATGAAAGGGGTGGGCCAGGGACAGTCAGACTGGGGAGGAAAGAGCTAGATGATGCTGGATGTCCCCTCTAGCCAGGAAATAAGGCTGGCCTCTATCTGACCTGCTGCAGCTTCTAATGCACATTGTGAGAAGCTCACAGTGTGCAGTGAAATCAGAGTAAACCATTTGAGTCCAGGAGAGGAGCCGATACAACTGTGCAAGACTGAAGGGAAGTGTGTGTGTGTGTGTGTGTGTGTGTGTCGGTGCGTGGTGTGTTTTTTTTTTTTTTTTTATTTATATTTATTTTGGGGATGAGCTCTGTTGTGTGATTGGTGGTTCGGCGTGCTGGGGAGCACTCCATACCCGTGCGGATGTGATCTGTGTGTGTATGTTGGGGGGGGGGGGGGTGAAGTTCTCTGCCATCCTGGAATGTGTCTGATAGGAGAGGAATGCGCCAAATGTCAAGGAGACGATGGGCACAGATAACTCGCCAATAAACTTTAGTGCGCTCTTATCAGCGGTAAACAACCCACCGGGAGGGAGTGCGCCCGCCGCAGAGAAGAACGATCATTAACCTGGATTATGTCAACAACATTGTGTAACCCAACACTGCTCATCAGTGAAGGTGAATAATCCGGAAAAGGCTTCACTTCTTCTATCTCATGGCTGTCTAAAGCCAAACAGTTGGTCCTCATTTATTCTTGGATGGAGTGGCGAGGGGTTAGGACCCCACCAGGATTTTATTGCTTAAAAGAAATCCCCCGATCATCCGTGTCTGCAATCTCAGGTGCCGGAATCCGATAACGCTCACCAATTGCATTCCTCAGTGACCGGACAACGATGCCCTTAGCGTTTCAATAAAACTTTATTCTGGACTGCATGTACAAAGGTGACCTACTTGGGACACCCCCCCCCCCCCCCCCCTCCAATCTGACCCACTTAATTCCATGTTCTGTGTTAATCATGCTGTCCAGTGCAGTTTAGGCAGGCCATACACGGTGAGAGTTTCTTTCATGGTTGCAGGAATAAATGTGCACAATTAGTCCGTCAACGCAGAAAGTGCTGACTGACAGGGGAGTCCCTCCTGCCAAGCCCTTGTCTGCTCCGGGCAGGGGAAGCTGGCTATAGCAGCCGCTTGCGATTTATCGGTAGGCTGGTTGTACCCACCTTGATCGACTCAACTTGGTACATTCAGCCTGCCCATTACTGTTCCAGCCATGTATGGTCGGCCAAAGTTCTATTGAAGCATTCAGGTGAAATGTGTCAGTTTCTAAGACACGGCTTCTTTGCATGTTATCTGGGATAATGGTTTGTCGATGTGTTAAGGTGAAATGCGTCAGACGGGAATGTTTCCAGGTGACGCTTTTGTGCATACTGTACAGAAGAATAAAGTTTTTTTTTTTTTATTGAGGTGGTTCCCATGAGGGTCTTCTTTGTGTCTGGAATGGAATAATAAAGATTCCCCCCTCTTTTAAAAGAAGAAAATATTCTTGATGGATGTATAAAGTGAACTTTTCTCACTAGGGTTGGGCTTAGGCGTGTTCGGATTGTAATCCCAACCAGCCAGGAAGCCGGCACTGCACACCGCCAATCATGAGCAGCGTGTATGTGCAGCTGTGGGCTAGGAAATCCTGGCGGGATTTCTCAGGTGGGTTGGGACTACGATCCGAACACGTCCTGAGCCCCGTCCCTACTTCCCACCAAACACGCCTGAGCCCTTCCCTACTTCCCACCAAACACGCCTGAGCCCGTCCCTACTTCCCGCTCGAACACTCCAGAGCCCGTCCCTACCTCCCGCCGGACACGCCTGAGCCCTGTCCCTACTTCCCGCTCGAACACTCCAGAGCCCGTCCCTACCTCCCGCCGGACACGCCTGAGCCCTGTCCCTACTTCCCGCTCGAACACTCCAGAGCCCGTCCCTACCTCCCGCCGGACACGCCTGAGCCCTGTCCCTACTTCCCGCTCGAACACGCCAGAGCCCGTCCCTACTTCCCGCTCGAATACGCCTGAGCCCGTCCCTACTTCCCGCTCGAATACGCCTGAGCCCGTCCCTACTTCCCGCTCGAACACGCCTGAGCCCGTCCCTACTTCCCGCTCGAATACGCCAGAGCCTGTCCCTACTTCCCGCTCGACTACGCCAGAGCCCGTCCCTACTTCCCGCTCGAACACGCCTGAGCCCGTCCCTACTTCCCGCTCGAACACGCCTGAGCCCGTCCCTACTTCCCGCTCGAACACGCCTGAGCCCGTCCCTACCTCCCGCTGGACACACCTGAGCCCGTCCCTACTTCCCGCTCGAACACGCCAGAGCCCGTCCCTACTTCCCACCGGCCACTCCTGAGCCCCATCCCTACTTCCCACCGACCACGCCTGAGCCCCGTCCCTACTTCCCACCGGCCACGCCTGAGCCCCGTCCCTACTTCCCACCTATCACCAGGAGACACCCAACATTCCTTTATTAACACCTTCTTGCCCGGCCTTTAGCAGAATGATGGGGGGGCGGTGGCTTTACAGTTCTGACTGGACGTCTTGTGACGTCCTTTACATCGCGCCACTCTTGCGCACCCCCAGAAACGCACAGAGTGGCGATATGGGGTAAGCCATGTCCCCCCGACACAATGCATTACTGAGCAGGGTAAAGAGCCGATGACGAAGGCTCTTTACCATCTGATTAGCTGTGTCCAATCACAGCTGATCACATGTAAACAAATGCCGGTTAACAGCATTTCCTTTCCTCAGCGCTGTCTGTATCTGAGGGAAGGAAAGTCAATAACATAATAGCTTTCCAGTAGCAGGGGACATTTTACACTGATTTATCTGTGCAGCCTATCATTGCCCATTAGTGCAGCCTATCATTGCCCATCTTTGCCCATTAGTGCAGCCTATAATTGCCCATCAGGGCCCTGCTTATCAGTGCATTCAAATTACGTGTTTGCAAAATTGTATAACCGAAATTAAAGTTTTTTTGTGTGTGGTTTTTCTCCCATTTTTTTCTTTTCTTTCTTGTTTACCAAACAATAAAAACCCAGAGGCGATTAAATACCACCAAAAGAAAGCTCTATTTGTCTCCAAAAAATGATAAAAATTTCATATGGGTACAGTCATGCATGACCGCGTAATTATCATTTTAAAGTGTGACAGCGCTGAAAGCTGACAATTGTCCTGGGCATGAAGGGGGGTGACTGTGCCCGGTATTGAAGTGGTTACGCAGAAAACCCGTTTCCCCCACAGTCAGGACCTAGTTATATGAATGAGCCCCTATCGAGGGCAAAACGCGCTGGGTGAGGGCGGTCTCATCTGGTGGTAAAATCAATGCAAGAATGTAATGCTGTGAATAAAGTTTATTGAAACTGATCAGGGAATCGTCCCATCTAATATCAATCTCCAAATATATGTGAGAATTTCCTGATTGATCTCCGATGGAACACCTGGTACAGTGATTTGATTTCCTGCGTCATCGATATATCTCTGCCATATCCAGTCGTGTTAGATTGAGAGGAATGTTATCTGTGTAATGCCAGATCTCTGACAGTTTCTTCTCTTTTTCTCTCTGCAGGAATCTGTATAAAGTGCGGGAAGGGGGTGTACGGAGCCAGCCAGGCCTGCCAAGCCATGGGGAATCTCTTCCACACCAACTGCTTCACCTGCTGCTCTTGTGGTAAGTCCTCACTTTTTGTCTCCGCTCTGCCCAGCCCCCATGGACAGGAGAGGCTCAGTTGTGCGCAATATCTGCACTGTGCCTGTTGTATGCAGGGCCGGCTGAGCCTCTTCCACAGTGTGCGGCCCCCTCAGGAAATCCTTACAGGAAATCTCTCCAGGCTGTTCATATGATTCCCACAGCAATCGCTGCCGACTGGCCGCAGTCCTCAGGATGTGATGGTGATGTATGACTGATCGGCTACATTAACCTTTTTGGATTAAAAAAAATAAATAAAAAATGAGAGAAGGATTTGTGAAAAGACCAGATAATTGATATGAATGGATATTGACTTCCTTTTCTTTTTAACAGGTAATTTATTTTGTTAATTTAAAAAAAATTATATTTTTCTTTACAAAAACGGAAAAGAAAAAAAATTATACAGTAAACACAAATTGTAAAAGGCTCCGTTTTTCCCTTTTACGACACGTGAAAATTAGGCTCTGCGTCCCTCCCTCCTGATCCTCTCTGATTTGACCTGTTATTGCTTAAAGACCAACTGCAGACAAAACTTTTTTTTCTTTTGTTTTGGTTAAAGCAGGGAAGGGCTCTCTGCTCGGGGCTCTCTGCTCGGGGCTCTCTGCTCGGGGCTCTCTGCTCTGGGATGTCTGTCCCCATTGGGTGGATTTGCTTGCACTTCCTTTCCCAGTGACCCCACCCCATCTCTTGTCCCAATATCATTGAGTCACACAGTGAGGGAAGATCTCCAAAGTGTTAGTTGGTGGCTGCTAGGCCTTCTATATTGTACTCCAGCCAAACCTAGACATTGTGGTTGCAGTTCAGCTTTAAAGTAGAACTATAGTCAAACATTTTTGGAAAGAGTAAGGGGAGGGTATAACCTCTACCACTTTTTGGCCATCTGTGTCCAATTTTAGAGATTCACCTTTACTTCCTGTCCCATAGCCAAACAGGAAGTGAGAAGAAATCGCAGCAAAAAAAGGGAATTCCTTTGGAAATCCGGGTCCCCATTGGAAGATTTCCCCTCTAATATGTTCTAGGGGCAACCCAAAATTTGGGAGTTTTTTTTATTTTATTTATTTTCCTTCAATGGTAAACAGGACAAATGGAGAGGGTGACTCTCCTTAATGGGGTCACAGACCACAATAAAAACTGACAGGCGTTCTAATCCCTCGCCACTCTATCCAAAACAAAAAAAAAATGTTTGCCTATAGTTATAGATTAAGGAAAAACAGCCCAGTATAGAGTGGAAAGGGGGATGTTTTTTTTTTTTTTTCTCTGGTTTAGTCCCTAGGAGTTGAAGACTAATTTTCACACATGGTCAGGGATACAAAAATAAAATAAAAAATATCATGACACAAAACCAGATCTAGATTGCTCAAATGCAGAAAGGTCCTCATGTATAGTGGAGAGAAAATATGGGGCAGCAAAAAGTGAGATCTCTACTCTAGTTCAGAAGGACAAAGCCTTGTGAAGGACAATATGGATGTTCAACTTTCATTTAAAGTTGCTTTATTTGGTGGTTTTAATCTTATCCAACATTATATGCCCCTTCATCAGGGCTTATCCAACATGTCTCAGGGTTATATCCCCCTTTATCAGGGGTCATCCAATGTGTCTTAGGGTTATATGCCCCTTCATCAGGGCTTATCCAATGTGTCTCGGGGTTATATCCCCCTTCATCAGGGCTCATCCAACGTGTCTCAGGGTTATATCCCCCTTCATCAGGGCTCATCCAACGTGTCTCAGGGTTGTATCCCCCTTCATCAGGGCTCATCCAACGTGTCTCAGGGTTATATCCCCCCTTCATCAGGGCTCATCCAACGTGTCTCAGGGTTATATCCCCCCCTTCATCAGGGCTCATCCAACGTGTCTCAGGGTTATATCCCCCCCTTCATCAGGGCTCATCCAACGTGTCTCAGGGTTATATCCCCCCTTTATCAGGGCTCATCCAACGTGTCTCGGGGTTATATCCCCCCTTTATCAGGGCTCATCCAACGTGTCTCGGGGTTATATCCCCCCTTCATCAGGGCTCATCCAACGTGTCTCGGGGTTATATCCCCCCTTCATCAGGGCTCATCCAACGTGTCTCGGGGTTATATCCCCCTTCATCAGGGCTCATCCAACGTGTCTCGGGGTTATATCCCCCCTTCATCAGGGCTCATCCAACGTGTCTTGGGGTTATATCCCCCCTTCATCAGGGCTCATCCAACGTGTCTCGGGGTTATATCCCCCCTTCATCAGGGCTTCATAAAAATAAGGTAAATTTATACTTGTACACTAAGCAACTCTGCATAAGGCTTCACCCCTCTGCATTGGAGTACAGCATTTGTCTTGCTGTACCAGATTTCACATGTGTTGGAAAAACTGTAACAGGGACAACTCCAATGTCATCAGGTTTATGTTCTGTAATCTGTGCGTGCATATATAACACATATCATTCTCAGTGACCCATAGGACGGCTCTCCGGGGCTCTTGTGTGTGCAGCCAATACCAGAACTCACTATATTGATGATCGAAAACACTTCTATGACTGGCTGCCCCTGCATTTTCCATGGACTCCTCCAGGGCTGCTTTGTAGACTAAATGTGATTTTAGGTGGAACATCTTGTCCTCTGAGGATCCCGGGACACATGAGAGGGGTTGGGGGCTGGGTTACTGCAGCTCTGCACTGGGGTCCTGTGGCAGGTTCCTTACCAGACAGTTATGTGCAATTTTGAGGAGTTGTTGGGTGACAGATTGTCTGTCTGAATTGGGGGGGGGGGTTAAAGATTGGCTTTCCGTGGCCACAGGTTGGTTGGAATTCACACCTTAAAGGGACACTCCACCCAAAGTAAAGGAAGAGGCGAGCCGCCAACAGCTGGGGATGAGCATTCCGATTACTTCACAAACGCAGTGGTTTTTGGAGTTTTTAGGTCTGTTGTCTTGCTGCCTTGAACAGTCTTGGTCCTAATTATCGTGTTTCTTCCTGGCGGCGGAGGATTGCATTCATCTGTTATTTCACATTCACACCACTTCTTCCTAATGACTGCATCATGTTTTGTGCGGAGTGCTGCCATCTGTTCAGTAAGTCAGAGAATCTTCTCTCTGAGATGGGGAGAAGCTCTGCAACCTTCACTGACCTTCTAAAGTTTTTTTTTTTAAATTTTGAGTTGTAAGTACATTCAGTGAAGGGGGGGGGCTGGGGGCGAGGGAGCGCAGTGGGAGGAGCTTATGACGGCCGAGAATTCTGGGGAAAAAACTGGCCAATGTGTGTTTCATTATGTCTTCCATTTGGAAACTATTTTATTTCGAGTCACTGACCAACAGTGAGGAGGAGGGGGGGATTCTGGACAGTGAGGAGGAGGGGGGGGGATTCTGGACAGTGAGGAGGAGGAGGGGGGGGGGGGGCAGTGCTGGACAGTGAGGAGGAGGGGGGGGCAGTGCTGGACAGTGAGGAGGAGGGGGGGGATTCTGGACAGTGAGGAGGAGGGGGGGGGATTCTGGACAGTGAGGAGGAGGAGGGGGGGGCAGTGCTGGACAGTGAGGAGGAGGAGGGGGGGCAGTGCTGGACAGTGAGGAGGAGGGGGGGGGGGCAGTGCTGGACAGTGAGGAGGAGGGGGGGGCGGTTCTGGACAGTGAGGAGGGGGGGGTGGTTCTGGACAGTGAGGAGGGGGGGGTGGTTCTGGACAGTGAGGAGGGGGGGGGTGGTTCTGGACAGTGAGGTGGGGGGGTGGTTCTGGACAGTGAGGTGGGGGGGTGGTTCTGGACAGTGAGGTGGGGTTGGGGGGGGGTGGTTCTGGACAGTGAGCCGGGGGGGGGGGGCGGTTTTTGACAGTGAGGAGGGGGGGGCGGTTCTGGATGCTGAACCATTTACTATTGGAGCAGAAGAGAGTGGGTGTGGACAGTGAAAAGGGGGCAGGGTCTGAATGCTGAGTCACTGACGAGCAGTCAGGATTGGAGGGTTTGGACCATATTGAAGTGATCAGGAGGGGGCAGGTCTGGGTGCTGTGTCACTATCTGCCATGAGGGGGTGGGTCTGTTACAGTGAGGAATGGTTGGGTCTGGACAGTGAGGAGGGGGTGGGTCTGGACAGTGAGGAGGGGGCGGGTCTGGATCCTTAGCCACTGACAAGCAGTGGGGAGGGGATGGGGTCTGGATGAGTCCTTTTCCATTTTAGAGAGGAAGAGGGTGGGTGTGGACAGTGAAGGGGGCGGGTCTGAATGCCGAGTCACTGACCAACAGTCAGGAGGGGGTGGGGTCTGGATTGTAATGAAGGGGGCAGGTCTGTAGTGAGGAGGGGCGGGTCTGGAAGCTTGGGGTCAGGAGTTGAAGTCAGTATTTGCATATTAGATCTCTTGGCTCCCCAGTGTGTGGGATGATCCAGCGCCACCTCTGGCTGCCTGCATCTCCAAAAAAAAAAAAATTGGAGATTGTGTTTTCTTTTTCAAAGAAAAATGACTTTTTGTGATTATTTATAACCAGCATTTCTGAGTTTTGTACAGAACTGATTGCGGCCCCCTGTGCTGATCAGAGGGTGAACTCGCTGCTATCATCTGCTGTGACCTACACAGGAAGTGTGATTGGCAGGAAATGGGTCACAGGCAGGAGGAGGGGGGAGGAGGACATCCTGGACAGGACTCACTGACCGCAGGAAGGAACAGAACTCAGGACGAGTCTAGTGATTGTTCATTTTCTTCCCTTCATCCTCCAACCTCAGCTATACACAGTCCTCCCTAAACAGAAGGTCCCAGCTCTCTATTATGAGAGGTTCCCACCATCCCTGTGCTGAGATCCCGGGTCTGTACTCCTGCTGTATCCATTATGAGGGGTTCCCACCATCCCTGTGCTGGGTTCCCGGGTCTGTACACCAGCTGTACCCATTATGAGGGGCTCCCCCAGTATTACCTTGTATCATATGGTGCGCCCAGTAGGTGACACCCCTATGTGGCTGTATACTGTGGTTTGGGGTGTCACTTTACTATATTTGTATAGGAGGAGCTCGGCACAACCAGGGTGCCGGTTCCCGGCCAGGAAAAACTGAGACAAGGAGAGGCTCTGCTCCATATAAAACGTCTCCTACCAGCCAGCGCCACACACATGGAATCCGCTGATTTCTTCCCACCTTGTGATGAATTTTTGGACTCTCTGGGGGAAAGTTCCATGGGGTGACTCAGAGGGGGATCCCTGCCAGCCCCGGGAAGGGGGGAGGGGGATAGCACTGGCACATGGCAGAGATTTTCCTCCAGGGTAGGAACAGGACACGTAGGTACGAAAATGCAGAAGAATTTTTCTTTTTTATAATTAGAACTAATCCTAATATTTGGGATGAAGTTGTGGGCGGGGCCTGACTTCCTGACCGCATTCCGGTTGGTGATTGGGGTGTACATTTCATCCAATGATTGTTTACCGTTTATAATGCAGATATTCATGGTGTGCAAAGGAATGAAAAGTCCTAGATGACAGCGGTAACATTGGTGCGTGTTGATTGGCTGGATAACCCCGTCCCTCATTTTATGCTAGTTTTCCCCCTCCCTTCATGCCATTGTTTAACCACTTCTGGACCAGAAGATTTACCCCCCCATAATTACCAGGCCATTTTTTGCGATTCATTGCTGCGTTACTTTTTGACAATTGCGTGGTCATGTGACGCTGTACCCAAAAAATAAAATTTATGTACCCCCCCCACAAATACAGCTTTCTTTTGGTGGTCTCAATAAAATGCAATAAATACTAAAAGTGACTTCTTAATTTTTACAGCGGCTGCTATCAGTGAATTTTATGATGTTTTTTAAAGTGATTTTAATCTTGTATGGAATATCTCTGACATCACAAGCGCTGGGCGAGTGTTTGAAGTTTTCCCTCAACCACTTTTTCTGTTTTCTTTTGGTGGTATTTGATCACCTCTTTGATTTTACATTTTTTGCGTTATAAACAAAGCGTGACAATTCTGGGAAAAAAATAAAAAAATTCACTTTCTGCTATATAACGTTCCCAATAAAAAAAAAAAAAAAACTTTGGATTACATTTTTTCATGATTTTAGGCCAATTTTGTATTCTGCTACATAGTTTTTGGGGGGGGGGGGGAAATCCCAATAAGCGTATTTTGATTGATTTGGGCAAAAGTTATCGCGTCTAAAAACTAGGGGAAATTTGTCATTTTTTATTTATTTTATTTTTTGATAGTAATGGCGGTGATCTGCGTTGTTTTTTTTTGTTTGTTTGTTTTTTTTTTTTTTTTGCTGGACTGCGGCATTGCGGCGGACAGATCGGACCCCTAACTGACATTTTGGGTGGACCAGTGACATTACTACAGTAATCAGTGCTAAAAATATGCACTGTTACTGTAATAATGACATTGGCAGGGAAGGGGTTAACACCGGGGCGAGCAAAGGGTTAAATGTGTCCCTAGGGGGTGTTTTCTAACTGTATGGGGGATGGGCTGTGAGGGTCTCGGGAGAGAGCGCGCTCCCGCGTGGTCATGGACCCCCCCCCCCCCCCCCCCCGTGTGTGTGAGCGGCGGACCCGATGTCCGCCAGTCACTCGGCGATCATAGGTGCAGAGGGAGAAAGACAGGCGGCTGATGTAAACAAGCCGCCTGTCATTCTCCCCTGTGTAGGAATGGTGATCATACGGTTCTACTATGTTGGACCGTTGATCTCTGTTCATACACCTCAAGCCACAGCCAATCACAGTTAGAATCACGCCCCTAGGGACACACATAACCCCTCCCTCTCCAAAAAAAGTTAACCCCTTCACTGCCAGTGTAATTTTACAGTAACAGTGCATATGTATAGCACTGATTACTGTAGTAATGTCACTGGTAACCCCAAAAATGTCAGTCAAGGGTCCGATCTGTCCGCCGCAATGTCGCAGTACCGCAAAAAAATCGCAGATCGCCACCATTACGCGTTAAAAAAAAAAAACAACAAAAATCTTCCCCCTTTTGTTAGTAAACGCAATAACTTTTGCGCAAACCAATCAAAGTACGCTTTTTGCGATTAATTTATTTATTTTTTTTCCCCCAAACATATGTAGCATAAAACAAATTGGCCGAAATTGTTAAAAAGTTTTGATTTTTAAATTTTTTTTTTTTTATTTTTTTTTTCGGGGAATTTCATATAAAAAAATTTGAAAAATATTGTCATTTTTGCAAAATTGATGTTTTTTTTTTTTTTTGTTTATAGCGCATGATCAAAAAATCGCACATGTGATCAAATACCACCAAAAGAAAGCTCTGTTTGTGGGAAAAAAAGGAGGTCAAATTTAGTTTAGGTACAGCGTCGCACAACCGCGCAATTGTCAGTTAAAGTCACGCAGTGCCGAATCGCAAAATACCCCCTGGTCAGGAAGGGGGTAAAATCTTCCGGGGATTAAGTGGTTAATATTACTTTATAACTTTTCCATTTTAATATATATTGTATTTCCAATTTTGTCATCACTAGATCTCTGTACTTCTCTATGCAATACAGGCAGATCGTGGCTGGTGGGAGGTGCTGTACATAGCTTCCTGAGAACATCCCAGCACCCTGCCTCACTACTCTCCATAGCCTTCCGTTCTGATGCAAGCAGTGGGAGGAGTTATGCAAATATCAAAATTCCTTGATGGGTGGATGTCAGTCTGGAGGAGTGGGCAGTCCTATTTGCATGCAGACCACGTTGGGTAACGCCCACATGTAATGCTGAGCTGCCATGATTGAAAAAAGTGAAATCCAATGAATGAAAGGGGCGGGGCAGTCAGGCTAGATGATGCTGGGGGATCTCTGATTTGCTGCATCTTCTAATGCACACTGTGAGAAGCTCACAGTGTGCGGTGAAATCAGAGGAAGTCATTTCAGTCCAGGAGAGGAGCCGCTACAACTGTGCAAGACTGAGGGGAAGGGCGGAGTTCCCCTTTAAATGGCATGATTGCGGTGAGTATGGTGAGGTGACAGCCCGCCTGCGTCACCCCGAAACTCCCTGCCCTTCCTCGAGGGTCTCCAATGAGGACCGAACATTCCTGTGCAGCTATTTAGGTCTCGGGAACAAGCAGCCTTTTGTGTGATGCGAGTGTCCCGGGCGCTGCGGGGGCGACACTTCTCTGCGGCTTGGAATAATATTTAGTATACTCTGCGCAGGCTGCTCATCGATCCCCGCCACTCGCTGCGTCCTGCCTGCTCACCGATGTGAGGCCGGCACGTCTCTCCTCGCTTCTAAATGCAAAATCCCAGCGTGTGCAGCAGATGGGAGCCGTGCACAAAGCACATTTATACTGCCATTGCTGAGTAACACGCAGTGGAAAATCAATGGCTTTGTTGCAGCACTGATCACAGCAGAATGTTTGTCCCGGTTTAGATTTTATATTGCGGCGTTAGAATAACTCATTCCCCTCTGAGTGATCTATGCAGTCCTTGGTTCACACTGAATCTATTTTTAGTTCATTTCTATTTTTAGTTAATTTCACATGATTTCCTATGGAACACGTTCACATCTCTGCGCTTTCAGCCGTTGCGTTTTTTGGAAGCTGTCGGAGATTTCTTCTCTTGGTAGATTGCGTTTTTGGCGCAAGAGACTTTAATGGAACTGCACCAAAAACGCAAGTGATGCATTTTTTTTAAACAGTTTTTTTTTTTTTTTTTTTGCGTTTCGCTAAAGTATTCAGTGTGACTTTACACTCTCTGGCAATCAAGTCGCATCAAAATAGAGCAGGAACCTTTTCAAAGTCGCTGCCACTTTAAGCCCCGGTTTACACCAGTGCGACTTGTCATGCAATTTGAGAGTTTAAAATCGCATGACAAGTTGCACCCTATTTGTGCCCATGGAACTATTCAAATCCGTGCGACTCCGACTTGCATCGGTTTTGAAAAGTTCCAGCCCTTTTTTTTGCCAATTTCATGTGACTTGTATAGACCTCTGTGCATGAAGTCGCACAGATGTCGGTGAGCTACACATGAAATCGCACTGAACGGCTTTTGAAGTCTTACTGAAGTAACCCAATATCCGCATTCAGTGTTAACTGGGGGGGCTAGGTTGCATAGATGTGAAGGAGGAACCATCGCCATCAATGGGCTGAGACCGGTCATCCACATTCATTGTGAGCTGCTGGTAAAGTCGCATAGACTTGAAGGGGATCCATCGCCATCAATGGGCTGCAACTGGTCATCCACATTCAGTGTGGACTGGGGGGGGGGGGCTAAATCGCATAGACTTGAAGGGGATCTATTGCCATCAATGGCCTGCGACCGGTCATCCACATTCAGTGTGAACTGGGGCTAGGTCGCATAGGCTTGAATGGGATCCATCACGATCAATGGGCTGCGACCAGTTGTCCACATTGTGTAAACTGGGGCTAAGTCGCATAGACTTGAAGTGGATCTATTGCCATCAATGGCCTGCGACCGGTCATCCACATTCAGTGTGAACTGGGGCTAAGTCGCATAGACTTGAAGGGTAACCATCGCCATCAATGGGCTGCGACTGGTCATCCACATTCAGTGTAAACTGGGGCTAAGTCGCATAGACTTGAAGTGGATCTATTGCCATCAATGGGCTGCGACTGGTCATCCACATTCAGTGTAAACTGGGGCTAAGTCGCATAGACTTGAAGTGGATCTATTGCCATCAATGGTCTGTGACCGGTCATCCACATTCAGTGTGAACTGGGGCTAAGTCGCATGGACTTGAAGGGGATCCATTGCCATTAATGGCCTGCGACTAGTCATGCAATTTTCTGCATGTTAAGGTTAGTGTTAAATGTTGAGGTTAGAACGCTAACCCCTAACATGCAACTTTGGACTGAAAGTCGCAGGTTAGGGGTTAAGGGTTATGGTTAGCATTCTAACCCTAAGGCTGCATTCACACTTGAGCGTAGCGTTTTCGTGCAATTTTTACCGCGATTTTCAGGCTTTTGGAGGCAGGCATTGACCTCTATCAAAAACGCTGGTAATCAGCCCAAAAAGAAGCTTGTGTACTTTTTCCAGCTACAGGCGTTTTGCTTCAGGCGTTAAAACGCTCAGATGTGAACAGGGGCCATTTAAATGAATGGGGTTTTACTTGTTGGGCGTTTTGGAACTTTTTTTTTTGGAGCTGAAAAAAGCTCAAAAACGCCCAGGTGTGAATGGAGTTTGACATGCAACTTTGGACACATAGTCACATGACAAGTCACAGCCCATTGAGAGCAATTGAACTCCTTCAAATCTATGCGACTTGAAAGTGGCAGTGACTTTGAAAATGTTCCTGCACTATTTTGATGTGACTTTGAGTGCCAGAGAATGTAAAGTCGCATCAAAGTTGCACTTCTTATTGGCCAAAAAAAACCGCATGTTAAAACGCGTGGGATGAACGCATCAACCGCAACATGCATAGGTGTGAATCTAGCCTCAATTGCAAGAATTTTATCAAACGTTGTTGCAGTTTTCTACCTTTTTGTTACAATGAAGAAATCTCTGTTTGATAATGAAAGTCACTTCCATTCACATTCCCTCAACACAAGGAGACAATCAGCTGCTGTACCTGCAGGGCTCTGAGGAAAGGGGCGGGGCCTACATCCCTCCAGACGTGATAAACCCCTTTGGGAGTATCCCACCAAAAATGATATTTCTGTTGCAGGGGATGCCCAAAATCTGACTATCATATTGCAGACTTCTGGGGAAATCAGTCAGCCAATCACACAAGCAGGAAATGAAGGCGGGGATCTATTTCCAGGCAGATAACCCCGGGAGATAGAAATAACATTTGTCTTGTTCTGCTGTGGCTGTACCGGCTCTTGAAGTACCCTGCGATCTCTGACATTTTCCTTATGTTGTTGACACTACAGACAGGGCTGTGATTGGGTCTGTAGGAAGATGCAGTGTGAGAGACCCTCCAGGGTGTACACCGGATACTTCAAGAGCCTGCACATGCATACCAGAACAAGGTTTTATCATTTTAGCTTTATATGCTGGCGGGGAAGGAGTTAGGTTTGATGGCTTTCTTGTCACCAGGAAGATTTGTCCCCCCCCCCCCCCTTCCGGCGTGGTCACTCAGACAGGAAGTGAGAGGGAATCTTCCCAATGGGGACACAGGCTGCAGAACTGCTTTCCCTGCTGTCTGTTCATATCTCAGGCAGGTGGCGGTAGGAGCAAAACGCATAGAGGAATCCCGGGATACATCTGTTATATGTGCGCCTTCCAGGCGTCTTTCCTTCCTGCATGAGGTGTGTAGGAAACATTCCCCAGTGTGTGTTCAATGCCATTTATTTCTCAGCATGCTGGACTCTCCTATCTGTATACAAGTCCATGTAAAGCTGGTCTGCCCCCTGCCGGTGAGTGACTGGATCTAGCAGGGAGTGGGATGGAGGTGTTGAGTCCTTTCCCCCCTCCTCAGCCACTTCCTAAAGGGGGGGGGGGGGGGCACACTGCGGATCTGCCTGGTTAGTAAGATTCCTCTAAACAAAGGACCGGTTTACATTCCTTCAGAGGGAGGCCAGACTGTGCTCACCAGGGGTAGAAAAGGTCCTGACCATTAGTGGGAATAAACCCTGCCCAGTCATTGGGATAAATTGTGCCCCATCATTGGTGTCATTGGGATATATTGTGCCCCATCATTGGTGTCATTGGGATATATTGTGCCCATCATTGGTGTCATTGGGATACATTGTGCCCCATCATTGGTGTCATTGGGATACATTGTGCCCCATCATTGGTGTCATTGGGATACATTGTGCTCCATCATTGGTGTCATTGGGATACATTGTGCTCCATCATTGGTGTCATTGGGATACATTGTGCTCCATCATTGGTGTGAGCAGCAGGCAAGGTGTCCCAACATTGGTGTCATTGGGCCCCATTGGTGGTGTCATTGGGAGAAATTATGCCCCATCATTGGTGTGAGTTGGAGGCAAGGTGTCCCACCATGGGATCTATTGGGCACCATTGTTGCTGTCATTGTGAGGAATAGTGCCCCATCATTCGTGTTAGTGGGAGGAATTTTGTCCCAACATTGGTGTCATTGTGCCCCATTGTTGGTGTCATTGGGTGAAATTTTGCCCCATCATTGGTGTGAGTTGGAGGAATTGTGTCCTGTCATTGGGCCCCATAGTTGGTGTCAGTGGGAGAAATGGTGCCCCATCATTATAGTGTCATTGGGAGGAATAATGTCCCATCATTGGTGCCATTGGGCCCCATTGTTGGGGTCATTGGGTGAAATTTTGCCCCATCATTTGTGAGAGTGGGAGGAATCGTGTCCCAACATTGGTGTAATTGGGAGAAATTGTGTCCCATTAATTGGTGTCATTTGTCAGATATGTGCCCCATCGTTGGTATCAGTGAGGGGAATTGTGCCCCATTGTTGGTGTCAGTGAATGAAATGGTGCCCCGAGGGTTGGATAAAATAAGGCAAAGGGCTGCAGCTTGGAGAACATTGCTCTAAACTACTGGCATGTGGGAGAAAACGGAGTACAGGAAGACCATGAAAACTCCATGCAGAGAGGGAACCAACTGGGATTTTAAGCAGAGACCCCAGTGCTGCAAGGCAGGAGTGCTAAACTCTCTAAGCCACTATGTATATACTGATGATCTTCTCCTATTGTGGTATGATGTTCATATGTATGTACACTGCATGCTATTATCAGAGTGGGATCTGGGACTGCAGACTATCCTGGCCCTGAAGAAGTTTGCGCAGTCCATGGGACGCATCGTATATATCTGAGATTTGTAATATTCTCTCTGATGTGATGAGTGGTCATAGATCACATGGTAAATGTCTATTATTGGATGTGGACAGTGGTCCAGATGCTTTATATTATCTGGTTCTTATGAAATGATTGTACGTCATGTATGGAGGGATCGGATTGGTCGGATCTTTCTGTTGTGGGAGTCTCACTCATCCCTCTGTGTGTTCCTTCCATCAGGTAGAAGATTACGGGGGAAGGCCTTCTACAACGTCAACGGAAAAGTCTACTGCGAGGAAGATTTCCTGGTGAGTGCGGCCACTTTCTGGGGTGCCCATGGCGGGAGATTAGAGGTGCACCGAATGGAAATTTTTGGTACCGGAACGGAAAATGACAGTTTTTTTTTTTTTTAAATCTATTTATATTTTTACATAGAATTGTTATATTTGCCTTTTTAATTCATATCATGAATTTAAACTAATATGAATTTGTCGGCCATTATTGGCACCTTTAGCGCAAGAAAAGCTCAAGAAAAATGCTTTCCTTTCAATTCTATGTATGTCTTCACACTGCTCCGCTGCGCTTCTTTTGTTGTGTTTAGAAATCAAGCTTGCTGCATTCTTGGTCCAAAAAAAAAAAAAAAACCCACACACCTCCCTGTTGAAATGCTTTGAAATCGCAGCAACTGCTGCAGTTTGCAGTCTGGCTAGCAGGGGCCTCGTGTGTCTTAGCTAGCATGGTGGTGGGGGGGTGGCATCGCTGCAGGTCGCATACAGCGTGCCCATATGTGGGAATGGGGGACACTGCTGCAGCTCACGGGCAGGCTGGCAGGGATAGGGTAAGCCTTAGCTATAGGGTGGTAGGTAGGCATTGCTGCAGCATGCAGGTGGGGGAGTGCCTAGCTTTGGGGGGACACTGCTGCAGCTCACGGTCAGGCTGGCAGGGGTAGGGTAAGTCTTAGCTAGGGGGTTAGTGGGAGGCATTGCTGCAGCATGCAGGTAGAGTGCCCAGCTTTGGGTGAGGGGGGGGGGGGCACTGCTTCAGCCTGCAGTCTGGTTGGCAGGGGCAGAGCATGGCTCAGCTGGGGGAGGGTATTGCAGATCGCAGCAAAGGGAAATATTTTACAGATTCTGTATTTTTCATCCTTGTGACGCAGGCAATGACACCGGGGGGGGGGGGGGGGGGGGGGCGTGGGATGGGAAATGATAGAGGGGGCAGGGCAGGTCATTTCACTATCCCAGGCCCGGGTCACAGACATTCCCAGGGATGAGCTGTCGGCTAGAGAACATTTCCTATTGGCTTCTCTATTTCTTTAGAATAATCAGCTGCCCTCTACAGCTGGAGGAGCACAGGGGCCCGAATATAGCTCAGGGGCCAGTATCGCATTCCATTCCCCCAGCCAGGAGCCCCTGTGACAGGCAGGCAGTAAAGTGGCAGGTAGAGATGCACTGAAATTCTGTCATTGGCATTTTTCTGTTTAGAGAAAAAAGTGCCGATAATAGTTTTCAGCTATGGGTCATTGATCTGTGTGTGGGGCTCCTAGTGGTTACATGGGGCCCCATGGAGGAGGAAGTGAACGTTGGCACATTGGTTTCCCAGCTGGTATTTCGGCTGACAAAGCGGTGATCTCGCCCACATCTGGGCACAGACACCGACGGGCTTTACTGGTTTGTCTGCCGCGTGTCTTCCGGGTAAACAATGCTCCTTTGTTGGCGGCTCCGGAGACGACCGATATGATTACTGCTGAGTCTGAGCCGCGGGCGCTGCGGTGGGAGGTGAGGGGTTAACGAAACTTGTGGCTGGTGACTCATTATTTGTGGAAATGAGCAGATTATATGTTGTCCAACCCGGGGATGGGGGGGGGGGGGGATTCCGAGTTCCGAGCCCTGTATGTTTTTTACGGGGGACGCAAAGTCCTGTGCTAGAGGTGGGGGGGGGGGGAGGTGCCAAGCCTTGGATCTGTGGAGGGATAAGGGACACTGAGCCCTCTGGGGGAAAGACGGAGCCCTCTGTGTGTGATGGGGGGGCACTGAGGACTTTGTGTGTGTGATGGAAGGGGGGGAGCACTAAGCCCTCAGTGTGTGAGGGGGGTGGGTGCACTGAGCCCTCTGTGTGGGGGGGGGGGGGCACTGAGCTCCCTGTGTGGGGGGGGGTCACTGAGCCCTCTGGGTGTGTGTGTGGGGGGGTGGCACTGAGCCCTGTGTGGGGGGGGGGGCGGCACTGAGCCCTGTGTGTGTGTGTGTGGTGGGGGGGCACTGAGCCCTGTGTGTGTGGGGGGGGAGCACTGAGCCCTGTGTGTGGGGGGGCGGCACTGAGCCCTGTGTGTGTGGGGGGGGGCACTGAGCCCTGTGTGTGTGGGGGGGGGGGCACTGAGCCCTGTGTGTGTGTGTGGGGGGGGGGGGCACTGAGCCCTGTGTGGGAGGGGGTGGGGGCAGCACTGAGCCGTGTGTATTTGTGTGTGTGGGTGGTGGGGGGGACTGAGCCGTGTGTGTGTGTGCTTGGGGGGGGGTGGCACTGAGCCCTGTGTGTGTGTGTGTGGGGGGGGCAGCACTGAGCCCTATGTATGTGTGCTTGGGGGGGGCGGCACTGAGCCCTGTGTGGGGGGGGCAGCACTGAGCCCTATGTATGTGTGCTTGGGGGGGGGGGGGGGAGGGTGGCACTGAGCCCTGTGTGTGTGTGGGGGGCAGCACTGAGCCGTGTGTGTGTGGGGGGGGGCAGCACTGAGCCGTGTGTGTGTGGGGGGGGGGCAGCACTGAGCCGTGTGTGTGTGGGGGGGGGCAGCACTGAGCCGTGTGTGTGTGGGGGGGGGGGCAGCACTGAGCCGTGTGTGTGTGGGGGGGGGGCAGCACTGAGCCGTGTGTGTGTGGGGGGGGGGCAGCACTGAGCCGTGTGTGTGTGGGGGGGGTTGCACTGAGCCCTATGTGTGTGTGTGTGTGGGGGGGGGTGGCACTCAGCCCTGTGTGTGTGTGGGGGGGGGGGGGGGGTGGCACTCAGCCCTGTGTGTGTGTGTGTGTGTGGGGGGGGGGGGGGTTGCACTGCGCCCTATGTATGTGTGTGTGTGGGGGGGGGGGGTGGCACTCAGCCCTGTGTGTGTGTGGGGGGGGGGATTGCACTGAGCCCTATGTGTGTGTGTGGGGGGGGGGGCAGCACTGAGCCCTGTGTGTGTGTGTGTGTGGGGGGGGGGCAGCACTGAGCGCTGTGTGTGTGGGGGGGGCAGCACTGAGCCCTATGTATGTGTGTGTGTGTGGGGGGTGGCACTGAGCCCTGTGTGTGTGTGTGTGTGGGGGGGGGGGGGGCAGCACTGAGCCGTGTGTGGGGGGGGGGGGCAGCACTGAGCCGTGTGTGTGGGGGGGGGGGGGCAGCACTGAGCCGTGTGTGTGTGGGGGGGGGCAGCACTGAGCCGTGTGTGTGGGGGGGGGGGGCAGCACTGAGCCGTGTGTGTGTGGGGGGGGGCAGCACTGAGCCGTGTGTGTGTGGGGGGGGTGGCACTCAGCCCTGTGTGTGTGTGTGTGGGGGGGGGGTTGCACTGAGCCCTATGTGTGTGGGGGGGGGGGGCAGCACTGAGCCGTGTGTGTGTGGGGGGGGGGGGCAGCACTGAGCCGTATGTATGTATGTGTGTGTGTGTGTGTGGGGGGGTGGCACTCAGCCCTGTGTGTGTGTGTGTGGGGGGGGGTTGCACTGAGCCCTATGTGTGTGTGTGTGGGGGGGGGGCAACACTGAGCCCTGTGTGTGTGTGTGTGTGTGTGTGTGTGTGTGTGGGGCAGCACTGAGCCCTCTGTGTGTGGGGGGGGGGGGGGCAGCACTGAGCCGTGTGTGTGTGTGGGGGGGGGGGCAGCACTGAGCCCTGTGTGTGTGTGGGGGGGGGGGATTGCACTGAGCCCTATGTATGTGTGTGTGGGGGGGCAGCACTGAGCCCTGTGTGTGTGTGTGGGGGGGGGGGGGCAGCACTGAGCCATGTGTATGTATGTATGTGTGGGGGGGGGGGGCACTCAGCCCTGTGTGTGTTGTGGGGGGGGGTTGCACTGAGCTCTATGTATGTGTGTGTGTGGGGGGGGGGGCAGCACTGAGCCCTGTGTGTGTGTGTGGGGGGGGGGGGGGGCAGCACTGAGCCCTGTGTGTGGGGGGGGGGGGGGGCAGCACTGAGCCCTGTGTGTGTGGGGGGGGGCAGCACTGAGCCCTGTGTGTGTGGGGGGGGGGGTGGCACTGAGCCCTGTGTGTGGGGGGGGGGGGGCAGCACTGAGCCCTGTGTGTGTGTGTGTGGGGGGGGGGTGGCACTGAGCCCTGTGTGTGTGGGGGGGGGGCAGCACTGAGCCCTGTGTGTGTGTGGGGGGGGGGTGGCACTGAGCCCTGTGTGTGTGGGGGGGGGGGTGGCACTGAGCCCTGTGTGTGTGAATAGGGAAGCTGTTAGGTGAGGGGGAGGGGCCTAATGGGTTAGAAATGGGAGGAGAAAGGAGGGCCCCTTTTTTTTTGGACCATGTCAGTCCGTCCACTGATATTGTTGCAGGATAATTGTGAAGATTCGGCACGGTTTGTATCACACGTCATTTGTGACGATGTTTTCCCATACTGGTGTCGCCAGGATGGTATTTATGGCGGTGACGGTGGTAATGTATTCGGGGTCAGGTTGCAGTAATTGGGTCATGAAATGTCTTCTATTTTTTCCGGTGTGATAATTTTGGTTTCGCAGTGTAATGTGGAGCTGTGAAATCAGTTTGTGACGGAGATTCTACCACTGAGACCTGAAACGGAGTCAGACCCTCAGTACTCAGCGGTGTCCCCCTTTATGTTGGTTAGGTCAATGTGTCAATGTTGGGGGGGAGGGGGGGGGGGACAGGTTCTCTCTGGAGCTGCTGGTCATGTGACACCTCGATCTGTGCTGTGATAGGGGGGTTGTGAATTCCTCTGGGAGGCCGGTGGTGTGACTCGGTGACAGCTCAGCGTTTCCTGGCACATGGAAGCTCCTCACACTTTCCTGGAAGATTGACTCTGCTTGGGCAAAGAGGAGCGGCCTACAGAGACCTGGAACTTTCCATCATATCTGTATGAATATCTTCCCCTGCCAGTAAGAGAACGGACATTTTGCACCCTCCTTAGTGTTAGTACGTTTGTGACGTGGTCTCTTCCAGAGCTGGCCTAATCCAAAGCAGTTTTGGTTTATTAAAGTAGAACCCCAGGCCCCAGGCATGTAACCCTCCTCCCCCCACCTGACACGCCAACCTTCCCTCCCCCCACCTATCCGACACACCAACCCCCCCCCCCCCCCCCCCATAGTAGTCCGATCAGTGTATGGAAACTTTAAAAATAAACTGCCCCAGACACACCAATCTCCCAACCCCCCACCTACCCAACACACAAACCTCCCCCCCCCCCCCCACTATAGTAGTCCCATTAGTGTATGGAAACTTTAATAAACCAAAAAGAAGCAAATGAGAGCAGTTTATTTTTAAAGTTTCCATACACTAATGGGACTATTATAGTGGGGGTGGGGGGAGGCCGGTGTGTCCATGGGGGGGGGGGGGGGGTGGAGGAGGGAGGTAGGTGTGTCAGGTTGAGTTGAGGGGGGGGGGGGGTTGGTGTGTCGGGTGGAGGGTAACATGCCTGGAATTCTACTTTAATAAACCAAAAAGAAGCAAATGAGCGCAGTTTTTATTTTTAAAGTAGATCCCCCAAGAACGTCACCCTCCACCCGAACCCCCCCTCAATGCGACACACCAGCCTCCCTCCCCCCCCCCCCCCCCCCCCCATGGACACACTGACCCCCCCACTATAATAGTCCCATTAGTGTATGGAAACTTTAAAAATAAACTGCTCTCATTTGCTTCTTTTTACTAAAGTAGAACTCCAGGCACGTCACCCGACACACCAACCTCCTTCCTCCACTTTTTTTTTTTTTTTGGATTTTACTTGAAATATACCAGGGCTTTTTTCAGCAGGAACGTGGGGAACGCACCTCCAGCACTGAATGAATTTAATGGCAAGGGGGGCTGGAGAGCAGGAATGGAGGGGGTGGCTTGACTCTTAACTCTAACCCTAAGGGGAGGGGCGCAGTTTGGCATCCTTGCCCTGGGTGCTGTATGACCTTGTCCCAGCACTGCTGGAGAGTCTATTGATGCTTACTGCTGGGGGATCTATTGTTGCATTGCACAGGTCTATTATTGTTGCTGGGGGTGGGCTTATGTTGCTGGTGGGGTCGGTTGTTGCAGAAAGGGATCTACTGTTGAGGGAGGGGTGTATTGTTGCTGGCTGTTGGGGGACCTATTGTTGCTGGAGGGCATCTTTTTGCACAGCAGTCTGTTGTGGCTGGGGAGGTCTATTGTTTCTGGTGGATGAACTATTGTTGTTTTAGGCTTATGTTGCTGGGGGTGAATTGTTGCTGAAAGGGATCTACTGTTGAGGGAGGGTGGTCTATTGTTGCTGGCTGCTGGAAAGTCTATTGATGCTGGGAAATATGTTGTTGTTACTGGGGTACATTATTGCTGGGGGGGGTCTATTGATGGTGGGGGAACCTGTTGTTGCTAGGAAGGGTCTTTTGCTTCTGGGAATCTACTGTGCTGCTTTTCTTGTTAAATTCCATACAAATGACTTGTCACCACAAAATGATACTTGGTTCTGAAGTCTCTAAAAGGGGGGGGGGGGTACTGGGAGGTGGGTAGGGGGTGAAATCAAGGGATGGTGCCCGGAGGTGGTGGGGTGGGGCGGCGGAGACAAGAAGTGGCTCATAAGGGGGGGGGGGGGGGAGTTCCTGCACCTATTCACTCAGAAAAGAAGCCCTGAAATATACCATAGTGTTTTGGTATACCTGTTGATCCTGCCTGAAAACTTGTGAGCTGATCACTTTCTGTACTCTGTACCGCACTTATACATTACATTTGTTCTCACTTTATACCCCTGTGGACTACTACTGTTCTGCAGTCCTGTCCTAGAGTGACAACACTGCTCCTCCAAGGTAACAGTGAGTGAGTGTTGTCACCCTAGGACAGGAAATGGCAGGATCACCAGTTGAAAATGAAGGGGATAAAAATACTGAAAATTTAAAAACGTATGCAGCCAACACGTGTAAATACGTTTTTATTTTTGGGTTTAGGTAGACCAGGAATAGTCAACTGTGGTAAAACTACAAATCCCAACATGCCTCAGCCTCTGAAAGTTATGTCTGTTGTGCAGTGACTCATGGGACTTGTAGTCCCGCAACAGTTACCCCTAACATAGGCAATAACGTGAATCCTCATGCGTCATTTTTACATTTCAGGGGGGGGGGGGGGGTGTGGTTGTATTTCTCTGTTGGAATTGTACACTCGCTAACTTCAATTTTCTCTTCTCATTGCAGTATTCCGGCTTCCAGCAAACAGCAGACAAATGTTTTGTGTGCGGCCATCTTATCATGGAAATGGTAAGTGCAGTTCCTACTATTGACAGGTCTCTGCTCAGGGTAGTCTGATGTCAATAGCCCCACCGGGGAACTGCAAATTTCAGCAATCCCACTGCTAAAGGCAACACAGCGCTGCTCAGTCAATACCTTCAAACTGTCTCTGATCTCCCTCTTGTAAGGAGAAGTATTAATTGAGAGCGCGCTGACGATTCCACCAGCGCGGTGACGTCCTGATAATGTGTCCCGATGCCAGCTAGCCACAACAGTCCCCATAAATCTCAATGCAGGCACTGTACATTATGTATCAAAAGCAATTCTATCCCTTTAAGGTGAGAAAATAAGCTTCCCCTCCAGGCGCTACAGACACGTTGTTATCCAGAACTGTGTGAGTGGCGCATACTTCCTCCAAAGCTGTGAATCAGTGCGCTAATCCGCTGACGTCGCGTGCTGGCAGGCTCAGCATCGCGTCTCTTACAAGTTCCTCATACGTGCACGGACATGTCCGCCTGCAGCTCCGGCTGCTGTTTATGTCTGCGCGGCATGCGAGGAGCGACGTTGTGTCTTTTATACCTTTTTTATCTCATCCTGCCGAGGACGGCCCGAGGCATTTTAGCCGTCACCAGCTCTGTGTCAGCGTTTAGTCACGGTCGTGTAAAGACGCGCGCTCCCTCTCGCCAGCGGGGATGTTTGTTCTTGTGTGTTGGTGACTGTATCTTATTTCATCTCCACATGGTCCGGCATTAAATTCCTTCCCTGGACTACAGACACGGCCTACTATCAGGGATCCCACCCCTCTGCCCCAGAAATGATAGGGTGACCCATTATTGGGTGTCATTAAAGCGCAGTTCCACCCTCAAAATGTACTTTTCACCATCCGCTTGCTTTTTTCTACCTGAAAAACAATTGGATAATTAAAATAATTTTTTTTTTATTCACTTACCTTGTTTTTAAGAAAATATACTTACCTTCCTTCCTCTTCCTCCCTCTGCGGACATGGCTGCCGATGTCCCTTCCTGCTTGCATTGATTCCTGGGAGCTGAACATCATCGATCCCAGGAGTCAATGCGCCTGCGCCGGCCCCGCTCGTCACTTCCGGTGCATGCGCTTTATTCCCTGCTGGACAGCTTCTGGGCATGCCAGGTGACGCGCCTGCACCGGAAGTGACGAGCAGGGCATTCTGGGACTCCGTCACCAAAGAGGACGCTCCAGCTTCAGCTGCCCACACCTGAGATGGCAGCGCTGGACAAATATTTTTTCAAGGTCAGTATTTCTTCTAAAAGGTAAGTGAAACAGGGGACAGTTCAGAGGCGATCGTTGCTTAAATGCACTAGCCCTGACTGTCCCGAGGTATTTTTATCTAAAAAAATTTTTTAGGGTGGAACTTTGCTTTAAACAGACACTACTCATTAGAACAGATGCAGGTCTAGTAGATGAAAAAATCTGATCTCCATCCTTTTCTTTCAGTCTTGTACAGTTGTAGCGGCTCCTCTCCTGTACTGAAATGGCTTACTCTGATTTCACTGCACACTGTGAGGTTCTCACAATGTGCATTAGAAGCTGCAGCAAGTCATATAGATTGCACCTCATTTCCTGGCTGGAAGACGTCCAGCATCCTCCTAGCTCAGGGATCCCCAAACTTTCCAAAGAAAGGGCTAGTTTACTGTCCTTCAGACTTGAGGGGGGCCAGACTGTGGTGCCCATCGGGAGTAAACCATGTCTGATCTTTGGTATTGGGGTGAGATAGTGTCAGTGCCTCATTTTTGTTGTCAGTGGAAGGAATTATGCCCCATTGTTTAGGTGGCAGGAATAATGCCTCAAGGGCCGGATAGAGGCAAGCAAAGGGTTGCAGCTGGCCCCAGGGCCACAGTTTGGAGCACAAGGTCTAGCTGCCCCCCCTTTTTTTTTTTTTTTTTTTATTTAGTCCATTCAATCATGGAGGTTCAGAATTATATGAGGTTGTTACCTAGGGTGGGCTGCATGTAAATACAGCCTGCCTAGGAACGCACACTCCTCCAGACTGACATCCGTCCATCAAGTCATTTTGATATTTGCATAACTCCTCCCAAGAGCCAGCCCACTGCTTGCATCAGCAAGCTTTTCTGAACTCCAAGCACAGCCAAGATTCCTGAGCCCTAATGGAGTGAGTTTGGCCCCCGAAACATGTTGGCTTTTTTTCTGCTATGAACCAAGGTACAGGCAGATTAAGTCGTAGTTCACAGCAGTGTGGCTTTGTAATGGCGCTACTTCAGCGTAGGGCTGGGCGATAAAACGATACCGATATGTATCGCGATAGTCACGTGATCGATAGCAATACAAGACTTTGAACGATAAAACAAAAAGTCCGCTCCGACGGGTTTAAGCTTTAAAAATGGCGCCGCCCGTCGCATACATGTCACCGCGCACGCGCCGCCGCCGCTCGGGAGAGGCCGGGAATAGCCGAAGTTACACGAGCGGCGGCGGCGCGTGCGCAATGACGTGTCGCGCCGGGCGGCGCCATTTTTAAAATGAAGGCGCCTCTGGAACAGGTAAGTGAAACAGCTTCACTACCTGCCATTATGCAGAGCTGCGGGCACACTACAAGGGATGCAGTGCTGCGGGCATGGTCTACCTGTACCATGCCCACAGCACTGCATCTCCTGTAGTATGCCCACAACCCCGTATCCTCTTGTACCATGCCAGTACCCTGCATTCTCCAGTGCCCTGCATTCTCCTGCACCATGCCAGTGCCCTGCATTCTCCTGCACCATGCCAGTGCCCTGCATTCTCCTGCACCATGCCAGTGCCCTGCATTCTCCTGCATCATGCCAGTACCCTGCATTCTCCTGCACCATGCCAGTCGCCCTGCATTCTCCTGTACCATGCCCGCCGCCCTGCATTCTCACCCTAGGGTCCTTATTTTAAATGGGTAATAAAAAATATCAATAATTATCGATATCGACCGATATGAAACACTGATATCGTGATACAGTTTTCAGCCATATCGCCCAGCCCTACTTCAGCGTGATTTCAAAGCCGCCCGATCAGTACGCTTTTGATGTGCCATTTCATTGCGGCTTGCGACTTTACCAGAAGTCAGTGCATATCACAATGAAATTGTGACTTGAGTTGCAATTATTTGAACAGTTCTATTGCCAAATCGCATGACCTATCGCATTGGTGGGAACCAGGGCTGACTACTGGGTCTCTAATTTTGACTGGGGTTGGGCTTTAATGTGTAGATATCCAATTACTAGGAAATCCTGTGGCCTCTCCACCCTCTATTAGATGGCCCGTTACATCATGCGACTCCTTTGTCTTGCCCGGGGCTGTCTTCCTCCATTAACCTGTCTGTCTGTTTTTAGATCTTGCAGGCCCTGGGGAAGTCTTACCATCCCGGCTGTTTCCGCTGTGTGGTGTGTAACGAGTGCCTGGACGGAGTTCCCTTCACTGTAGACGTGGAGAACAACATCTACTGCGTCAAAGATTATCACACGTAAGATCAACGTCTGCTGACTGCAGGGAACAAGAGAAAGTGGAGCATGGGGGGGGGGGGGGGGGGGGGAGGGGAGTAACACTGCTGGGCAAACGCCTTATTTACATGGCATGTCTCTTATTTATTGACTACCCCCCCCCCCCCCCCATTGAGTGTTTGATGCTTAAATAGCCTCTGCCCTGTACTGAACACTGACCTGTTTCAGCCCTTATGATCTCATGGCGGGGAATGTGGTCAACTGATTGCTTTATTATAGCACAATCATCTACCTGGATACAAATCAGAGGGAGCGATTCAGAGAATACAAGTACATAAAACCTTTCCAGTGACAAGTGCAACTGAAGAGCAAAAAGATATTATCAATAGTACAGGAGAGAGAGTGTTGTACACAGAACTAGCAATCTATAGAGAAAAAAAGTGTAGGAAGAGGCAAGAATGAGTAGGCTGTATAGAAGGTGACAGTTGTGTATCTTGTCAGATAGTGGAGGAGGAAGCAGTGCTGGAGCAGTAAGCTGTATAGAGGGTGACATTGTGTGTCTTGTTATAGTGTAGGAGGAAGCAGTGCTGGATCAGTAATCTGTATAGAGGGTGGACTGTGCATGTCTTGTCAGAGGAGGAGTAAGCAGTGCTGGATTAGTAAGCTGTATATAAGGTGGCCATGTGTTCCTTGTCAGATGGCGGAGGAGAAAGCCGTCCTGAATTGGTAAACTTTTACTCAATGCAAAGTTACCATGCATGTCTTGTCCGATAGTGGAGGAGGAAGCAGTGCTGCATCAGTAAGCTGTATATAAGGTGACAGTTGTGTGTCTTGTCAGATAATGGAGGAGGAAGCAGTGCCGGATCAGTAGGCTGTATATAGGGGGGCAGTGTGTGTCTTGTCCAATAGTGGAGGAGGAAGCAGTGCCGGATCAGTAAGCTGTATATAAGGTAACATTGTGTCTTGTCAGATGGTGGAGGAGGAAGCAGTGCTGGATCAGTAGGCTGTATATAAGGTGACAGTGTGTGTCTTGTCAGATAATGGAGGAGGAAGCAGTGCCGGATCAGGAGGGTGTATATAAGGTGACCGTTTGTGTCTTTTCCGATAGTGGAGGAGGAAGCAGTGCTGGATCAGTAAGCTGTATATAAGGTGACAGTGTGTCTTGTCTGATAGTGGAGGAGGAAGCAGTGCTGGATCAGTAAGCTGTATATAAGGTAACATTGTGTCTTGTCAGATGGTGGAGGAGGAAGCAGTGCCGGATCAGTAATCTGTATATAAGGTGACAGTGTGTGTCTTGTCTGATAGTGGAGGAGGAAGCAGTGCTGGATCAGTAGGCTGTATAGAAGGTGACATTGTGTCTTGTCAGATAGTGGAGGAGGAAGCAGTGCCGGATCAATAGGCTCTATAGAAGGTGACATTGTGTCATGTCAGCTAATTGAGAAGGAAGCAGTGCTAGCTCAATGACTAAAGTGAATTATTTTGGGCTCTTTCACCATCCTTGTCCTTCACCTGGATTGGCCAGAATGACCATTGTGTATGTGACGCTGTACGCGCCCTGTGTGGTGCCCTCAGACTGGCGTAGTCAGACGTCTGCTCTTGTATGGCTGATTGCATTAAAGAAGAAAAAAATCAAATGTGAATTTTATTCCCAGAATTCTGTATGATTTTTGTGGTAATGTAATTTTTTTTTTTTTCCTTCTAGAGTTTTTGCACCTAAATGTGCCTCGTGCAACCAGCCGATTCTGCCAGCACAGGTAATTGTCGGAGTTCCTCCCTAACTTACTTGTGATGCTGTCTGTGTGCCCGGACTGCTGTCAGTCGGGGGTCAGATTTTCAGTCCCCTTGGTAACAGATTCCGGCTAGAATGGAGATTTTATCCATGGTGATGGCTTCTGATGGGAGAACCCCAGTGTAAGGGCTGTGCGGAGCTTTACCACCATCTCTGCATTCCCAGCTGAGCCGTGATCACCCCAGAGCCCCCCCCCAACCTGAGATTGGCATGTGAAGGGGTTCCCACCTCGTATCTGATCCGTCACGGCTCTGACGTCACTGGCTGTGTTTATGTTGGACACTGCACTGTCGGCTAATTTTATAAAGCGCTGTTTCCCAGGAACATAGTTCCCGAGCCAGCCGTCCCCGGGGACTCTAACAACACACAGATTCCATGGGAAAGAGAGAGGCATGCTGGTCCTTCCTGCCGGGAGCTGACATGTGACCTGCTTAAAGGGACAGTACCCCTGGGAGCTGACATGTGAGCTGCTTAAAGGGACAGCCCTTCTGAGTGCCGACATGGGACATAGACAGTCACCCCGAGTGCTGGTTTCTCATTTAGGTTTGGATGGAGTCATAACGTGTTCAAAGGGACAACCCCCTAAGTGCTGCCATTTTACCACCTTAAAGCAATAGTACCTCAAGCACTGAGATGCTGTTTATGTCTGGGTAGATTATTGACCTGCTTAAAGTAGCTCTAAAGGCAAAAGGTTTTTTTTTACCTTAATGCAATTTTGTATGCAGCACCAGCCTCTATTTATACTTGCCTGATCTTGATCCACTGCCGTGCCAGAGAACTGCTTCTTCCCCTCTCCCTGGAGATCCCCCCCCCCCTCCTCCTCTCCCTGGAGATTTTCTCTCCCTCTCCCTCTCGATTTTCTCTCTCCCTCTCGATTTTCTCTCTCCCTCTCGATTTTCTCTCTCCCTCTCGATTTTCTCTCTCTCTCTCTTTCTTTCTCTCTTTCTTTCTCTCTTTCTTTTTTCTCTCTCTCTCTTTCTCTTTCTCTTTCTCTTTCTCTTTCTCTTTCTCTTTCTCTTTCTCTTTCTCTTTCTCTCTCTCTCGAGATTTTTTCTCTCAACTCTCCCAGTTCCAGAGAGACAGAAGAACTGTTTCTGTATGGAGCAGCCTTAAATCCCTTCCCGCCGCTGCCTCCCGGTCCTTTAAGAGCTTCTAAATGTTCTGAGGCAGTGGCAGACATTTGGGTCATGTTACTGCTGGGATTGGCTGTCACAGTGATCACATGATCTGAAAGCTTCCAATCAAAAGTATGCATCGGGAGCTTTCTCTGCAGGGAAAAGTGTTTACATAGGGCCACATATATGCATCATGTTGGTGGGAAGAGACTAAAAGAAGGCCTCTAATTAAATGTTTAATTTAGGGGTGCAAATGGATGGGGAAGCCGGTGTCTTACCTCTCTGCAGTATGAGACTGCTTCCTATTAGATGACAGTGGGAGGGAATCTGCCAGGACTCCCGGAGGGGGGGGGGGGGGTTATTCCTGTACATTCAGTACTCCCGGAGGGGGGGTATTCCTGTACATACAGCTCGCCCCTCATAACTCCACCTGAATGCAGCGTTATGGTTGGAGTTGCCCCCTTGAAATAGATTCCGGAAGTCTCTCTCCTCTCTCTGCGTCCCGTTTGGTGTTTCACGATTAGCCGGACAGATTGCACAATCAGCCTGCTTGATGTGGATGACTGTGCAACCTTCAGTTGAGAAATGTTTATTATCCCCTCCCCCCTAATATTGTGGAATGTTGGGGGCTGGGTTTGCTCCATCTTATGTTTACCTGTGTTTTGTATTGCAGGGTTCAGAGGAGACCATCCGGGTGGTGTCCATGGACAAAGATTACCACGTGGAGTGTTATCACTGTGAGGTGAGCGGCGGGTTAATCATCACCCCCAGAAGGTCATCCATCTGCTGCAGATTTTTCCCATTTGTGCATTCTCACTGCTTAACGATGCCGCAGAGCTCCCTGCCAGCCGCTGACCTTCTCAGGGCATCGCTCCGCGGCCGTTTCCAATCGGCTGTGCTGAGATGACTTCACTGCTGTGCATGCATGGGAGTCCATTTATTTCAAATTGCCAACATTTTTACACTAAGCTGCGTGTGCGGACAGGCAGGTAAGTACCTTTTTAATGCAAAAGAGACCTAGTATGTCTTTTGCATTAAAAATCCTGCCTGTTTAACTTTTTTAAAAAAAGTTGCAAAGATCCACTTTAACTCTGATCAAGCATCTAAATACAAAGATGAAATGCATACATTGGGAAAGCATTTTTGTCCATCCACTCCTGGGATTTGCTCAACTCTGCCTCATTTCTGTGATTTCTCTTACGTCCTCTGACAGACGCAGCGCTCAATGCTTCTTCACCTATGGGTAATGCGCCATCTACAGGAGTAGACTAGGCAGTGAAAAGTTTTCACCTGACACGCCTATAGGGGCTGTCCCTCACGATATTACCTCAGACACACTGTGCTCTAAAATCAGTTTCTTGCTGCCTAGTTTAGGAGTAGGACCTAGGTTTACCTGCTGGGACTTCCGTCTCAGTTTTTATTTTCTTTTGAGCTTTTTGTTTCCCTGTTGGCTACGTTTTTAGCCTTTGAATGGCATTAACAGTTGATTTGCGTTCTTCCCACCCCTCATGCCTACACTGCTTTGGGACGTCCCATAAGGTGAAGAAGCATTGAGAGCTGCGTCTGTCAGAGGACGTAAGAGAAAATTGGATTTTTGTAAGAACTTACCGTAAAATCATTTTCTCTGAGTCCTCTGACAGACTCAGCTCCCGCCCCTCTATTTTGAGGTTGGTTGTGTCTTCTTTCACTGCTTGCTACGAAACTGATTTTAGAGCACAGTGTGTCTGGGGTAATGTCGTGAGGGACAGCCCCTATAAGTGTGTCAGGTGAAAACCGTGAAAACTTTTCACTGCCTAGTCTACTCCTGTAGATGGCGCATTGCCCATAAGTGAAGAAGCATTGAGAGCTGCGTCTGTCAGAGGACTCAGAGAAAAGGATTTAACGGTAAGTTCTTACAAAAATCCAATTTTTTTCTTTGTTACAGTACAGTATCACTTTCAAGTCTTGTCCTCTCACTGGAGATGGAGAGATACAAAGTAACATTGTTTATCTCCTGTCTGATCATTGCTTATAAACAATGTTACTTTGTATCTCTCTATTTCCTGAATGATTAAGTGTTACAGAGAGATATAAAGTAACACTGTTTTTATAAGTATTGATCAGACAGGAGATAAACAATATTACTTTGTATCTCTTTATAAACATTATTCAGGCAGGAGATAGAGGGATACAAAGTAACGTTGTTTATAAGCATTGATCAGGCAGGAGATGCAAAGTAACATTGTTTATCTCCTGCCTGATCAATGTTTATAGAGAGATACAAAGTAACATTGTGTGTAAAGATTGTTCAAGCAGACGATGGAGAGATAGTGGTACTTTGTATCTCTGATCAAGTTTTATAGAGAGATACATAGTAACCAATGTTGGGGTAGTTACTCAAAAAATGTAACTAGTTACTTCTGTAAATTGTAATGAGATTACTTTACTAGTTCATTTGAAAAGTAACTTCACTACTTATTACTTTACTTTTGAAAAAAAATATGAACAAAATTCCAATGCGCATATTTATTTGTAGTGCACAAAAAACAATACAATATTTTTATATATATATATATATTTATTATAACCACAGCGTGCCTCCTTTCAATGCCAGAGTGACCACAGCATGCCCGCTTTCAATGGCAGAGTGACCACAGTGTGCCTCCTTTTAATGCAGACTGACTATCGGGCCCCCTTTCAATGCCAGATTGACCACAGCGTGCCCCCAGATTGACCACAGCGTGCCCCCAGATTGACCACAGCGTGCCCCCAGATTGACCACAGCATGCCCCCAGACTGACCACAGCGTGCCCCCTTTCAATGCCAGACTGACCACAGCGTGCCCCCTTTCAATGCCAGACTGACCACAGCGTGCCCCCTTTCAATGCCAGACTGACCACAGCGTGCCCCCTTTCAATGCAGAGTGACCATTGTGCCCCCTTTCAATGCCAGAGTGACCACAGCATGCCCCCTTTCAATGGCAGAGTGACTATCGGGCCCCCTTTCAATGCCAGACTGACCACAGCATGCCCCCAGATTGACCACAGCGTGCCCCCAGATTGACCACAGCGTGCCCCCAGATTGACCACAGCGTGCCCCCAGATTGACCACAGCGTGCCCCCAGATTGACCACAGCGTGCCCCCAGATTGACCACAGCGTGCCCCCAGATTGACCACAGCGTGCCCCCTTTCAATGCCAGAGTGTATTAATGATCATCCTTGTTATAATGATCACAGCACAGCAGGTGCTCTTTGGCTCTGTCACAGTGTCACGTGGCTGTTGGGTACTGACTTTGTTATGGCTGTACTAGGTGCTTCAGAATCAGACTAACACTGTACGTCCATAACAAAGTCACCTAGTACCCAACAGCCACGTGACACAGAGACCCATACCGTCCATAAGGGACCTGCTGTGCTGTGATTATTAATAATGTAAATGTTAGCGCACAGTGGGGACGGAGTCTGCGGACTTTACCTTCTTTTCAGTTGTCTGTCACTGACTGCCGCTCGCCTGTGCACCGTCCACCACCGCCGCTACTGAGATTGCCGATCTGTGTCCTCTCAGATTGCCGATCTGTGTCCTCTCAGATTGCCGATCTGTGTCTCACCTCACAGAAATTTCTCCCTCACTCCGGGACCTGTGGAGGGAGCGGAGAATCACTCCGCCGATCGAGGAGGGCAGAGCATAGGCAGTGGGCGCCCGACGCCCGGCCGGAACTATAATGTGAAGCGGTGCATTCGACCGCACTTCATATACCTACGTGCGCCCGAAAATTGAAAAAAAGTCCCTGCTCTGCTACAGCCTCCTGGCCTGTATCTGTATGGCATGGCTTGAGTAACGCCGGAAAGCGCGTTCCTCAAGCCAAGTAAAGTAATTTAGTTACCGATGTTACAAATGTAACGCTTTACTAGGTTACCAAAAATAGTAACGTAGTTACTGTAATCCGTTACATTGTAACTCGTTACCCCCAACACTGATAGTAACACTGTATCTCTCTAGTCTAGCTTCTGCCTGAACAATATACAGTGTAACTTTTGTATCTCTCTATAAACATTGATCAGGCAGGGGGATGGAGAGATACAAAGTAATATTGTTTTATCTCCTGTCTGATCAATACTTATAAACAGTGTTACTTTGTATCTCTCTGTAAAACGTAATCATTCAGGAAATGGAGAGATACAAAGTAACATTGTTTATCCCCTGCCTGAACTAGGTTTTATAAACAAAGTAACATTGTATCTCTCCATCTCCTGTCTGATCAATATTTGTAAACAATGTTACTTTGTTTCTAAAAACTTGTTCAGGCAGGGGATAATGTTACTTTGTATCTCTCCATCTCCTGCCTGATCAATGTTTAAAGAGAGATCCAAAGTAACAATGTGTATAAAGATTGTTCAGGCAGAAGCTAGAGAGATACAGTGTTACTTTGTATCTCTCTATAAAACTTGATCTGAGATGGAAAGTAACACTGTATCTCTCTATCGTCTGCCTGAACAATCTTTATACACAATGTTACCATATTTTCCGGCGTATAAGACGACCCCCCCTATTACATGATCTACCGGTAATATTTATACTTAGGTTACCTTGGAGATGATATACTCGGCGTATAAGACGACCTCCCATTTTTGGGGAATTTTTTTGAGGTTCAAAAGTAGTCTTATATGCCAGAAAATACAGTACTTTATTTCTCTCTATAAACATTGATCAGGCAGGAGATGGATACAAAGTAACATTGTTTATCTCCTGCCTGATCAATGCTTATAAACATTTTGACTTTGTATCTCTCCATCTCCTGTCTGATCATTATTTATAAAGTAACATTGAACAATATTTATAAACTGACAGGAGTTGGATACAAGTAACATTGTTTATAAGCATTGATCAGGCAGGAGAGAGAGAGATAACAAAGTAACATTGTTTCTCTGTCGCTCATTGACAGACGTAGTCCTCTTTGATTCACATCAATTGGGTTATGTTGTCTCCGCAGGAGTAGGACTAGGCAGAAAGAAAAAACGTTCTGGCTCCACCCTAGGGGCAGTCCCAGAGGGTATATCCTCCCTCTCTCTGCTACAGGAAATCAGTTTTTTTCTGTCTAGTAGTGCGTCATGGGCCTTTCGCCTTCAGGCGTCAGTGGTCCAGGTGTGCAAGGCGGCTACCTGGTCGTCGGTGCATACCTTTACAAAACATTATAAAGTTGATGTATTGGCATCGTCGGATGCCTCGTTTGGCCGCAAGGTTTTGCAGGCCGCAATTTGAGGAGACCAGTGGTCTACCTCGAGGGTTTTTTTCCGTTGGAAATTTTTATTTGAGTCTCATTCTTTGTTTATAATGAGCCTTTAAAACTTCTAGTTGGCACCGGTTGGGCCTTCTAGATTGGATTTTGATTTCTGTCAATCCCACCCCTCATTTGTGGCACTGCTTCTGGATGTCCCAATTGATGTGAATCAAAGAGGACTACGTCTGTCAATGAGCGACAGAGAAAATCGGATTTTTGTAAGATCTTACCGTAAAATCCTTTTCTCTTAGCTCATTGACAGACGTAGTACCCGCCCCTCTATCATTGAGTTGGGTTGGGTTAAATTCTCTGTTACTGCTTTACAACAGAACTGATTTCCTGTAGCAGAGAGAGGGAGGATATACCCTCTGGGACTGCCCCTAGGGTGGAGCCAGAACGTTTTTTCTTTCTGCCTAGTCCTACTCCTGCGGAGACAACATAACCCAATTGATGTGAATCAAAGAGGACTAAGTCTGTCAATGAGCTAAGAGAAAAGGATTTTACGGTAAGATCTTACAAAAATCCGATTTTTATCTCCTGTCTGATCAATGCTTATAAACAATGTTACTTTGTACCTCTCTATTTCCTGAATGATTAAGTTTTACAGAGAGATACAAAGTAACACTGTTTTTATAAGTATTGATCAGACAGGAGATAAACAATATTACTTTGTATCTCTTTATAAACATTATTCAGGCAGGGGATAGAGGGATACAAAGTAACGTTGTTTATAAGCATTGATCAGGCAGGAGATAAACAATGTTACTTTGCATCTCCTGCCTGATCAATGCTTATAAACAACGTTACTTTGTATCCCTCTATCCCCTGCCTGAATAATGTTTATAAAGAGATACAAAGTAATATTGTTTATCTCCTGTCTGATCAATACTTATAAAAACAGTGTTACTTTGTATCTCTCTGTAAAACTTAATCATTCAGGAAATAGAGAGGTACAAAGTAACATTGTTTATAAGCATTGATCAGACAGGAGATAAACAAACATTGTGACTTTGTATCTCTCCATCTCCTGTCTGATCATTATTTATAAAGTAACATTGAACAATATTTATAAACCGACAGGAGTTGGATACAAGGAACATTGTTTATAAGCATTGATCAGGCAGGAGAGAGAGAGACATACAAAGTAACATTGTTTAATTGTTTATAAGCATTGATCAGGCAGGAGAGAGAGATACAAAGTAACTTTGTTTATCTCCTGCCTGAACTATGTTTATAAACAATGTTTTTTACAGTAGCAGCTATTATTGTTGTAATCACACAACTCTGGGCTGTAATCTTGGCAGTTGGGGTTTTAGTGTGAGAGGAGGGGAACAGCCGTGCGGTAGGACAGGATGTGCTACTTCCTGTGTATTTCCATTGTGTATTTCTGTGAAGTTTCTTCTGCAATCTGTGCTTCTTCACTTTCTGTTCTGCAGACACTACAGGAATTGAGAGGAAATCTCCTGTCACTTGAACAGATGTCCCCATTAACCGATTTCCCCTCAATTCCTGTTCTGGTGACACCTGTAAGATTTAGAACTTTCTATAATTTTTCAGTAAATTTGGCCAATGGTCATCAGTACAAATCCCTGAGTTATAAATGTGTTCTGTTTATCTGTGGACTCTCTATAAAGCTCCGCCCATGGCGATGCTCTCTGACACTCTCGCTTTCTCTCTTGGCAGGACTGTCACCTGCAGCTGAACGACGAGGAAGGTCACCGCTGCTACCCCCTAGACGGGCACCTCCTGTGCCACAGTTGTCACATCCACCGTATAAACGTCACCATGCCGCAGCCTCCTCACCCCTCCAGCTATCCCATGCACGTCACGGAACTCTGAACCGCTGGAGAGGCAGGAGGAGGAAGACAGAGACTGCTCGCCCATCTACCCGTACTGTGTGTACACAATCCGGGGGGGAGGGGGGCTGCCAAGGGGCACCGCTGACCTACTCAGGGTGACGCCAACACTGGACCCCCTTAATGAAAGTGCCATTAACTCGCGGCCTGACCGCCGCAGCCCATACCTAGAGCTGAATCGCGTCACCACCATTATTTATTACTTTTTCAGTTAGTGCCGCGCCGCGGGGGGGAGGCCCGGGATCTGCGTAGTGTAGAACGTAGCGGCAGTATAAGCACTTAATCCACATTAACCCTTTTATGTTACATATCGGAAGGCAACAGGAACCCCAGATCACATCCTCCGCCCATACATGAACTATGGCTGAAGTGGAGGGGGCGTGGCCAGACAGACACATCAACAGCCTGAAATCACATCCTCCGCCCATACATGAACTGTCAGAAGTGGAGGGGGCGTGGCCAATCGAACATATCAACAGGAACCAGAGATAACATCCTCCGCCCATACATGAACTGCATTAGAAGTGTAGGGGGGGGGTGTGGCCAGGTGGACACATCAACAAGAGTCTGAAATCACACCCTCCGCCCATATGTGAACTGTGTCGGTATGCTGAAGTGGAGGGGGCGGGGCCAGACAGGCACGACAACAGGAGCGCAAGCTCACATCCTCTTGTTCATACAGGGACTGCGTCAGTGGAGGGGGTGGGGCCAGACGAACATGGCAACAGGATGATCGCATCCTTTGTAAATACATGAACTGTTAGTGTGCTGTAAGGGAGGGGGCGGGGTCATGCGCAGTTTGTGAGGGTGTCAGGAGCTGCATATACAGGCAAACCTGTAATTCAATATCTGCTTTTTTTTTTTTTTTTTTTTTTGTGATGTCATTTTAATACTTCCGCAAATATTTTGTATCATTCTCTATTCTCCCCATCAAAGTATTCTACATGCCACCGTGCTCAGCAGACCAAGCGTACTACAGTATGACGGTACAATCTCCTTTAGATCTACTGACAATGGTAGAGATACCAATTTGGTAAAAACAGGGCCACTATTAGAAATCATGGGGCCCCATACTTGACAGGGACCCCCCACCCACATTTCCATTGGACAAGCTCTGACTCCTTATTTTTGCCCATCTGCCCCCTTCCTCCTGCTCCTCCCACTTGTCTGGCACAGTGACTCTGTGCACTCTGTGGGGCCGTGCCTGAAGAAAAGTTCCAAAGGAGAGTCCCTGGACCAAGGTGAGGGTGCAGGACTAGAGTCACCAGCAGGCAGCCCCTGCTGACCCATTGGAACCCAGCATAGCCCCCCCCCCCCCACCCCATAGGTGACCCTAAGTGCAGGTCTGATTGTGTACAAATTAGACTGTTTAAGGCAGTGGTCCTCAACCCTGGCCTACAGGGCCCACTAACAGGCCAGATTTTAAGTATTACCTTGGGGAGATGCAGACTAGAGTACTGCAATCACTGAGCAGCAAATGATATCACCTGGGATGTATTTCAGTTATCTTGAAAATCTGGCCTGTTAGTGGGTCCTGTAGGCCAGGGTTGAGGACCACTGGTTTAAGGCACTCTACACATTATCCTGATTGAGCCCCTCGTTCACAATAAATGTGGCTTTGAAATCGTGTGACTTCATTTGAAATGCGACTTTAGGTGCAACTTGGCAGACATCTGTGCGGCTTCATGCACAGATGCTAATGCAAGTTACACTCAAAATCGCCAAAAGTAGTGCAGGAACTACTTTTTGAAATCGACGTGGCACCGCAAAGTTGGCATCGCACTGATTTTAACACTGCCATTGCTGACAATAGGGTGTGACTTGTCATGCAATTTGACCCGTCAAAGCGCATGAAAAGTTGCTCCAGTGTATACAGGGGGCTTAATCAGTTAAAGTTTGGAAATCAGAGACCAGCCATTCGGCACAGAACTCTCAACCAATTCCTTTTTATTGATCCCTTCTGCTTGCTCAACAATATATCTGTATGCTGGAAAACCGATCATAATACAGACTGATTGTAGGATCGGTTATAAATTGTTTACATTTGTCAAGTTCAGCCGTACCATGTGTGTGGTCCAAAATTTCATGGTTGCGTCGTACTGAGATGGATCGCACATTGCTGCGTGTATGGCTACCTTAAGCAAATTGTACAGTCACACTGTAAGATATATGGCCAGTCTAAAGGAGATTGTACAATCACAATGTAAGATGTATGGCCAGTCTAAAGGAGATTGTACAGTCACATTGTAAGGTGTATGGCCTCCTTAAAGGAGATTGTACGTTCACATTTTAAGATGTGTGGCCAGTCTAAAGGATATTGTACGGTCTCTCATTGTAAGGTGTATGGCCACCTTAAGGAAATTGTACCCTCCTATTGTAATGTGTGTGGCCAGCCTAAAGGAGATTGTACGGTCTCATTGTAAGGTGTATGGCCAGCTTTATACATCCCACACAGGAATACATAAGCTGACCTCACCAGTAATCTGCTGTGGGGCTGTAGATTTTGTACAGCATAATGCCTCGTACACGCTTCGAAAATTGGCAGGGAATTTTCGTCCGACGACCGATCTGCCGATTTTCAGCTTGTTAGTATGATGCTTCCGACAACCGACTCCGACTTTTCGGCCGAAAAAAATCTGGTGTGCAGACTATAAAATTTTTGTCTGCCGTCAAAACACGTCCGATTTTCGTGCAGTCAGTACAGATTTCGACAGGGAAAAATCTAATGAGCAAGTCTGGGCATGCTCAGAGAAGAAAGAACACAAAGAAAGCAACCAAACACATGACATCACTTCTGAAGTAGAATTTTTTGAGAAAATTAGTGTGCAGTCTAGGCACATTCCAACCAACAAAAGACTGCCGATCGGTCGGCCAATAATCGTTGCGTGTGTACGGGGCTTAAGTCATGGGCGGTAGGCAATGTGCATTTGCCGGCATGACGTAAAAATCTCACCAATCTGATTCCATTGCAGAATTGGGCAATGTGGGTGGAGCTATGTGGGATCTGTAGGAGGGATTGGGGCTTATTCACAACAGCTGTGGGTGGACTCCTGTGGGCTCCATAGAGTGTCTTCGGGCTTATATTCATAGTGGCAGCAGATGAAAGTATTTGGCCACTTCTCAGAGGTTTTTATAATGCCGATTTTCAGAGTTTTTAAAACTTTTATTAAAGGAGCAAAAACTACAGATCTGAGTGGACAGAACAACGTTCAGCCCAGTTCAACCGCCCTTATATTAGTGAGTGGTTTCTTGTAATTGGGTTACCTGACTGGACATCACCCGTGTGCAAGAAAACATTTACATTCACAAAGTAATTTTATATCCTCCGGATGTGTGTACCGGCCCTTTAATGCATATCATGACAACACCCAACCTTCGCGGCAGGCTTCTTTAAGGAGAACCCTCATCCTGTATCCAATCAGAACACTGATTGGGAAATGTCATGTGACCCATGAAAGGCACTGCCAGCTCTGCGCTTTTTTTTTTTTTTTATAAATCTTTATTAACCCTTAAAAAAGGGTTTTATGTCCCGCAGGCTTCGGGTCTTCATGCTATCACACACTGTAACGAAAGCCCCCCCTTTCCCAATGTTTACATTTTGCTGCATGTTGGTGGGCAGGCAGCCAGAGCAGAGCAGTGTCAATTCTGTGAGTTGGGGAGTTGACCATCATGTTATTTCTCACACACCAGCAATAAATCGATTTTGACAATTTTCCACACACATCAAAGCGTTTGGCATTGGGTGTTGCAGGATGGGGATCAAATTGTCTATAACTGGTGCAGATTTAGCTCTGAAAACAGATTTTACAGCGTTGCTTTCACCTGCTTGGAAACAGGCAGAGGAATTACCGAGAGCAACTTTATAAAGTGACATCTTTTGTCATCTGAAAACCCAACAAATCCTGCATGTGTCCTGAGGTTATTGGACTCCCAACAATTATATATATTTAAGTTTTGGATGGAGTAGGGATTGGTTGGGAACCTCTGTCTGTCTGGTTTCATTGCCACCTGGGGCTCTGTTAGAGGGGTTTAACCTAATTCCTTGTTCTGGTGACAACAGTTTTACTAGTCGGGAAGTGCGGCAAAATATCATATCAATATCATTACCTATTACTCACTTCCTGTCTGCTAAAGCAGTTGTCACTGGAACAGGAAGTGAGGGGAAATCTCTGTAACAGAGCCCCATGTAGCAGTAAAATAAAGACTCCAGATAAAACTTTGGGCTAGAACTGCCGTCTGACCCCATTGCTGGCTTTCCCCTAATTTAATGACACCCAGGGCAGAACTTGCTGTATCTTTGGCTGGCGTTCCCCTTCCTTAAACCCATCTGATGCCAAGTGAGCACTCGGTGGTTCTGATGCCAAGTGAGCACTCGTTGGTTCTGATGCCAAGTGAGCACTCGTTGGTTCAGAAGCTAAGTCTGGGGTGCAAATTTCCAGATATGAGCCACGCTCTTAACCGTTGTTTAATGTATTAGTGCCACAAATCTCAGCCCTATGTCAGTCCAGAGCCCCGAATCCCAGCATGAGCTGAGTTTTGGTCCTCCAATCCCAGCATGAGGTCAGTCCAGGAACCAAATTCCAGCACAGGAAGATTTCTGACATAAGGTCAGTCTGGCCCCCGAATACTTGTACAAGGTCAGCCTTAACCTCTGTCTTCATGAGGTCAACCCTGGGTCCCGAATCCCAGCATGAGGTTAGCTTTTAACCCTCAGATCTCAGCATGACATTTCTGGCCCCTGAATACCGCTTGAGGTCTGCCCAGCCCCTGAATACAAGCACAAGGGTCACCCGGGCACCTGAATACCATCACAAGGTCCGCCCCCGATATCAGGCACAAGGTCAGGCCAGCCCCCGAACACCACTCGAGTGTCTTTCCAGCAGCTGAACACTAGCACAAGGTTCACTCAGGCCCTTGAATACCATCAGGTTAGCCCTGGTTTCCAAATCTAGCACATGGTCACTCCTGGCCTCTGAATGTCATCATGAGGTCAGCCCTGGCCCCTGATTACCATCACAAGGTCAGCCCTTGCCTCCAAATCTAGCACATGGTCACTCCTGGCCTCTGAATGTCCTCATGAGGTCGGCCCTGGCCCCTGATTACCATCACAAGGTTAGCCCTGGTTTCCAAATCTAGCACATGGTCATTTCTGGCCTCTGAATGTCCTCATGAAGTCAGCCCTGGCCCCTGATTACCATCACAAGGTTAGCCCTGGTTTCCAAATCTAGCACACGGTCATTCCTGGCCGATGAATCATCATGAGGTCAGCCCTGGCCCCTGATTACCATCACAAGGTCAGCCCTTGCCTTCAAATCTAGCACATGGTCATTCCTTGCCTCTGAATGTCCTCATGAGGTCAGCCCTGGCCCCTGATTACCATCACTAGGTCAGCCCTTGCCTCCAAATCTAGCACAAGGTCATTGCTTGCCTCTGTGATCATGAGTCCAGCCCTGGCCCCTGAATACCAGCACAAGGTCAGCCCCGAAGGACCATTTCACGTAGAGGAAACTTTGACAGCAATCTTACGTTCCCGTGTCTCAGTATTGACCCCCCCGCAGACGGCACCCCAACCTATTTCACATTGTAACTAATATTGTAACGTTAGTATACGCATTGACTTAAATTAAGTTTTCCTTTTTATGAAATATATTTTTAATTTTCTTTGAAAGAATATAGTTTTTGTTTTTTTCTCTTTTGCTTCTTTCCGAGAACTTGGACCAACTTTGTAGGAGAGATGTCGTCGCGGCGCCCGCTTTGTATATTGTGAACATCGGAACGCCCGGCTTTGTATATCATGATCGTAGTTTTTAACAAAGGCGGAAAAAAAATTAAATTGGATTTAGTTGAACTATTTTTGTATAAATTCTGGCAGGACTTTGAATTGTGCTTCGGTTATTTAGTACCTTAGAACAATTGTGTGTTTTATTTTTTATTATCTGTGTTCTGATTCTCTCGATTTTATTTGTTTTCAGACATAAAAAAAGAAAACTTTAGATTTATTTATCCGAAGAAGCGATACTGCTGTCACCTTAAGTTATTTAATGTTAAAAAGAGACAAAGGAGTCATTTAAACTTTAGTTGTTGTTATAATCTACTTTTTACAATAAAGACCTTTTTTGTAGTTGATGTTGCCCTGCGTGTTTTAGGTGGGAAAGGGGAAATGTAGAAACTTTGGGGTCTATTTTATATACATTTGCTGTATGAATGTCAGAAGCATTTGGTTTTTTTTTACCCAAGAGATTGATGCCTGTATTGTCAGCTCCACCTAGTGGTCAGAATGCAGTATAATCTTCTAATGTAGTTGTAAACCTCCAAAATGAAATATGAACAAAGCATATCCCATTCAGTGTTGGGGTAGTTACTCAAAAAATGTAACTAGTTACTTGTGTAAATTGTAACGAGATTACTTTACTAGTTACTGCATTTGAAAAGTAACTTCACTACTTATTACTTTACTTTCCTCTTTCTTAATTGAGCGTGTAGAAGAAGATACATGACTCTCTTTCTGCATAGAGTTTATTGTATAAACACAGGCTTTGGGAAACATGAGAACAAAACCTGAAAAAACAGAATAAAACATAAAGTGCAACAAAAAGTCATAAACTTCATCCCTCTCTATTCTTCTAAATAACGATTGGATCGCACGGCTTGGGTAACGCAGGAAAGCGTGTTCCTATAGCCTAGTAAAGTAGTGTAGTTACCTCCTATAGCCTAGTAAAGTAGTGTAGTTACCTCCTATAGCCTAGTAAAGTAGTGTAGTTACCAATATTAGTATTGTAACTAGTTACATTACTTAGTTACCAAAAAAAGTAATATAGTTACTGTAATCCGTTACTTTGTAACTAGTTACCCCCAACACTGATCCCATTATAGTGTGTACTTATCTCAATTAAGAGCACTAAGTATTATTTCTGTCTGCTGCCCCTTCCTCTGCTATTAGCATGAATCACTTCTGACACCAAGAGAAAAATGGTGACAAGGGGAGGGAGCTCCATCTGATTAAAAGGGTTGTAATCCCACCTTGAGAACTTTTATCTATAGGCAAGCCAATAATAATGGAAAGGAACACAGAAGGAGTTGCAGAGGATGGCCCCAACACAGGTATTTTTTAAAAAAGTAAAAAATTTACTTTATTGAGGTTGAGACAATAATGTAGCATTAACACAAAAATAAAAAATATATATGTTCAGAGGCCTGTGAACTATATCCCAGATATACCACGTCCCTACTCATAAAAACACACACAATCTGCCTCAAAAACACTCCACCCCACGCCCAGGCCGCCCAACACCCACCCCGCTCAGCAAAGACCCCCTCCAGTAATGACCCCAACACAACTTGGTGTCCATTCCGTGTCATAGGGACATTGGATAATTGTGGGAAGGCTTAATACGGGTGGCACTGGTGAGTAGAATGTGGGGAGGCCAAAAAAAGGGGGGGGGGGCAAAAGATCCAAGGGGAAGAAGGGGCCACAGTCCAGTGTCCTGTAAGTGCAAAGAACAGTTCCTGATTTCCAAATAGATGTACGGATGGAAGTGTAAACTGAATATTGCGGTTTGGAAATTGGTATGGGCCACAACGATACCATCCAAAAATAGTAGAGCACTGACAGCATTACACCATTCTCAGCAAAGAGATAGGAGCCATAGAGATGATTGACTCTGAGGTTTAAAAAGACTTCAAGCTTTTACTCCAAATATTTGAGTCCTTGCATTAAACCGGCCTCGGTATTACATCCTTCATAACATGCTGGTAATGTATGACTGTAGATGGTAGTCACTTTGGCCAGAATAGATACATGTATGCACAGTCCAGATGATCTCCGGATAAAGTAGATACAGTTTCTGGTGTGACTTATTTTAATATAAGAAAAGTCTCTTACCAGCAATAGAAGGAGAAGGCCAGTTGGCAACTAAAGGCTGAATGTCCTCATGAACTAGTGATTACCGTTTTGTAGTGCTCCCAAAAAAGGTGACTTCCCAAAAGGCTGTAGGCTGTTATAGGTGAAATATTACCACCAGTAATTATACTGGGCGGTTGTTTCTCACCCAGAGATTAGTTTTCCCCCTCCCCCTTACTCCCTTTTGATTTTTGACCTAAGCCAATAATAAGACTTACCTATAGGTACTGTAAATATCTCTAAACTTGCACCGTTTAGGAGATATTTACATTGCATGCCGCTGATGACTTCATCGGCGCATGTGCTCTGAAGAAACAGCCGCCTGTGCTGTTTCTTCAGAGCCCTGTGCCGTGATCGGCGGCTACCGCGCGCATGCACGGGAGTGACGTCACCGCGACTCCGGCCGGTAATAAAGCCTGGAGTCCGCCGACCTGAAACGAAGATGGATGCGGCCGCCACCGTGGACAACGCGGGTTTTGTTTGCAGGGAAGTGTCACATAATGTGCTAGTATGAGATGCAAACTGGCACATTATGCATTTACTTTGCAGGGAACAAAAAAACAGGAAGAGGAGGTGGATGGAGGCTGAGGGAAGGCTCATTGAGGGGGGGAGAGGACTCCTTGTTCAATGGAGGGTGGGGTAGTGGAGGAGGCTGTGGACGGTCTTCTTGCTCTCTGAAGAGGAGGTGGATGGAGGCTGAGGGAAGGCTCATTGAGGTGGAGGCTGGGGGAGGACTCCTTGCTCCATGGAGGGTGGGGTAGTGGAGGAGGCTGTGGAAGGTCTTGCTCTATGAAGAGGAGGAGGGTGGAGGCTGAGGGAAGGCTCATTGAGAGAAGGGGGGGTGGAGGCTGTGTGAGGTCTTCATGCTCCAGGGAGAGGAGAGGGGTGGAGACTGGGGGAGGACTCCTTACTCCATGGAGGCTGGGGTGGTGGTGGTGGTGGTGGCGGCTCTGGCAGGTCTTCTTGCTCCATTGGGGGGAAGCAGGGTGGAGGCTGGGGCAGGACTCCTTGGAGGGTGGGGTGGTGGAGGAGGCTGTGGGAGCTCTTTTTGCCCCTTTGAGAGAAAAGGTGGGGGCTGTGAGAGGACTTCTCACTCCATGGAGAGAAGGGGATGCTGTGGGAGGCCTCTGTACTTTATGGAGAGAAGTGGAGGCTGTTGGAGGACAACTTGCTCTTTGGAGACAAGAGTGGAGGCTGTGGGATGATTCTGCCTTCTGCACTCTCGATTTTGCATTCTGCACTCTATGGAAGGGGGCTACAAGAGGACGCTGTGCACGCGGGAGGGAATGGGGAGGCTGTGGAAGGGCATTGAGAGAAAGGGAGGAAGTAGGAGGTTGCTGAAATTTATAGAGAGAAGGGAAGGCTGCTGTGCCCTATGGAGAGTACGGGAGGCTGCAGGAGAAGGATGACTGTGGCACCAGCTGGGAGTCTGACTCCTCGCCCCTTCCTTTTGACCATTAATCACAGTCAGCCCAGATGCATAGGTAAAGCTAACCTGTCATGGGGCAGCTGTTGTATGCCACCACTGCTGACCTCTCTTTCTGAAAAGGCTATGTTCTTAAATTGTATGAAACAAAGCTTTAAAATGGTTGTAAACCTCAGACATGAAATATGATCAAAACAATCCTCTATAGCAGGGGTCTCAAACTGGTGGCCCTCCAGCTGTTGCAGAACTACAATTCCCATGAGGCAATACAAGGCTGACGGTTACAAGCATGTCTACCATAGGCAGAGGCATGATGGAACTTGTAGTTCCGCAACAGCTGGAGGGCAACTCGTTTGAGACCCCTGCTCTATAGCGTGTACTTGTCTCCATCCAGGAGCACACAGTGTAATTTCTGTCGGCTGTCTCTTTCCTCTGCTATCAACATGAGTCACTTCTGAAAAGTTTTCTGGACACCAAGAGAAAAAAAGGTGACAGGAGAGGGACCTCCAGCCCAAAGCCTGTGATTGAGAGCCTCAGCTGTGTGTGTCCGGGTATGGTGTTCCCTTCCCTCCAAACAGCCCTCCTCACTGAGCTCTGCAGAGTGTAATTTCAACTATCTGCCTCCTGTTTGTAGAGATGTAGATGTGGAAAAGACTGAAGATAAACAGATACAACTTATGTAGGAGGATTTGTTTAATCTCTGTGTATCACCTGAGGGTAGTCACTTAAGCCTGACTTCACTAGCTGCATGCTTGTACTAAGTCAGTAATTCCGCATATTGACAGCCATTGGCATGTTCAAACAGAGCTCAACAACAGCGACCTGCATACTTTCCTCAGTGCGGTTTTTCCTTTAAGATTCGGCAGCTCCAGATGAAGCACCAGACGGCGGCTGTGATCTTCGGCAGAAAATGTTCATCCTTTAATTAGAGTCTTCATGTCAGATTGTTCATTAAGAAATTGGCTAGGCGGACGCGGCTTCACAGGAACAATCCGGTGCAGCGGAGACGGAGGAGGAGGTGGCGCAGTTTGTGCCGCGGCATGTCGAGATCACACCTGTTCACCACTCATCAGGGCTGTGGATAAGGGGGGGACCATTAATCCTCCTGTATGGGGCCCAGGCAGTCGGGTGAATCGGATGCGCAGGGGGGCAACATCTGGAGCCGATCCCCTGTATGACTCTCTGCAGCATCTGAAAGCTGGCTTCTCTTTTCCCTCCTGCCAGCTTTTGGCTGCTGCAGAGAGCCATACAGGGGATCTGTTCAAGTAATTGCCCCCCTCCCAGCCAAACCGATCAACCTCCCTGTGCACCATACATACACACGGGGGGCTGCTGCTGCCCAGGCCCCCCCCCCCCCCAATTCCCGGAATGCTGCCGGCTTCCCTCCTCTCCTTCCCACCGGCAGCTGCAAGGACACAAAAGGATCCTTAAGAATGGAGGATGGGGGAAGCGTCCGGTAAACACTGTATGTCACATTTACCAGCCCCTTTCCTTTCCTAAATGAACACAATGAGTGATTGGTACTGATCATTCATTGTGTTCATTCATAACTGAAGCATAGTAAGCTGAGTTTATTTGGTGGGGGGCCCTGTCAGGTTGTCTGTATAGGGCCCCATGGTTTCTAACAGCAGCCCTGCCACTCATGGTTATAAAGGGTCCCCAGTGGGTCCCCAGTGTTCCCATCTAGGCGTTTTGGGGTGCCGCACATTAAAGGGAAAAAAAAAAATCTATCTTTGATTCATTATTGTCAAGCCACACATTTGAACAGACACGCACTGCGCTAATGTGAACTGAGCCTCACCTCCATTTTGACGCAGCCCATCCCTCACCTGATACGTTTGCTTACTGCCCCGGAATTAGTATGCAGCTTCTATCACAGCCTTCTCACCCAGGTCTTTCACTTCCCGACAGATTCCTTATAAATCCACTGTGATATGTTTTAGCAATCCCAGCAGAGCTCCGGTGTTCCTGCAATTTATGTGGAGTTGTGTCTGCACCAGGACTTTACATGTCCTCAAGAGGCCCAGTTACACAGCATACACTTAAGGCCCGCACACACGTAGCGATTGTCGGATGTAAATATTCGGCCGCCGAACGATCGGCCGATTGTCGGCTTGTTAGTATGATGCTTCCGACAACCGACTGCGACTTTTCGGCCGAACAGAATCGGGTGTGCAGGCTATAAAATTTTTGTTGGCCGTCACCAGAACGGACGATTGTTCGCCAGTCAGTACAGAATTCGGCCGACTAACAGCAGATGAGCAAGACTGGGCATGCTCAGAGAAGAAAAAACACAGGGAAAGTTAACCATCACATGGCATCACTTCTGCAGTCGGCTGTTGTTGGCCGACAAAATTCGTGTGCAGTCTTTAGCACTTTTCAACCGACAGGTCAGCACCGGATAAAAGACGGCCGATCGTTCGGCCGACATTCGGTACGTGTGTACGGGGCTTTAGTGGTCGCTTAAGTAGCTACACAGGTAGTCAGCGAATCACAAGGCTGCAAATCAACATATAAAGCATTCCATCGTCTCCTTGCAACAATTCATCAGATGTTCAAGGATCGTTGTCACAGCCAACCAGCACCCTCATCGGAACCATTCAGGGAATATTTTCGGTGGACCGGGGAAGCACCCAGTTGGCATTTTCAAAATTTTTTTTTAGGTGCAGAATTTAAAGTAAATCTTGTTTATTTTCTTCCTGTGAAGCACATTTATATAACAAGGGAATAAGATCACCGTCTTATGCGAAGCACAAAATGTTTTTGGCTCAGTGCCAAAAACCGGTGCTTGAGATACTTTGGTGTGCATAGGGAAGGCCAGTAAAGTTAAAGGGCTTACCTATGTTGTTGCATGACAAATTTGGCAAAAAAATGCACACAAAAAAAAAAATTGGTAAAAACGTGGAGAGGAACATCTTAGGGAATACTCCGCCCCCTAAGTCACTGTCCAATCACAGCATGTGGGTGGGGATCTGACCAAGCTGTATTGCTTAAAGTGGTTGTAACCCCATACACACTATGTTCCCAGTGAAGTGACTGGCCTCAGGTGATACACAGGGATGAAATAAATCCTCCTACATATGTTGTACCTGTTTATCTGATTTTCTACATCTGTTCAAACTCCAAAATTTATAAAGCTTCTGAGCGTTCAGAAAAAAGGGGGCAGAGAGATGAAATTACACACTGTAGAGTTCAGTGAGGAGAGCTCTGAGTGCTGATTGGAGGGAATGGGGCACACCTCCCTTTACACAGCATACAGGAACAGAGCTGAAGCTGGCAATCACAGGCTGTGTGCTGGAGCTCACATCACCTTTTTTTCCTCTAGGTGTCAGGAAAACTGGTCAAAAGTGATTCATGCAGATAGCAGAGGAAGGAAGCAGCAGACAGAAATTACACTTAGCGTTCTGCAGTGAGAGAAGTAAACACTATAGAGGGATACGATTTGTTCATATTTCATGTCTGATCTTTACAACCACTTTAACTGCAGGAGAACAAAGCTAGCTCAGCAGGCTGGCTGTGTTAATGCTTTGGTCCATGACGCAGCTCTTATATGTGTATTTTCCTGGAGTTCTGCTTTAATGCAGATATACATTTGCTGATTTTAGCGAGCTGCAAGGGTAGGGGGGTGTTTTCTCATTCAGGGCTCTGTGTTATGAAATCCATTTGGACTAATTGCCGCCCCTGTAAAAGCGTTCACTGTTCGCGCTCTTGTCCTCGCAGAAATCAGGTAATTGGAGGGATGTTTTGACACCGCGCTGCAATTATTATTCTAATCCCAAGGATTTTCCTGATGACGGCGAAGACTTGTCGCGGCGGGGAGGCACGTTCAGCCCTCGACTTTTCACTCTTCCTCTTTTCACTTTTCCAGTGCGTGGCGGGGATCCTTTATCTTCCGACGCGGCGGAGCGCGCTGTTCTGTAAAGTGCCGCCTTCGCTGTGGTTGCTAAGCGAAGCAGAACGCCGCAGGAACATTTTCTGTACTTTTTTGCCTTTTTGTTCTGCTCTCCTCTGGTTATTAAAATGGATTTTTTTTTCTGCTGAATATTAAACAGGAGAAATTACCGCCTGTGACGGGCATTTTCGGGAGCTTAAATCCATCGGGGGGTAATTGTTATTGCTTACCACCATTCAGTGCAAGTGCTCAGAAAGAAAGAGGATTTGTTCCTTCTGTAATAGAAGGTGATCAGTGTGTGTGCACAGATTGTAGACTTCTTTTCTTTAAGGCGATGGGGAAAATGTACCTAATTAATCGCCAAAGATGATTAATGATCGATTTTTACTGATTCTGCTTCTTGCAGCTGCAAGGGGACTACAACTCCCAGCATGTTCTGTCAAATTGTGTAAAGAAGCTACAACTCCCACCATTCATACATGAGACCTTAAAGGTCACGAGGAAGAGAGAGAGGGGCCGGGTACAGTAGATGGACGGCTGTGGAGAGAAGGGGATGGAGGGGTGGGGGTACAGTAGATGGACAGTTGCGGTGGGAAGGGGATGGAGGGGTGGGGGTACAGTAGATGGACAGTTGCGGTGGGAAGGGGATGGAGGGGTGGGGGTACAGTAGATGGACAGTTGCGGTGGGAAGGGGGATGGAGAGGTCGGGGTACAGTAGATGGACAGTTGCGGTGGGAAGGGGATGGAGGGGTGGGGGTACAGTAGATGGACGGCTGTGGAGAGAAGGGGATGGAGGGGGTCGGGGTACAGTAGATGGACAGTTGCGGTGGGAAGGGGATGGAGGGGTGGGGCTGTGGGGCTACAGTAGATGGACGGCTGTGGAGAGAAGGGGATGGAGGGGTCGGGGTACAGTAGATGGACAGTTGCGGTGGGAAGGGGATGGAGGGGTGGGGCTACAGTAGATGTGCAGTTGCGGTGGGAAGGGGATGGAGAGGTCGGGGTACAGTAAATGGACAGTTGCGGTGGGAAGGGGATGGAGGGGTGGAGGTACAGTAGATGGACAGTTGCGGTGAGAAGGGGATGGAGGGGTCGGGGTACAGTAGATGGACAGTTGCGGTGGGAAGGGGATGGAGGGGTGGGGGTACAGTAGATGGACGGCTGTGGAGAGAAGGGGATGGAGGGGTAGGGGTACAGTAGATGGACAGTTGCGGTGGGAAGGGGATGGAGGGGTGGGGGTACAGTAGATGGACGGCTGTGGAGAGAAGGGGATGGAGGGGGTCGGGGTACAGTAGATGGACAGTTGCGGTGGGAAGGGGATGGAGGGGTGGGGGTACAGTAGATGGACGGCTGTGGAGAGAAGGGGATGGAGGGATCGGGGTACAGTAGATGGACAGTTGCGGTGGGAAGGGGATGGAGAGGTCGGGGTACAGTAGATGGACAGTTGCGGTGGGAAGGGGATGGAGAGGTCGGGGTACAGTAGATGGACAGTTGCGGTGGGAAGGGGATGGAGGGGTGGGGGTACAGTAGATGGACGGCTGTGGAGAGAAGGGGATGGAGGGGGTCGGGGTACAGTAGATGGACAGTTGCGGTGGGAAGGGGATGGAGGGGTGGGGCTACAGTAGATGGACGGCTGTGGAGAGAAGGGGATGGAGGGGTCGGGGTACAGTAGATGGACAGTTGCGGTGGGAAGGGGATGGAGGGGTGGGGCTACAGTAGATGGGCAGTTGCGGTGGGAAGGGGATGGAGAGGTCGGGGTACAGTAAATGGACAGTTGCGGTGGGAAGGGGATGGAGGGGTGGAGGTACAGTAGATGGACGGCTGTGGAGAGAAGGGGATGGAGGGGTCGGGGTACAGTAGATGGACAGTTGCGGTGGGAAGGGAATGGAGGGGTGGGGGTACAGTAGATGGACAGTTGCGGTGGGAAGGGGATGGAGGGGTGGGGGTACAGTAGATGGACAGTTACGGTGGGAAGGGGATGGAGAGGTCGGGGTACAGTAGATGGACAGTTGTGGAGGGAAGGGGATGGAAGGGTCGGGCTACAGTAGATGGACAGTTGTGGAGGGAAGGGTCGGGGTACAGTAGATGGGACAGTTGTGGAGGAAAGGGGATGGAGGTGTCAGGGTACAGTAGATGGACAGTTGCTGAGGGAAGGGGATGGAGGGGTCAGTGTACAGTTGTGGAGGAAAGGGAATGGAGGTGTCAGTGTACAGTTTTGAGGAAAGGGGATGGAGGGGTCAGTGTACAGTTGTGGAGGGAAGGGGATGGAGGTGTCTATGTATAGAGTGGATGTGTTGGCATCTGCGGATGCTTCTTTTGGCCCCAAGGTTTTGCAGACTGCTGTTTAGAGGACTTGATCCTATTTGAGAGTGTATTGTTTTTTTCCAGGTGGGCTTCAGTTGTTTTGGTTGAGTACCCGTTGCCTGGTTGGTTACTATTTAGTGTCAGTGTACAGTTGTGGAGGGAAGGGGATGGAGGGGTCAGTGTACAGTAGATGGACAGTTGCTGAGGGAACTGGGTGGAGGGGGTCGGGGTACAGTAGATGGACAGTTTATGAAAGTGTGCACTTGAGGACCAGATGGCCGCCTTGCAAACCTGCGTCACTGACGCCTGATGACAGAAGGCCCAGGAGGCACTAAGTACCCGAGTAGAGTGCGCCTTGACAGGGAAAGGAGGAACCTGACCCCTGATGGAATAGGCCTGGAAAACCATCTGTCTGATCCATCTGGAAATGGTCGCAGAGGAAGCAGACAACCCTTTCCAGGCTCTACTGTCATGGCCGCCGCTATTTTCAATGGCAAACCACTGCAAAATGGCTGCCAGACTACACAAACTTGGCCACCGTGCATAGAAACACACAGGCTACAGCAAAATGGCGGCCCCCTGTGGCACCACGAGGCTCCAAGGGACCCAGCAGGAGGTATCCCTAGGCCTTAAGGACAGGCCCAGGCAGGAGCCCTCACCATGTACAACCCCCCTCCGCACAGCCGATCATCAGGTTTCTGGCTGCGTACCCCCCTGGCCCCCATCAGCAGCATAGCACCCCAGGAGGTGGACCAGACCACCCACACAGCCCCAGCAGAAGTAAAGGGGGGGGGGGGGGTAGGATGGGGGACAGATGAAAGGAGTCCGATTGTCCCAAGGAGGGGTCCATGTCCACCCCAAAACCCTTCAGGGGGAGAGGAGGGATAGCTACTCACCATACCAGGAACCAGGCGGGCACCCCTCCAGACAAAACCCCTCGTCATCTAAATGTGGGGGGAGTTGTCGGCCAGGAGGAACGCTGCGACTCGGGCCGAGACCCAGTCGTGGCGGGGCATTTAACTCGCAGGCCAGCCCTCCGTCCGGTGGGGCTATGTCGCAGCCGACCTAGTATAGAGCTGAGGTCTGTATGCCCTAGCTGGCCAGACTGGGGGGGGGGGGGGGCACTGGTACTAGATTATCCAGAGCTTTGCCCAGTCCGGCAGTTGATTGTAGATCTCAAAGGAAAAAAACAGGAGAAAAAATTCCTATCCGAAAAGAAAACATTTTGCCAGGACCAAAAATCCCAGCAAGGAACTAGGTCCTTACTCCTGACTAGGCAGAAAAAAAAAACCTATAGCAGAGAGGCTATCCCATATGGGACTACCCATAGGCATAGCCAGATTATTTTTCTGCCTAACGTCCTACTCCTGTAGGGGGCAGTATAACCCAATGGTCATGAAGGTCAGGAGCGGTGTCTGTCAATGAATGAAAGAGAAAACTGTTTAAAAGACACTGGAGCCTATGTGGTATTATGCCGCCCTCTGCTGTTCAGTGATGAATATTGCAGATGTGCTCTTATTATCGATCTGTGTGCATGGGTTTGGTGCTGGTCCAAATAGGTTTTCTCGCCATATAAGTCAGCGGGCATCTAGAAGGATCTTAAAGGGTAGCTCAACTTTCCTGGAAAAATTTTTTTAAAAAATAAAGAAAAATATATAATATAGCATATACAATTGCAACTCAAGTCGCATTGTAATTGAATGTTATTAAAAATGACCTTTCCTTTTCAATCTGCTGAGACAGTGTAAGCAGAGGAAGGTTCTCAAAAGGAGGCTTTTGAAGAACAGACAATACCAAATTAAGATCCCACGGAGGTAGGGGGGATCGCCTCAGAGGAGCCAAATGGCGAACCCCTTGTATAAAAGTGCGAATCAGGGCATGCGTAGCTTAAAGGGCGTTGAAAAATACCAAAGCCGACACTTGGCCTTTGATAATGCCCAAAGCCAACTGCTGTTCCACCCCTTTTTGAAGAAAAGTCAAAACCCTAGCTATCGAGAACAAGCGAGGGTGCATCTTCAGCGATTCACACCATAAAATGTACGATTTCCACGTACAATGATAAATCTTCCTGGAAGTAGACTTCCTAGCCTTCAATAGTGTAGGAATCATAGAGTCAGAAAGACCACTATCCTTCAATACCAGGCTTTCAACAGCCACGCCGTTAAAGCCAGCGACTGGAAGATCGGTCTTTGAGTCAGCAGATCTTCCCTGAGAGGAAGTCTCCAAGGAGCATAGGCGACCAACCTTACCAGGTCTGCGTACCAAGACCGACGAGGCCAGTCTGGGGGCACCAGAATGACGGGAACCCCTTCCACTTCTATCCTGCATGGAAGCCTCGGCAGGAGTTTTAGCGGAAGGAAAGGCAAAATCAGCCGATACTGACCCCAAGGAGCCACCAGTGCGTCTGTGGTGTCGGCCAGAGGACCCCGAGACCTGGCTAAAAACCTCTGAACCTTCTTTTTGAGTCGAGAAGTAAACAGGTCGACCTTGGGTATCCCCCACCAGACACACAGGAGATGAAACACCTCAGGGTGTAGGGACCACTCCCCCTGATCCAACACCTGACGACTCAGGTAATCCACCTGCCAGTTCTCCACACCTGGGATGTGCACAGCAGAGAGGGCTGGAACAAACTTTTCTGTCCAATCCAGTATCTCAGCCACCTCCCGGGCTGCCAAGACACTCTGTCTGCCCCCTTAATGATTGATGTAAGCCACGGCCGTGGCATTGTATGATTGAATCCGGACCGGACAACCCTGCAGACGAATTGTCCAGCGGCTCAGGCAAAGCTTTATTGCCAGTTCCAAAATATTTATCGGAAGTTTGGACTCTTCTACTCTCCAGGACCCCTGGGCACAGAGCTTCCCCAGCACTCCTCCCCAGCTTGACAGGCTAGCGTCTGTGGTCACCACAGTCCACAGGAGCCAGCACCTTGGTAAAGACCCTGGGGCGGAGGCAAGACCGAAGGATAACGCCACAAATTGATAATGCTCCTCTCCTACAGAGAAGCAAAGAAAACGCTGGTGTCCAGCGTAGATAGGGATGTGTAGATATGCGTCTTTGTTATATATGGAGGCCAAAAAGTCTCCTTGGTGTAAAGACGCCACTACCATTCGAATGGACTCCATTCGAAACTTCTGTACCTGCAAAAAGCGGTTCAGCGCCGTGAGGTCCAGAATTGGATGTACTTTGCCTTCTTTTCTAGGCACAGTAAATAGGTTTGAATAAAACACCTGAAAGCGTTCCTGAGAGGGAACCAGCACAATCACCCCTTGCGACAGCAGGTCTTTTACCGCCTCTCGTAAGTCCCTTAACCGGTCTGGAGATAGACATAGATTGGACAGAAAGAACCTGTCCGATGGCCGAGACCAGAATTCGATCTTGTAACCGAACGGATCAGTTCGTGGACCCATTTGTCCTGAATCAAGGAAGTCCATGGTTTCGGAAAGAAGGCAAAGACGTACCCCCAACCCAGAAACGGGTGAGGGCGTCATGCAGACAAGGATTTGTCCGCAGATCCAGACTGGCCTGTTTTTGGCTTACCCGACCATATCCTCTTGGAACCCCCCAGAAGACCTGAATGGCTTTGCTCCTTTCTTCTGCGACCCGGAGGTATGAGCAGGGAAAGAGGGTCCCCATCTAGTACGTGGTGCCTTGCTCTCGGATGATTGTGGAAGAAGAGTATTCTTCCCACTCGTAAGGCCTTTGATCAGCTCATCCAAGGAGGATCCAAACAACCTATGCCCCGTAAAGGGAAGGTAAGAAAGAGCCTTTTTTGGAAGCCTGGTCCGCAGACCAGCTCTTTAACCACACCATGCATCTAATAGCAATTACCTACTGTAGACACTCTGGCCACCAGGGGAGCTGCATCCAGCGACGCATAACATATATACAGCAGGGCTTGAACCATCTGGCCCGTTAGTTCAATCAGACCCGGAGAGAGCTGCTCTGTTTCCAAGTCACCTTTAAGCAACCTCACCCATTCTGTTATATAGTCTGTGACACCAGGGTGATCACAAATACTGGTTTTAGTATTGAGCCCACTAACACATGTAAATGGCGGGAAAGAGACTCAAACCGCTTGTGACAGGAGTCACTTTGGTTGGGGGGGGGGGCCTGAGGAACCCAGCTTACCTTAGTGAGGTTGGGAAATCCCTGTCTCAGGTCCCTAGGCCCCTCTTAAGTGTAAGTGACCCTGTGTCTTTTATGGGCACAGGGTGGCTAAGAAAATTATGGATTTAATGGACCCTGAGAATATGGTTTGGATTACGCAAATGGGACAGTAATATTTGTCAACAATACATCTCAAAGAATATATGAAGACTCTGGGATTCTAGGCCTAGCTGCCTATTGTCAAGAAGGCTTCACAGTCAGACTCCTAGCAGATGCTAATATCAGCTTGTAACAGATCTTTGTACCCCAGCTGGGCACATCCGCCGAAACTGTGTCTCCTGTCCTCCAAACGCACCCACAGCCTGCGGAGAAGCCATACCCAGCCCGTAACCCCTCAATCACGAGACAATCCACACAGGTGTTGAGGGTTAACCATGCAGAGCTTAAACTGTTTATTACATTCCAAGACACAGTTTTACATACAGTTAGGGAAACTCCCCTTAACCTTGCCACAGAAGGGGGGAAGGGAACATAGACCAACCAATGAGAACTGAACATTTGTACATTTGAAACAGGCAGTCTTAATACACACCCCCTGCGGAGAGATGTCTCCAGCTCAGACCATTGTCTGCCATGAATCCACACACTTAGACACAGAAACAGAAGGGGGGGGGGGGATGGGTTGTAACATTACATTACATTAACTCAATGCCATGAGTCAGTTGCTCAGAGGATGAATAAAAGGGAAAATAAAATGCAATGTCCCAAACTCATAAGAAAATGACACAAAGGGGTTTACAATCCAGGGACAGGGTGATCCGTCACCCATAGTGACGGCTAGTACCGTCACATCTCTTCCCCCCAAAGGTAGACTAATCCAGGTACTAGACCTCCAACTGGTCTGTGCCTGAGTTAGTCGGGTAACAAGTCCCAAAGAGTCAATGTCTGTTTGCCTGGATAATTTGTCGGCGTTGCCGTTTTGCTTCCCAGGGCAGTAGTGGATGATAAAGTCAAAAGGCTGCAGCGCCAAACTCCAGTATCTTCTGGCCCATAGTCTGTCGGTAGGAGGCTTGCGCACAGTCCTCTCCAAAACACACAGTGACAGTGGGTTCTGTCACACAGCTCAACCACCTGTCTTCCACACATCGTAAATTATGCTGATTTACTGCGTTTATACTTATAATAATGTGGATTGTATTTCATTTTAGCCTTGTTGCCAGCAGTCTCGTCTTCCAGTCTGGTTTAAGTGTGTTGCATTAATTAGCATGGTAATGATAACCTTGTCTAGATGGGATTAGCCATGAGTCAGCTGTACCTCGTTATCTAACCATTGCGTGATCTTTTGGGTAAATATTCGGGTCATTGTTCATGTAGTGACTGATATACTTCTCTAGTGTATAAAAGGCTGTTTCTTGTTCAATTAGGTGAGTTAGCTGTTTTCAGATACATACAAGCTAAGTTGTCTGCTGGAATATCTATCTATGTTCAAGACTGGAGGAAGCCGTATACTGACGGAAGCCCACAAACACAGTGTGGGTTGTGGTTCCATTACACCGTCGATCCCAGGGGTCTGTAAAAACTGGGGACTCTGCCACTGGAACTACAGTAGACTTGTTTAATCTGGAAACCAGATGATCCACCGTAGGTGGTACGGACCACCTAGTATAAACTGCCTCTGCGAAAGGGTAACGCAGTTTAAAGCACTTGGGCACCACTAACATTTGTTTGATGCGCCCCCACTGTTCATTGACAATGTTGTCAAAAAGTTCCAGACAGGGAAACACCTTGCCCGACTTCTGGGTTTAGCGGGTTCCATAAGACAGTTGCGTTCCAGATGTTGTAGACTCATCCGCCATTTTTAAAGTTTCCCACACAACACTATAAATGCTTCCACCAGAATGCTTTCCCGCGTGGCAGCTGACGAGGACATGTCCTCCTCGCCATCAGAATGCGAAGACCTAGATCCACCAGGCTGAAATGCGTCCGCAGCGGCCATATCTTCCCCAGAATCTCCTGATACTACAGAGAGAGGTGAAGGTAAGGGATGCTTTCGGCTAGCGGCACTTTTTAAAACTAAATCCACTTTTGACACCAGGCTTTCCAAAACTGCTGTAAAAGCAGACAGGGGCTGCGACACAGAGGGCCCCGCAGCCACACTGAGGGGTCTGTAGTCTGTAGGTGAGATTAGCGCTAAATATAAAAAAAAGGCAGTGTCACCAAAAGTTAAAAAAAAAGCAATCCGCACCGCTGCACAAGCGGTACCACAGTCCCAGCCCTACCTCAACCTGCAGCAGTGCGAGTTAGGAATACCTACAGGGACCCCAAAAACATTACCACCAAACCAATCTGGAAGCTTCAGGAATGTTCTGCGCAGACAATA